>NW_006291432.1:83607-85671 GCF_000327345.1 Myotis davidii | reverse complement strand
GAAGCTTCTCAATTGAATAAACAAATTAAAAAATTGAACTGTAAAATTCCTAATGTCACTGTAACATCTGGAGGTGAGAAGGGGAAAAAAAAGAGTAGCAAAGACTTCATTGGGCTAGTGATAGAATACAGGAAAAGGTAGAGAACTATCATTTATATCATGCCTCCTACATACTGGCTTAATGCCAAATGGCTTACATATACATTGTTATCTTAGAAACTGTGTGAAGTAATATTATTATTCTCACAGGTGAGAAAACTGAGGCTCAAAGATGTTAAATAATTTGCTCAATGTCACACTGCTAACATTGTAATTAGCTAGTCATTTATAATAGGAAAGGAACAAAGGGAAGGCCAGACATTATAGGCCTGTCATTTTGGAAGCTTTACCAGGAAAATGCAATTTCACAATCCCCAGGGAACCATGGCCCATTCTCTGCAGAATCACTGGGAGAAGGGGGTCCAGTAAAGGGGAGATAGATGCATGTGCAGTGAAGTTGGGGTGACTAGGGACAGTATTTGCCTGTAAGTCAAGCCTGGGGAACCATAGATTGGCTTTATTGGAGTCAATGCAAGACCACTAAAATTTGGGTATACGTAGTCCCCTAAACGAAGGAGTTTGCTCTCTGGTTGCTCTTGTGATTCTTGTTGCTCTTGTGATTCCTGTTGCTCTTGGCTATTGGCTCTCTTGCATTCACCCTGTATGGCCCATGGCCAGGAGGACTCCACAAGCAATTGACTGATGGACTATAGCAGGGAGCGCAAGCTAAGCTAACCTGATACTAGACTGAATTGGGTTCCAACATGAAAATGAAATTCTGGACATTGATTCTGATTTTAGCTCTACTGAAGCCCCTGCTACACTTCTATGGCAAGACAGAGGGAAAGGAGACCTTAGAAACGCACGGATGTAATTCCATAGAAATAAAGCTTTCTACGATTTGTCATCTTCCTGTGGAGGCTAAACCTTTCTGGCCTGAAGTGTTTCTGTTGAGAAATCAGCTGACTGTTTCTCTCTTGTCGCTTTTAAGATTCTACTCATAACAATGTTGCTGTTAAATATGTGCTCAAGTCAGGATGTGAATTCAGATCTGTTCACTGTAATGTTTAATGTTACAATGGTTCATCAGATTCTTTTTCTTTGATTATTCTTCTTCTCTGTGCTATAATTTCAACTGAAAAGTACAACTCACATGTAAGTTGCTTATTTTATTTAATTTGTGCCACAATAGCTAGCATCTATTTTTGAGGCTGGTTCAATAATAAAAATGATCCTAATGTTAATAGCAACTGATAAGTGTCAAACCCAGGACAAAACACAAGTCTGTCTGACTATAAAGCTCAAGTTCTTTCTACTTCTTTAGGCTCTTCTAAAATATTTTTATTTAACTTTAGAGTAAGTTAATGTCTGGCCTTCAAATATTTCTATGCAGCATTTTCTTCTCTGAGGGCTTTTAACCTACACATTGACAGAATAAAAAAGGGGTCTTCAGCCTTTAAATTGTTCTTTTTGGAAATCCATAATGAAGCACTATAAGCAGAGTCGATAGTTCTTTTTCCTTGTTAATCCTTAAGGATACCTCACACCTACTTTAAAGTTTTGGTATCCCCAGCACTTAACTTGATATGTTACAATCTGGATCATTTGATGCCTATCTGGAAATTGTGTGAGCACTAGACTAGCATTTCTAAGAAGGGAACAGCTATAGGATGTTGGTTATGTGTTTTTTTTTTCTAAATTATAAATCTCCATGTAAAAAGTGGAAAAACTAATAAGGGGCTCTGAAGTAGTGCAAAACTGCAAGAGGAATTTGTTACCCATGCAGTGGGCTTTCATATTTGCCAATGATATCACTGATAAGGGTTTAATCCCCAACATTTACAGGGAACTCATACTACTTAACAAAAGGAAGATAAACAACCCAATCAAAAAATGGGCAATGGACCTAAATAGATACTTTTCGAAAGAAGACAGAAGGAAGGCCAAGAGACATATGAAAACATGCTCAAAGTCACTAATCATCCGAGAGATGCAAATCAAAACAACAATGAGATATTATCTCAC
>NW_006291432.1:81301-83185 GCF_000327345.1 Myotis davidii | reverse complement strand
GGTGTAATGGGGTATAAGAACACATATGTAATATCTTAATAAATAAATTAAAAAAGAGGAGTTTGGCACAAGTTTATTATGCTAGTAATTACTAAAAAAAAAAAGAAAAGAAAAAGGAGAGGGAGATGATGAGACAGAACCATTGAATGGCTGCCACCTCCTTCATGCCCCTTCCTGGGGATAAAGCCAGAAACCTGGGCATATGCCCTGACCAGGAATTGAACCAGTGACCTCTCTGTGCATGGGGCAATACTCAATTGAGTCACACCAGCCAGAGCCAGCCTGCTCAGTTTTTGCCAGAAGTTCTGCCATTTGCATGGAGAAGCACTGCTATACCCACTTAAAGAAAAATGGTTTGAATTGCAACATGAAATGAAAACTTTTAAATTTTTTTTATGAAAGACAACAAGAAGCTTTGTGCCTTTTAATGAAGGCCTTTTTTTCCTTTTTGTTCAGTATCTCCAGGAAGGTTTCCCAAGAATAATTACTCACAATGTCTGATATAGGGCTGCACTTGAATCTTGCCCAAGTGGACCCAGAACCAACACAAACAGTGGTGGTCTTAAGAAAACACCAGAGCTTGATTCAACTACCCACATAAGTAGTACAACAAAAATGGGATTCTGGGAGGCACCAGAAACTTCTGGGAACAACTCTGCCTTAAGGGACAGCCCATGCACAGTGACTCATAAAAGATGATTAAGGATTATCTTATAGTTAGTCAGCCTGAAAGGTTAACTCCACCCACAAAAGGGCCAACAACATTCAAGACTCAACTAAAAGAGTTGGGTGCACATAACCCACAAGAAATATTCCTAGAGCACGGAGCTTGGGTGACCTGGAGGATTGTAACACTGAGCCCAACAAGACACCTACATCATAAAGTCATCATAAGAAGTTTGGGAGTCATAGGAGATCTACCTAATACACAAAGACAAAATGGGGAGACAAAGAAATATGTCCCAAATGAAAGAACAAGAGAAATCCCCATAGAAATAATTAAATGAAATAGAAGCAACCAAGCTACCAGATGTAGAGTTTAAAACAATGGTTATGAGAATGCTCAAGGATATTCGGGGGAAAATGGATGATCTCAGTGAGAGCTTAAACAAAGAGATAGTAACCATTAAAAAGGACATAAGAACAATAAAAAAGAAGTAGTCAGAAATGAATAATAGAATATCTAAAATATAGACTACACTAGAAGAAATTAATAGCAAGTTAGATGAAGTAGAGGTTTGAAACAGCAATTTAGAGGACAACATAACAGTAAACACCCAAGCAGAGCATTAATAAGAAGAGAGAAATTTTTAAGTGAAAAAAGTCTAAGGGACCTCTGTGATGATATCAAGTATAAAAACATCAACATCATAGAGGTGCCAGAAAGAGAAGAAAATAATCAAGGTATAGAGAACCTGTTTGAAGAACTAATAGCTGCAAATTTCTCTAACCTGATAAAGAATAAAAGTCACATAAGTTCAATTAGCACAGAGAGTCTAAAACAAGATGAACCAAAAGAAGCTGACAGGATGACATTTCATACTTAAAATGGAAAAGGTTAAAGACAAAGAGAGAATCTTAAAAGCAGCAAGAGAGAAACAGTCAGCTGATTTCAAAACAGAAACACTTCAGGCAAGAAAGGTTTAGTATGAAATATTCAAAATGATGAAAAGCAAACACCTAAAACCAAGACTGCTTTATCCAGAAAGGCTATCATTAAAGGTAAAATAAAGAACTTAATAGGCACAAAAAAAATTCTGAAGAAGTTCATTGCCACCAAACAGTATTGCAAAAAATGTTAAAGGGTCTGTTTTACAAAGAATAATAAGAAAAAAAAATATATATATATACACACTAGTGGCCCGCAGCATGAAATTCATGCAT
>NW_006291432.1:77781-80793 GCF_000327345.1 Myotis davidii | reverse complement strand
TGGGGGTCCCGCTGGGGTGCCTGGCCAGCCTGGGTGAGGGGATGATGGCTGTTTTCAGGCTGGCCAAAGCCCCTTCAGGGTGTGTGGGGGGAGTCTTGCTGGGGTACATGTCCAGCCTGGATGAGGGACAGAGGGCCATTTGTAGGCTGACCATACCCCCTTCAGGGTGGGGGGGTCCCCTCTGGGGTGCCTGGCCAGCCTGGGTGAGGGGTTGATGGCTGTTTACAGGCTGGTAAAGCCCCCCAGTGGGGACTGTCACCCCATGGGGGTATGACCAACCTGGGTGAGGGCCTGAGGGACATTTTCAAGCTGCCCACAGCCCCTTCAGGGTGAGGGGGTCCTGCTGGGGTGCCTGGCCAGTTTAGGTGAGGGACTGAGGGCTGTTTTCAGGCTGCCCACAGCCCCTTCAGGGTCAAGGGGTCCCTCTGGGGTGCCTGGCTAGCCTGGGTGAGGGGCTGAGGGTCATATTCAGGCTGGCCACACCGCCCAGCAACCCAAGCTCCCAGCCTCTTCTTTTATTCTTTTATTCTTTTTTTCAGTGCCTCCTTGAGTGGAGGCCAGGGCCGGTTATAGTGAATAAAATGGCAATAAATAAGCACATATCAATAATAACCTTAAATGTAAACTGATTAAATGCTCCAATCAAAAAACATAGAGTAACTACATCAATAAGAAAACATGATCCATATATATGCTGTCTACAAGAGTCCCACCTTTGAACAAAAGATATACAAAGACTGAAAGTGAATGGATGGAAAAGATATTCCAGGCAAATGGAAATGAATAAAAAGCTGGGGTAATAATACTCATATCCAACAAACAAAACAAAGGCCATAAAAGAGACAAAGGTGATAACTACACAATATTAAGTGTATTGCACTAACAAAAGGATATAACCCTTGTAAACATACTATGCCTACAATATAGGGGTATCTAAATATATAAAGTAAATCTTGGTGGACATAATGGGAGATATCAACAGAAATGCAGTCATAGTGGGTGATTTTTAACACCCCAATTAGCATCACTGGATAGATCTTTGAGACAAAAAATCAACAAGGCAACCATGTCTTTAAATGACATACTGGATGGGATGGATTTAATTGATATTTACAGAACATTTCATCCCAAAGCAGGAGCATATACATTATTTTCAAGGGCACATGGAACATTTTCAAAGATAGATTACATGTTAGAACACAAAATAAATCTTAATAAATTCAAGAAAATTTAAATTATTTTAAGCATCTTCTCTTACAACAATGGTATAAAACTAGAAATAAATTATAATAAAAAACTGAAAATTATCCAAACACATGGAGGCTAAAATAACACATCATTCAACGATGAGTGAGTTAAAAATGAGGTCAAGGATGAAATGAGAAGTTACCTGGAAACAGATGAAAATGAACAGAAAACAACCCCAAATCTATGGAACATAGCAAAAACAATCTTGAAAGTAAAGTTCAGAGCATTACAGGCCTACCTCAAGAAGCAAGAAAAATCTCAAATAAACAATCTAACCCTATACCTAAACGAACTAGAATAAGAAAACACAAAACAAAAAAGATAAAGCTCAGAGAAAATAAAAGGAAGGAAATAATAAATATTAGAGCAGAAATAAATGCCATAGAGAGTAAGAAAAAACAAAAGAAAAGAACAATACAAAATATCAATGAAACCAAGAGCTAGTTCTTTCAAGGGCAGGAGAAAAAAAAAAAAGGACACATATGTAATACCCTATGTAATACTTTAAGCAATAAAAAAATAGAATATTGAAAAAAAAAAGGTTGACATACTTTTAGCCAGGTACATCAAGAAAAATAGAGAGGACCCAAATAAATAAAATTAGAAATGAAAGAGGAGAAGTAACAACTAACATCACAGAAATACAAAGAATTGTAAGAAAATACCATGAACAACCACATACCAACAAACTGGACAACATGGGAAAAATGGATAAATTCTTAGACGCATAAAATCTTCCAAAACTGAATCAGAAAACCTGAGTAGATGAACTACAATTAATGAAATTTAAGCAGTCATAAAAAAATCCCAACAAACAAGTATTTAAGACTGGATTGTTTCACAGGCAAATTTTAGCAAATAGTAAAAAAAAAAAAATAATACGGAATACCTATCCTTCTCAAACTATTCCAAAAAATTCAAGAGGAGGGAATACTTCCAAGCTCTTTTATGATGCCAACATTATCCTAATTCTAAAACCAGATAAAGACCCTACAAAGAAAGAAAAATATAGGCCAATATCCCTGATGAAAACAGGTGCTAAAATCCTCAGCAAAATGTTAGCAAACTGGATCCAGCAATACATTGAAAAGATAATTCACCATGAAAAAGTGGGGTTTATTCTGGAGATGCAAGGTTGGTTCAGTATTCTCAAATCAATAAACACATTTGATACATCACAAACAAAATGAAGAATAAAATTATGCAATCAAATTAATAGATGCAGAACAAGCACTTGATAAAATCCAACATCCATTTATGAAAAAAACTCTTAGAAAAGTGGGAATAGAGGGATGATACATCAACATAATAAAGCTACCTATGATAAATGCACAGCCAACATCATACTAAATTGGCAAAGATTAAAATGTTTCTTTTAAGATCAGGACCAAAGTGTCTGCTTTCGCCATTCTTATTCAACAATAGAGGCCCAGTACATGAAATTTGGACATGGGTAGGGTCCCTAGGCCTGGCTGGTGATCAGGGCTGATGGGGGCCTTCTGCCTGCTGGCCAGGGCCTTCCTTTGTTCCTCACTGCCCCCTGGGGTTCAGCATATGTCATAGTGAGTGATTGAACTCCGGGTCTCCTGGTCAAACTCCCACGGGGACACCTTGCATATTAGCCATATCTACACTAATAAAAGAGAAATATGGTAATTGGCGTATGACGCTACCCTTTTCATTGGCCAATCAGGGTTATATGCAAATTAACTGCCAACTCAGATGGCAGTTAACTGACAACAAAGATGGCGGTTATTTGCATAT
>NW_006291432.1:71019-77324 GCF_000327345.1 Myotis davidii | reverse complement strand
GTGATTAAGGAGGAAAGAAGTCTTTGCATAAGTAATCAACATAATGCTGCCGCACTGTCCGTATGTTTTCAATTAATAACTTAAAATATTTCTGTTAAATAAAGATATCTCATTTTACTGGCGTTAGTAACATTGCTTTTAGACCAGAGCAATGGCTAGAGCAGATTTGGAAACCAAAGTGCTTGAGATCAAATGCTGTGGGAATTTGGACAAATTAAGCAGAATGTACCATCACCCACAACTATCTAGTATCTTTACATCTTAAGATCTTAATCTGTAAATGAAAAAATAACATCCTTCCTTATGAAGTTCTTGAGTGTATTTAATGAGTTAACATACAAAGCTCGAAGTTTCTAAGAACAGAGTTTAGCATGCAATATGTCTCAAAATATATTGCCATATTTTTGTTAAAATAATACAATAGGACATAATTCTACCAGATTTAATTTTATTAAATTTACTAGAGACCTGTTGCATGAAATCCGTGTACTCAGGCGGTCCCACAGTCTGGAACCCCTCAGGGGATGTCCAACTGCTGACTTAGGCCCATTCCCCACGAGGAGGCGGGCTAAGCCAGCAGTGGGACATCCTTAGTGCTGCTGCAGAGGCTCCTGCCACCGCCGCTGCACTCACCAGCTGTGAGCCCAGCTTCTGGCAGAGCAGTGCTCTCCCTGTGGGAGCACACTGACCACCAGGGGGCAGCTCCTGCATTTAGCGTCTGCCTCCTGGTGGTTAGTGTGTGTCATAGCAACTGGTCGTTCTGCCGTTCTGTCGATTTGCATATTAGCCTTTTATTATATAGGATAATATTGGAAATACTAGCCACAGCACTCAAACCAGAAGAAGAAATAAAAGACATATAAGTTGGAAAGGAGAAAGTAAAACTGTCATTATTAGCAGATGGCATTATATTGTATATAAAAGCTCCCAAAGTCTCCACCAAAATCTACTAGATCTAATAAGTGAATTTGACAAAGTAGCAGGATACAAAATTAATATTTATACATTGGTGGCATTTTTATACACCAATAATGAGCTATTGGAAAAAGAAATTAAGAACACAACCCCATTTACTATTGCAACAAACAAATAAGGTATCTAGGAATAAATTTAACCAAATAGCTAAGAGATCTGTGCTCAGAAATTAAAAAATACTGAAGAAAAAATGTGAAGAAGACGCAAATAAGTGGAAAAATATACTGTGCTCATGGATAGGAAACATTAACATAATTAAAATGTCCATACTACCCGAAGCAATCTACAGATTCAATGCAATTCCTATTAAAATATCAATAGCATATTTCACAGATACAGAACAAATATTCCCAAAATTTAATTGGAATAAAAAAGATCCTGAATAGCAGCAGTGATCTTGAGAAAGAAGAACGAAGTTGGAGGAATTACACTACTTGATATCAAGCTATACAACTAAAGCCATAATAATCAAAACAGCATGGTACTGGCATAAAAATAGGCAGATAGATCAATGGAACAAAATAGAGAGTCCAGAAATAAACCCACACCTTTATAGTCTATTAATATTTGACAGAGGATGCAAAAACATACATTGAGGTAAAGATAGTCTATTCAATAAATGGTGTTGGAACTGTTGGGCATATATGTGCAAAAAAAATGAAACTAGACCACTTTCTTATACCATACACAAGAATAAACTCAAAATGGATTAAAGACTTAAATGTTTCACAAGAAACCATAAAAATCCTAGAAGAAAATAAAAGCAGTAAAATTTCAGATATTTCTCACAGTAATATTTTGTCTGATATATATCCTTGGGCAAAGGAAACACAAGAAAAAAATAAACAAGTGGGACTACATAAAACTTAAAGTCTTTTGTACAGCCTTAGAAATCAACAAAATAAAATGGGAACCCCTGAATTGGAGAACATTTGCCAATGATACATATGTTAAGGGGTTAATTTCTGCAATATATATCTTATACTACTCAACACCAAGAAAACAAACAACCCAATTAAAAAAAAAATTGGCAAAGGACCTGAATAGACGCTCCTACAAAGAGGACATAAAAAAAAGCTCGACATCACTAATTACTAATTATCAAAGAAATGAAAATAAAAACCATAATGAGAAATGAAAATTAAAACCTCACCCTTGTAGGAATGGCTATCATCAATAAATCAATAAATAAGTACTGGTGAGGATACAGATAAAAGGGAACCCTTGTGCACTATTGGTGAGACTGAAATGCAGACTAGTGCAGCCACTGCGGAAAACAGTATGGAATTTCCTCAAAAAATTAAAATTGGAACTGCTTATGACCCACCAATCCTACTTCTTGAAATATAGCCAAAGAAATCTGAAACACTATTTCGAAAGAATATGTATACCCCCATGATCATTGCAGTGTTATTTATAATAGCCAAGATCTGGAAACAACCCAAATGCCCATATAGATGAGTGGATAAAAAAAGTTGTGATACAGACCCTGGCCAGGTAGCTCATTGGTTAGAACATAGTCCCAATATTCCAATATTGCAGGTTTGATCCCTGGTCAGGACACATAAGAATCAACGAATGAATGCATAAATCAGTGTAACAACAAATTAATGTTTTCTCTCTCTCTCTCTCTCTCTCCAATAAATAACAATTTTAAAAAACTATGATATATTTACACAATGGAATACTACTAGACCATAAGAAAGAAAATCTTACCTTTTGATCCAACATAGATAGACTTGGAGATTATTATGCTAAGTGAAATAAGCCAGCCAGAGAAAGATGAATGCCATATGATCTCACTTATATGTAGAATCTAATCTATAATAATAAAAGCATAATATGCTAATTAGACCAGACGTCCTTCCAGACAACCTTTCGGATGAAGCCAGGGAATTTCAGGTCCCAAGTGCCTGCCACCAGTCAGAGGGAAGTCCAGGTCCCGGGTGCCTTCCAGCAGCCAGAGGGAAGCCCAGGCCCTGGGTGTCTGCTGGCAGCTGGAGGGAAGCCCAGGTCCTGGGTGCCAGAGGGAAGCCAGTGCTGGAAGCCAGGGGAGGAAGGCCTACTCTTGCACGAATTTTGTGCATTGGGACTCCAGAGAATAAAATAAACTGACAAAAACAAAATAGAAACAGAGGCATGGATAAACAGAACAGACTGACAGATCTCAGAGGGGTGGGAGGTGTGGAGAATGGGAAGAGATCAACCAAAGAATCCTATATAATAAAAGCCTAATATGCAAATTGTCCCCTTGATCAGGAGTTAGACCAGGAGTTTGGCCACTCGCTATGACATGCACTGACCACCAGGGGGTGAAGCAGAACATGGCAGGTGTCAGTGACCTGGTGCTGGCAGCAGGCGGCAGTGTAAGTGCTGCTGGCCCTGATAGGCCCCGGACAAGAGCGGGACTGCGGCGGGATGGTGGAGCAGGTGAGCAGGCAGCGTCAGGCCAAGGCAGGTCCAAGCGGGGCCAGATCGCCCTACAGATGGTGACCAGCGGTGGTGGTGGGAGCCTCTCCTGCCTCCCCGGCAGTGCTAAGGATGTCTGAGTGTGGGGAGTGGGTCTAAGCTGTCAGTTGGAAATCCTCCAAGGGCTTCCAGACTGCGAGAGGGTGCAGGCCGAGCTGAGGGTCCCCCTGAATGCACAAATTTCGTGCACTGGGCCTCTAGTATATATAATAACACAGACACAGACAACAATGTGGTGTTAGCCATAGGGAAAAGTGAGTGGGGAGTAAGTGGAGGTGGGCAATGGGCATGAAAATTGGGACAAAAAGATACTTTGTTTGGTGCAGATGATGTGTTTTTGAGATGTACACTACACTTGAAACCCATATGGTTTTGTGAACCAATGTCTCTCCGTTAAATGTAATTAAAAATGAATATTCAAGCAAAAAAATCTACTCCAGCCAATTAAAAAAAAAGTTTGGTAAGGGAACTATCAATAACAGGCAGAGGCCAATATGTTACGGCTTGAGTCAGGCTGGAGCCAGGCAGCCTGCATGCTGTTCCTTCTACAGATGGGACAACACTTGGCAAAGCTGACATAGATTTGGAATTTAAATCTATGGTGATTTCAATATTAAAATTTTTAGCAAATCAATAGGGATGATTCAAAACCAAAACAGATGGCCACACTGCTACTGTGGAATATCAACTATAAGCCAACCTTTTATTTTTCTTCAGAACATTGCCTCTTTAATTTCCAAAGTGTCTGAAATGCAGCAAAATAGACTTCAATGGGAAAGTCTATAATATGCCTCATTTTCTTACAATAGCCCTTAGGATTCTCAGGAAGATCGAATGCCTCTCAGAACTCAGAACATCGGTATGCACATTCAAAGGCTAGAGAGCATGGAGCATCATGTGAAGTGGGTTGGGGAAGGGGGAAGTTGTTGGGATTGCACCTTGCTGTATGATTTATTTTTTAAAAAATTTTGCCTTTGACTAAAACACTATAGGAAGAAACATGATGAAGACAGTTACAGGGCTGGGAAGATATATTTTAGCAGGTCGAGCAGCATCTAAAAGACTGTTTTAGAAGACATTTGTAGATCAGAAACAGACTTGTGATGTAATGTGTGTTGTTTTATACATTCTTCCATCTCTCTTAAAGACCTTTGAGTTTCTCTCCTGAATCCCCAACTGTTTGCAAAGTGATTGTCTTTTGCTCTTTTCCTTCATTATTTTAACATTTTTTGGAAATAATTTTATGTTTATGGAAGAGTGATAAAAATAGTAGAGTTCTTGTGTTCCTTTCACCCATCTTCCTCCCCTGGTAAATTTAACAAAACTAGGATAAAAACATTTGTATATAATATTAACTAAAGTAATTAGACATTACTTTGATTTTGCCAGTCTTGGCACCAATGTCATTTTTCTTTTCAAGATGCAATCCAGAATTTTACATTTTATTTAGTCATGTCTCCTTACTTTCCTTTGGTATGTGGCACTTTTTTGGGTTGTTCCTTTTTATCATAACTTTGACATTTTTGGGTAGCACTGAGAAGGATAGGTTGTATAATGATAAATTGGCTGATCATTTCTCATTATTAGACTATAGTTATGGATTTTGGGGACAAATACTGCAGAAGTTATGTGCCCCTTTTCATTCACATCATATCAGTGTATGCATAATATAAATTTGACTAATGGGTCATGATGTTAATCCTAATCAGGCACCCTTCAATTTAAAAAGGTACCTGTATAGTGTGTTGCTTAGTTAAGTGACTAACTGATTGGACAATGCCTATTTCAATGTCTGAAACTCAGTAAATGTTCATTCATTCATTCATTCATTCATTATCATTTATTTTTGAGTCAACTAATAAGACAAATGTGCCAAGGCTGTTTATACATTTATCTATTAAGTAAACTAATATTTATTAAATAATTATCATGTCCAAGGATGAGACTAGATGCAGGGGTGGGCAAACTTTTTGACTCGAGGGCCACAATGGGTTCTTAAACTGGACCGGAGGGCTGGAACAAAAGCATGGATGGAGTGTTTGTGTGAACTAATATAAATTCAAAGTAAACATCATTACATAAAAGGGGTATGGTCTTTTTTTGTTGTTTTTAGTTTTATTCATTTCAAACGGGCTGGATCCGGCCCATGGGCCATGGTTTGCCCACGGCTCGACTAGAGCAAGGAAAGTGAAGAAATTGCTTTGAACGCAAAATTTAACTGTAGCAATAAAAATGGTTAGTCAACATGAGAGTAGTCTATTATTTGAATACCAGTATTAATTGCTAATAAGTAAGTTATATCAACCTTGGTAAAGTTCATATTTGTGAGCTCTTTGCCACTAAGCAACTATATGACCTTTGATTAGCCATTTAGCTCTCTAACTTTCACTTTTCACAAATTTAAAATGGGAATAGTAATAGTACCTACCTCATGAGGTTTCTGTGAAGATAGAATGAAATATGACATACATGATCTGTGCAGGATCTGGCACTTAGTAATTATTCAATTACTAGAGGTCCAGTGCAAAAAAATTTGTGCACTCTGGTGGGGGGGGGTCACTCAGCCCGGCCTGTGCCCTCTCACAGTCTGGGACCCCTCGGAGGATGTCCACCTGCTGGCTTAGGCCCGCTCCCTGGGGAATTGGGCCTAAGCTGACAGTCAGACATCCCTCTGGCAGCCCAGGAGCCCTTGGGGGATGTCCATTCACCCGCGGGGAGCATGCCTAAGCTGCAGTCGGACATCCTTAGTGCTGCTGAGGAGGCAGGAGAGGCTCCAGCCACTGCCGCTGTACTGGCAGCTGTCAGCCTGGCTTGTGGTTGAGCAGAGCTCCTCCTGTGGTAGCACACTGACCAACAGGGGG
>NW_006291432.1:67242-70828 GCF_000327345.1 Myotis davidii | reverse complement strand
GGTGGGGAGTCCCGCTGGGTTGCCCGGCCAGCCTGGGTAATGGGCTGATGGCCGTTTTTAGGCTGGCCACACCCCCTGGCGACCCAAGCTCCCAGTCTCTCCTTTTTTTTCTTTTTTTTTCCAACACCTCCTTGAGCAAAGGCAGGGGCTGGCTGGAAGCAGGTATTTGGGATTTATTTACCTTCTATAATTGAAACTTTGTAGCCTTGAGCGGAGCCCAGGACCAGCCAGGGCAGGCAGGAAGCTTGGCTTCCTCCATCAAAAGGGGCAACCCAAGCCTCCTTCTCACTCCAGCTCCATGGCCACCACCATTTTAGTTGGGTTAATTTGTATACTCACTCCTGATTGGCTGGTGGGCATAGCTTGTAGGTGTAGTGGAGTGGCAGAGTGATGGTTAATTTGCATGTTTCTCTTTTATTAGTGTAGATTGGTGATTGTTATTTTTATCAAAACCCCCCAAAGCAGTTATTTGAACTTCTCTTCTATTGTTCGTAAGATTTTATCTTGTTCTGTTTACTAGTGAAATAATCAGATAAGTCACCTTACCAAATAATCCATGAAATCACCATCACTGCCAAAAACACAGCCACCAATCAATCATACCATAAAAGAACTTCTTTAGCTTCAACCTGGTGAATCTATGGCACTCCTCTACCCTGGGCAAGGCCAGACTAGGGGCCAAGCATCTCTTCCCTCTGAATTACAATGTCAATGACATTGCCATCCATTCATACACCCTCTTATAGGGGTTGGCCTATGTAAGCAGTCAAATATTTTCCTGGTGTGAAGGTCTGGCACCACAGACCTATAGAAGTTTCCTTCTTAATTGAATCATCACATTGAATGTGTAAAACACATGCCATTGTGCTTGATCTGGCTGCAGATCCATATCATGAGCTATAAGGTCAAAAGTGAAAATGGTGGCGCTATCATTTATAAAGAAAGTTTCATTTTCTCAACTTTTGAATTCATAGCCAAATAACAAATTTTTATTTTGGATTAAACTTAATAGCTCTTGGTCTTAGTCCAGAGGCTAAATCCATTTGAAAGGTAGAATTACACCAATTTATTTGCTTCTTAGGTACACAAAGGGAAAACCATAACTTGTTTTGAGTGCATTCCTTCCAATGAGCATATCTTTGAAGACCCAGTGTCTACAGCATGAAAACAGTGACAAACCTGAACCAGTGATGCTTAGAATAAAATAAAACAAGACAGATATTTGGTCAGCTTTTTCAGAAATAAGAGGAAAAATGCTTGAGATGACTTTTTAATTTGTTTCCTAGAAAAAGGGCAAGGAACAATATATCTTCATAGTATTTGACATAGACACCTTTTGCCTATTGCTAATGGTATAATGAAAGTACCATTAGATTCTTGATTATATGATTTACTCATAGCATCTTAAAATAAGAAGAGACCCTAGAACTCAGTAGGTGCCACCTACTTGTTTTTACAGAATATAAAGGTCAGAAAATGTATTTGCAAATGTCACTAAAATAAAAACTGCCTAAACCAGTATTTATTCTTATTTCTTAATATCATGGTGCTAAGTGGTTTATAGTAGGTGCTTCATAAATATTGAAAGCATAAATGTATTATTGAAATGTCCTACACTATCCTTACTATGAGAATGATTCTTGTTTTAATAAGCTTTATGTTAAAGTATATTATGCTTACTGAAAACTTCACAAACCATTCGTGTACAACTAGAAGAATGAGTTAACAAAATGAACACAATCACAAAGCCACCACTGAGATTTTAAAAAAATAGTTAATCACCAGTATTTCAGTTGATGTCCCCTCTCAGTCACTATCTCTTCTCTCCAAATTGATATTCTGACTTATATTTCAATTGGTTAGTTTTACCTGTTTTTTTGAAATTTATATAAATGAGTCATATATTATGGACTCTTTCATATCTGAGAGATTTAACTATATTGTTATGTGTAGCTGTAATTTATTCTCATTACTGCATAGTATTCACTGTATGATCATGCTACAGTTCACTTATCCAATTGGGGTTGTTTGCAGAATTTTGTCTCATGAATATTGCTGTTATGAATATTCTTGTTTATGTTTTTACTGTACAGTATTTATTTCTTTGGTGCATATATGGGTATATATACCAAAAACTAAACTTTCTAATGTAACAAATGTTGATGCTTTGCTTAATATACCCTAGACCAGTGGTCAGCATACTGCTGCCCCTTGAGTGTGGCTGTTCCACAAAATACCACGTGCGGGTGCACACGTACTGTGCAATTGAAACTTAGTGGCTCACTCAAGGGGCCAAAGAGCTGCATGTGGCTCGTGAGCCACAGTTTGCTGACCACTGCCCTAGACCCATCTCTGTGGTCACATACAGCTGCACTGTATGTGGTCACATACAGTAGATTATTTTTCAATTTTATTTTTCAATTACAGTTTATTTTGAATATTATTTTGTATTAATTTGAATTTTGGCAAGTCACAACCCCATGAGTGGAAGAGCCCTCATCTGTAAAATAGGAATGTTATTAATAAAAACAAAAACAACAATGACAACACTTGGATCAAATTAGAGAAGGTTTTTTGATGCATTTGTAAACTGTATGGCAATATTAAGTATAGAATTATGTTAATTTTGAAAAATTACTGTCTTTTTCTCTTTCAATTACAGCTTACTTTCAATATCATTTTATATTATTTTCAGGTGTACAACGTAGTGGCTTAACAATCATATACTTTACAAGGTATTCCCACCAATATTTTTAGTACCTACTTGACACTATACATAGTTAATACTATGCTATTGACTATATTCCCTATCTGTACTTTACATCCCAATGACTATTTTGTAACTACCATTTTGTAGTTCTTAATTCTTTCATTTTTTTTACCCAGTTCTGCAAACACCCTCCCCTCTGACAATCATCAATCTGTTCTAGGTTTCAATTTTGTTTGGTCTTTAGTTTTGTTCTTTAGATTCCACACATAACAACTTCCCATATTAAGTACCTAAATTTTTCTGCCATTTTTTTTATTAGAGTGTCTAGTTATTTGACAATTAATCTCAATACTGCCATTTGTTTCATACTTATTCAACATTTTCTATGATCTTTCCCTTCCACTTTACCTTATTTTGAATCAATCAAATATTTTTATTTTTCCAATTCACCCTCTAATTGCTTGCTATTTACATACATTCTTACTATTTCTTTAGTAGTTAACACTAGAGATTGCATCATACATAATATAGACTCTAATCTAGCTCAGTATTTTGCCACTTCTCAGACAATGATAGGACTTTGTAATACTTTCAATATTTATTACTTTTTTTCCACCTTTTAAAAAAAATTAAATCTTTATTGTTCAGATTATTACATTTGTTCCTCTTTTCTCCCCCCATAACTCCCCTCCTCCCAGTTCCCATCCCACCCTCTGCCCTCACTCCCCACCCACTGTCCTCATCCATAGGTGCACGATTTTTATCCAGTCTCTTCCCGCATCCCCCATACCCCTTTCGCCCCCAAGAATAGTCAATCCACTCCCTTTCTATGCCCCTGATTCTATTATATTCACTGGTGTATTCTGTTAATCAGAT
>NW_006291432.1:61949-66266 GCF_000327345.1 Myotis davidii | reverse complement strand
ACAGGGCAGGTGGAGTGAGCAGTTATTGCTGCTCTTAGTCCTGTCTCCAGAGGCTCTGCTTCTCAGTGTCCCTGCAATGGCTGCAAACCTCGGAGAGAAAGCTGCCCTCGAGTTCCTACCGATGCCAGACTGTCCTGCTTCACCTGTTTGAGTCTGGGTCCCTAGAGACTCTTTGAGTCTGGGTCCCTAGAGACTCTCCGGGATCTGGAGCTCAGAGTCTGAGACTCCCTCCCAATTGAAACAGACAACCGCGCCCTCAGCCACCAGCCCGCTCCGCGCACACTTCCGTACCTTAGTATTTTACTTCCGCACTGCGCCTCCTCTGAGTCTCGGTATGCTGTTCTCTTTCCTTCTAGTTGAAGAATTTCCCCTCAGCCAGCCTTCCTGTGGTTCTGGGTCATGTCTGTTCCATCTTTTAGTTGTATTTTTGAAGTGGTTGTGTGAGGCAGCAATCTCCAGTGTTTACCTATGCTGCCATCTTGGTTTCCTCGCCAATACTTTCAATATTTATAACAATGCAATTCAATTTCCTCTTCCACATTTGTATTATTGTCTTTATCTATTTTAGTCTACATAGATTTTAAACTTCACAATTGAGTAATATTATTGTTTTATACAGTCAATGTTGATTTAGATATATTCATATATTCAATTACTTTTTATTCTTTCTTTTTCTTAAAATTTTGTTTTTATTCTTTCTTGAATTTCTGTTTACTGATCTGGAGATATGGGATCTTTTTGCCTGAATAACCCTCTTTTGGATTTTTTTTTTTGGTGTGAGTATACTGGTTATAAAATCTGTTTTATTTGTCTAAAAATGTCTTCACTCCCCCGCCCCCCGACTTCCCTACTGAGAGCTGTCAATCTGTTGCCTTCAGTTTTGAAATCTATTTTTTTCTAAGTATAGAATTCTATGTTGACTGTTTTTTTTTTTTCTCCCATTCAGTACTTTGAAGGTAATATATTGTTTTTTTGGCTTCCATCATTCTGTTGAGAAGTTGGCTCTCAGACCTATTTGAAAGTAATGGTTTTTATTTCTTCTCTAGCTTGCTTTTTTTTGCCATTCTTTTATTAGAGTGTCTAGTTTCCTTCTTTTTAGATTTTTCAATAGTTCTATTATGGTATGTCAAGAGATGCATTCCTTTGTGTTTTTTTCTGCTTTGCAATTGAAGCAATTTAAAACCCTTTGGCTTGATTCCATCAATCAATTTTAGAAAATTCTTATCATTATCTCTTTAAATATTGCTTCTGCTTAATTATTTTTCTCTTACCTCTCTGAGATGACAAACAGATATATGTTAAACCTTTTCTTCATATCCTATATGTTTCTTATAAATTTCTGTATCTTCCATTCTTTATTCTCATAATGATTCAGTCTGGATATTTCTTAAAATTTTCTCTCCTGGTGTACCTATCCTCTGTTCAGATGCTTCCATTCTTTTGTTAAATCCACATTTGACTAAATGCTAGAAATTATGTATGAAAAACTGTAGAGGTTCTATATAATGTAATATTCTTACAGAGCAGATAAGCTTTATCTTTTGACAAGTAGCCAGAGTAGGAGATAGGTATCTTAATACAGTCATGAGCTGAGGTGAATCAAGGCTGGATCTCAGATATTATAAAGCTTGGTGTATTGGTTCACTGTCACTCCTAGGGTCTTTTTTTCAAGGGATCCTAATTGAGCCTGGTCATTTTCCCAGAACTCCTATTTTGAAGGTATTGAAATCCAAATTTACCTACCCAGATCCATTAAGTAGATGATAACTTCACTGTGTTTCAACTGCTTTCTGGTCAGCTTAGTTTATAGCTCTGTGCAACCTAAGAATCAGCAAATGAACTAAGGCATGCAGAATACTCGCCTCCCCTCAGTGTTTCCTTTCTGTCTATGGTATGTTGGTCCCCAAAAAGCTTCCTACATTGGAAGCTCTTAGAAACCTTCAGACAGATTCTAATTTGTATTTTATCTAGCTTTTCTAGTTTTTAATGAGACAGTTGGTTTAGTACATGCACATCTTTCACAGTTAGGAGCAGAAGTCATAACTTATTTTTAAGTGACTGCATTATAAATGCTTAAAATAGTCAAGATACCTATATTTTATGAGGAATAGTTATTAAATGTACAGAAAATAGGTGAGGGTGCTCCGACTTATTATGGATTTGTTATTTATGATGGAGTTCTACCAAACACACATTATACAAAAGACTGATATGTCTTTCTGGTGCATCCAGCTGAATGTAACCGAAGATTCACAATTAATCAATTAAAATTTACACTGAATATAAAAGCACAAATTTTATAAGATTATCTCACTATATTTGGAATTAAAAAATCTCTGGTGAAGTAGTCATGTGAAAAGGGTTCCATTATATACTTTGATGCAGTGCAATAATTATTCTTGCACCACACTGTGCATTCTATGTTTTGTTATCATAATTTTATTTCTTAAGATTTTAAATGTTCAAATTTTTTTTATATTTATGTAAGTGCAATTGCTGGTATTTAAAAAATGTAAGCAAGTAGGTAGAAGCAGCTACCTTGACTCCAAATATTATTCTTTCAAGTGTTTTATTCTTTCTTAAAAAACAAGGTCTTATTATTGCAGGGGAGGGAGTTGAAGAAATTTAGTCAGTATTCTTTTGGTTGTAAGTAATAAAATTTTGACAAAAATCTAGCTTAAGTCAAAAGGATTTTATTGACTCATATAACTGTGATGTTCAAAAGTGTATCCCAGCTTGAGGCCCATCTGGAACAAGGGACTCATAAGATCTTTTCAGGACTTGGTCTTCCTTTCCATCTTTAAAATAAGTTTCTCTGTGTATACTGGTTTCATTTTTTTAGTTAAGCTCTTCTGTTCAGTGGGAAGTGTGGCTTCAAACAGAAGATAACCCTTCTCTCTCATTGTTTCCATATCATTTATAGGCATACCTTGGAAATATTGTGGGCTCAGTTACAGATAACCACAATAAAGTGATTATTACAATAAAACAAATTGTAATATTTCTGCTGGTGGAGGGTCTTGCCTTCAATTTGGAAAAAACACAACATTACCCTAGCCAGTTTGGCTCAGTGAATAGAGTGACGGCCTGCGTACTGAAGGGTCCTGGCTTTGATTCCAGTCAAGGGCACAAGCCCGAATTGCAGGCTTGGTCCCCAGTAGGGGGCGTGCAGGAGGCAGGTGATTAATGATTCTCCCTCATCATTGATGTTTCTATTTCTCACTCCCTCTCCCTTCCTCTCTGAAATCAATAAAAGTATATTAAAAACATACACCCATAAACCAAACAAAAAAAAACAATAAAAAACACACATAAACACAACATCTGTGAAGAGCAATAAAGTTAAGTACAATAAAGCCAGGTATGGCTGTATTATGGAGAAACTCTGATTGACACAACATGAGTAATATGCACAACCATAGACCAATTATCTGTAAATATAGAGTACTATAAATGGACTGAACTTTGGTCACATGAACATCTATGTGGTCATGGATGCAGGTCACTCTGATTGATAGGCCCAACATGATTACATAGGGAAAAGGTGCTGCTTGGTATACTTTTATTCTCTAAGGTTGTCTGGAGAATGCTTCTTGAAAATCCTGAAACTATCTATGGGTCAAATGTCATAATACATCTGGAAGAGATGTTCAGAATGCCTTATTGTAGTGGTTCTCAACCTTCCTAATGCCGTGACCCTTTAATACAGTTCCTCAAGTTGTGGTGACCCCCAATCATAAAATTATTTTCGTTGCTACTTCATAACTGTAATTTGGCTACCGTTATGAATTGTAATGTAAATATCTGATATGCAGGATGTATGTAGGCGAGCCCTGTGAATGGGTGGTTTGACCCCCAAAGGGATCATGACCCACAGATTGAGAACCGCTGCTCTAGTGCCTTCATTGTCCTGGGCTTACTTACATGGCTGTATTTTGGTGGTTCATAATGTGCTCAAACTTTTGGGTTCAGTTCCTCCCCATTACCTAGCTCCAACATAAAAGCTTTTATCTGAATGTATTTTAGAAATAAAACTTGGCGAAAAGAAGATGGCGGCGATATAGACAGACGTGTCCCAGGTCGTGTCCCGGAGCAAATGGAGTGAGCAGCTGAAACTAATAAAACCCACCCCGAATTGGCGAAATTGCTCAGCTGGTGAGACGGTTTGCAGACGGGAAGGGCAGAACTCCCCTGGAAAGGTAGAAAAAAAAAAAAACACAGGGATTTGGGAAGGAAAATTTGTCAGACCTATGAGCCGAGAGGGGCGGAGGGAGACCGCGTGGCAGACAGCCATGTTTCTTGGGACAGGCACAGCCC
>NW_006291432.1:44003-56594 GCF_000327345.1 Myotis davidii | reverse complement strand
AGATCAACCAAAGGACTTGTATGCATGCATATAAGCATAACCAATGGACATAAGACACTGGGGGATAGGGGAGGCTAGGGGGCTGTCTAGAGCGGGGGGAAAAATGGACACATATGTAATACCCTTTGTAATAAAAAATATTAAAGAAAGAAATAAAACTTACTCAATGATAGAAGTCTCCCTCTCAGCTCATGCAGACACACTTGCTATAAAGATGTTCTTTTTGGAATATTTGCCAATGATCAGCTTTCACTATTCTTTTCTCTTAGCATTTCATTCCAACCCTGTGTTCCCACTTAATTTTATTTATACTATCCAGAATATTGATGCTTGGAGACTAACTACTATGCAAATGGACACTGTATAAAAACTTATTACTTAGGTTGTTGAAGTTTTTTCTGTTTACTTCCTTCTCCTTAATCATTTACTTTTGAGAAAGTTCCTAGTTTCTTATGGTGTTAGAATTATACATTATCAACTGTGGGTGGAATGGAGGGGCCATATAGCATTATATTAGTTTTAGCTGTACAATATTGTGATTCAATGTCTGTAAACACTACAAAGTGATCACCATCAAAAGTATAATTAGCACGTTCCATCATATAATTGAACCCCTTTATTCATTGTGCTCCCCTAATCCATTTACTCCGTAGTAATTCATTGTTTTATTTTAAAATATATATATTTTTTTGATTTCAGAGAGGAAAGGAGAGGAAGAAAAAAACACATCAATGATGAGAGAATTAGTGATTGGCTGCCTTCTACATGACCCCGCAACCCCTGCCCTACAAAGTGATCACCATCAAAAGTATAATTAGCACGTTCCATCATATAATTGAACCCCTTTATTCATTGTGCTCCCCTAATCCATTTACTCCGTAGTAATTCATTGTTTTAAGCCATGTACCCTGACTGGGAATCAAACTGTGACTTCCTGGTTCATAGGTCGATTCTCTACCACTGAGCCATGCCAGCTGGGCCCAATCTGTTTTATCTATGAATTTGTTTTGTTTATTTTTTGTTTGTTTTAGATTCCACATATGAGTGAAATGATATGGTATTTGTCTTTCTCTCTCTGATGTTTTACCTAGTTTCATACTCCAGATTCATTTATGTTGTTGCAAATGGCAAGATTTCATTATTTTGATTTGGGTGAGAAGTAATATATATGATAATTTAACAGGTGATATCTGATATATCATTGTAGTTTTGGTTTACAATTCCCTAAAAATTAGTGATGTTAAACATATTTTCATGTGCCTTTTGGCCATCTGTATGTATTCTTTGAAAAAAAATGTATATTTGGAACTTCTGCCCATTTTTAATAGGGTTTTTTGTTTGTTACCTGAGGATATCTTTATTGATGTTTAGAGAGAGGAAGGGGGAGAGAGAGAGAGAGACATGAATGTTAGAGAGCAACATAAACTGGTTGCCTCCCATAAGTACCCTGACCCAGGGATCAAACTGGAAACCGTTCGATATATGGGACGATGCTCTAGCCAACTGGTCACACTGGCCAGGGCAGGTTGTTTTGTTGTTGTTGACTTGTATGAGCAGAGGGCTGAATCTTGAAGACTACATGCACTCCAGAGGTGGGACAGATACTGGGGAATTAACTCAGAGAAGAGAACTAACATTTATTGATTGCCCACAATATACTAGATGCTTTTCAAATATTGCAAACTGTCATATGATTTTTTTTATAATATATTTTATTGATTTTTTTACAGAGAGGAAAGGAGAGAGATAGAGAGTTAGAAACATCGATGAGAGAGAAGCATCCATCAGCTGCCTCCTGCACATCCCCCACTGGGGAAGTGCGCACAACCCAGGTACATGCCCTTGACCGGAATCGTTTGAAAGTATTACATATGTCCCACTTTTTCCCCCCATTGACCTCTTCCAGCTCCCCCCTGCCTCCCATCCCAGGCCTTCATCATCCTTTTGTCTGTGTGCATGGGTTATACATACATGCATAAAGGTCATTGGTTGATCTCTTCCCACCCACCCTCCCCTGCCTTCCCTCTGAGGTTCAACAGTCTGTTTAAGAGGGAATCACCACCTCATTTTACGGAATGTGAGCCTCAAAGAAGTGAAGTAGCTTATCTAAGAACTTGAATTTATTCAAAGGTTGAACTAGTATTCAAAATTTCTGGTAGAGTTGACTCCTAATCCTGAATTCTTTTTAAGAAAGCAAGTGATGGAAGAAAGTTTAAACATGGAGGCAGGTGAATATGCCACCTTCTACCTTTTGGAGGAACTGAACTCTCAGGAGAACTGAGGATTATGGTGCTAATCAAAAGATGAGAATTAGTTTCAGGATTCCTATGATTAAATCTGTGGCAAGCATCAACTGAAGATAGCACAGGCACCAGAACTGAAGGGACAGTCCACCAGGGAAAGATTGAGGTCATAGTGCCAAAGTCAAGTTTAAGTGCCAAATTTAGAGACCAAATGCCGGTTAGGCCAGGGTCAAAGTGGGATGAATGGGTGGAGGTTCAGAATTTATATGGGGGTTCAGAATTTGTACTGTTCCAAAAGTATTGCGATCAATTAAGTTGATATTTATGGCTTATCACTTAGGTGGGTACTATTGGGTTAAAGGGCTAGAATTAGATTAGCCAACAGCTAAAAGAATACCAACAGCTAAAAGAGACAGAGTTCCCAGTATATTCAGAAAGGAAAATAGTGCCCCCAAAAAGGAGCAGGTGAATGTCCTGGAAAGCAGTGATTAAGACTGTGTGGCACTAAGACCTTCAGACCACTAATTAAAACCTGCCAACTTATCTGTCCCCAAGGTCAAACCCTTTGAATGGGAAATGGGAATGCAGCTAAGCCAAGGCTTTGAACTGGCTAGGAATACAAGACAAAGAATGACAAGTAAGTCTAGTTCTCAAAATAGTAGTTGCTCCCACTAGTCAATGAGCAGTTTTCCATTATGCTCATTTTAAAAGGGATTGTTAATCCCCCTATTGTCATTTTAGCCACACCCACAGATCAAAACCTCCATCAATCTCCTTACACAACAAGCTCTGGCAACTCTTAAAAGAAATTTTCCAAGTGCTTTAGTTTAGTGTTCTAATGGTCAGAGCTCGCAAGTCATGCCCTCATTCCTTTTGCACCTGGATGCTGTGGGTGGGGGCTGGTTTTCTGCTATACCTCAGTGACTAATGCACACCTGCACATTCTTTTGTTCCCATTGGCAAAAGAAACATTTCACAAAACAGCCTAAACAAAATGTTGTCAAGAAATGTTGGCAACAATTCCTACACAGGCCTTTTTTCCCTCAAGATTGAAATGAGGTAACTTTTTTTCAGGATCTTAGAATTAGTATCTCTTTTTTTATAATGTGACTTTTCTTGCCTTTTACTTACAGCTTTAATTGGGAAGACAAGATTAAGAATTATACTTTCTTTTGGTATGAGTAGATCCAAGTATGTTTCCTCTTTTTAGCTATCATGCTAATTTTTTGGAATTTGTATATGACTTCTAGATTATAATGTTTCTAGGAGTTGGCTTTGAGGAAGTACCACCTTAATTTGTGTACCTGCTAGTCTGCTCAAGCTAGCATTCATCAAGTGCTATGTCTTCAAAAGGAAGAAAAATCTACTGTACGTAAGAGGTAATTTAAAGATAACAGGAATACCAGTTCTTTGCAGTGGAGTGAATAGGAGAAGAAATCTAGGCTTTGGAAGACAGTGAGTTCACAGTGTGCATTCAAGCACCTAATTTACACTAAGTTCTTATGGCCAATTAGTCCCAACCATCAGGAATGGTTTTGCCCTAGTCTGTGACCAATGAGCCTGTTTCTAATTAGAAAGGAGTAGAGCGGTCTGGCTTAGTTCTTCCACACTAAAGCTTCTCATATAGTACTCACTCGATTTTGTCCCACCTTGGCTCTTTATATATTTCTTGTAACTAAGCTCACTCCTTGTAAGTCAGTTTCAGTACCTTGACTTGTTCACTGGTATTGAAATCCTGTATTTTCATGCTGACTAATATCCCATTGTTGTTCATTGATATGTGACCGCAGCCCTTATTTATGGAGTGAATTTATTTGTCTTTATCTAGGACTTCTAGTCATTGTAAACTCTTTGCTCTCCCACCTACGAACCTTCCGTTCAAATGATCTAACCTAAGGAAATATACAGCATGGCAGTATATACTGAGTGTTATTCACAAAGTTATTACTGTGCAATAGCAATATTTGTTGAAATACTGGGTCATCAAATGAGAGGCTTTAAACGGATGAAGATAGGTAAAACTAAAGATAGGTAAGAATGATAACTTATGTGTGGGTGTATAAATTATCCTTCTATCACACATATATGAACACACACACACACAAAGTCAATTTTGATAAACTGAATATTAAATAATTGAAAACTTTGCATGGTAGTCATTGGTGTTTTTCTGTAAATAAATCTTAAATTTTGCTCCATTTCCTTTCTGGACCCATTGTAGGATTGTACTTCATTGTTCCCTTGTGGTTTGGTGGAACCATATATTTAGTTTTGGCTAGAGAGTTGTAAGCAGAAGTGACATATCTCATTTAAGGCTTCTCTGTTTAAGTTCCTTAAAAAATAAGCATGCATTTATTGGCAATTAATAGCAGTTTGATTTAGAAAGGAAAACTTATTACTGATTTAGAAGGATGAGCTCCACTAGATTATTCTCAAATATATGTGCCTGGCTTAGAAATCTCCAAGTCAGATACTGACCAAGATGATATAGCTTAGCTTGAAATTTGTATAAAAACAAGAGTGTCAGTAAAACCAAGCCTGTATATTCCAGTAGTGACTTGACAGTTTGATTTATTCTACAAAAATGGCCTTTAGGATTAAGTTTTAGGTCAAAATGAAAAATGCTAAGAGACAGTAAAAAAATTTCATGATGATGTATTATTTGACTGTGAATAAGAAATATTTGATAGTAGATAAGAAGCCTAGCCCAAGAAGACAGGATAGAAAGCTTTCATGTCATTCTACTCTTATTCTTTGCCAAGATTCTAATTAGTATCTTATTTTGATTACATACTTATTATTTATTTTATTTAAAGTCAAGTAGCAATATTATATAATCCATATCTTGTTAATTATACTGATGTTTTCAGCATTAAGTGCCGTCATATTGGAATAATCTCAAACTACTGAAAATTGACATACTTTGTGTCTTCTGATTAGGCTATTTCATCTTGCTAATATTTATAGAAAACATCTAGGAATCTACTTAAAGGGACTTACTTCTATTCTTCCCCTGTGAGCCAGTCCCTGAACAAAAATTCAGACCTCCTCTTTAATTGTGCAAGTAGGTTGTTTCTAATTTTTCTATATTATCAAATACAGCTTTGTAGTTAAATTTTTCCCATTTTGCACTTCTGTAATATTTATTTAAGATGCATTACTAGAAAATTCTGGGGCAAAGAATATAAACATTGTTAAGGATTTTGATACATGTTGTAAGATTATAAATTTATCTCCTTGTAGTTTACATTCATTTCCAAATAAGATTATCTATTTCTCAGCACCGTTACAGATATTAGATGTTGCCATTTCAAAACATTTGCAAATCTGAAGGACAAAATCCACCTATTTTACATTTTAAAGGTAATCCTCCTTGGAAAAGAAGCAGACACGTTTTGTGCTGTGTATTCTTATACTATAAGGTCTAGATGTGGTTAATTTCTATCCTAACTCTCCATTTAAAATTTCCCACAGAGCTTTGTTTTATACAATGCCATCCATCATCACTAGAGATGTGCTGCATACAGTAACTCACCAATCATTCAAGTCCTGGTAAACCTGTAATATTTGCAATTTATGTTTATTGCACATATTTATCTATTTACTCCACTTTCATCATCTGTAGAAAAACAGCTATATTTGCCTTGGTAGCATCATTAGGTAGAGAAATAAGTTAGCTTTCACCTGTTTGTATTCTTTTTATATGATTTACTGTAGAATATGATCATTTGATTTGTGAAATAATGATACTGAATGAAGAATCAGAATACGTAGTGGCAAAGAAAACATTTTTTTAAACAAAAAGCACTTTTTTATTGGTTCACCAGTTGGAAAAGTAAAGTATTCAGAAGGGAAGAGTATGTCATCATAAACCTGAGTAAGATAATAGGAAATAAGGCATAAAAGCATTTCCTAACCTTTTGGATAGAACTTGCAAAAATCTTCAATTATATAGAACAATATATCACTATGCTGTGCATTCTCTTTAGTTGCTTTGTGATTTCCCATAAATATAAACATACTGCTTGGTGGAAATAGAAATACACAAGGAGCTCTATCTATCTTGACATTTCCTGGCTTCCACTGGCTCAGCTGTGGCTCTTGGCTTTGGTTTTTCTACATATCATTTCACTGGGAGAGAAAAAGGAAAAAAAGATTCAGCTTGTTTTCATGCCCAACCTCTAATAACATGTGGTAGGAAAATATTGGGGTTTTCCCCTCTATTTTTTCAGTGAAACAAGGGCACAGGTTTCTGAAGAATGGCTAATAGAGTAGTATTGGGGATTTTGTTCTCTCAGGCTATCACATGGGACAGATAACGATTTGGATGTTAATTTTTCCCATGTACTGTTAAATGTATCAATCCCTATACTTACTTGTAGTTCACTAATTATTTACTAAGAAAAAACACACACACCACTTTTCATGGCTAGCATGGATCACAAAAGGTACGATTTACTATGCCAGCTCATTGAAATAAGATCAGGAGTCATATTCCTCGTGACATCCCTAGTCACTTTTGATTTAGAATTTAATTGACATTCCTAAAACTCTGTAGCATGTGGAATAAAAGAATTCTTAACAGTGATTAGAATTCTCATTCTTATTGATTTTATTTTATTCTTTAAGTAACAATTGATGTAATTTTTGTAACCATCAATACAAAATTATTAGGTTTTTCAAAGCCTGGACTTATAGCTTTGAATAACATTTCGGTCTTTTATTAGTGTGATGGTTAAATATATGCTGTCTACAAGAGACCTGCCTTAGAACAAAAGACTCACACAGTATGACAGTAAAGAGATGGAAAAAAAATTTTTCCATGCAAATGGAAATGAAAAATAAGTAATACTCACATCCGATAAAATAGACTTCAAAATGAAGGCTATAACAAGAGATAATAAAGGCCATTACATAACACTAAAAGGACTGATCCAGCAAGAGGATATAAGCCTGGTAAACGTATATGCATCCAATATATATGTCTTCCAGAGAAAAAAATCAACAAGAGTGACTCTAAATGACACACTAGATCAAAGGGATTTGATATTTACAAAACCTATGGGACATAGCAAAAGTAGCCCTGAGGGGGAACTTCATAGCACTATAGTCCAACCTCAAAAATCAAGAAAAATTTTAACAAAATATCTAACCTTACAACTTAACGAATTAGAAACAACAAGAAAACTACAGAATAAGTAGAAGGAAGTAATGAAGAGCAAAGTGTAAATAAATGACATAGAAATGAAAAAAAATAGAAAAGATCAATGAAACCAAGAACTGGTTCTTTAAAATAAATTACATTAATGGACCTTTAGCCAGACTCAGCAAGAAACAAAGAGAAAGGACCCAAATAAATAAAATCAGAACCCAAAGAGTTGAAGTAACAACTGACACCACAGAAATACAAAGGATTGTGATAAAATACTATGAAAAATTATACACCAACAAGCTTGACAATGTGGACAAAATGAACAAATTCCTAGGAAAATACAATCTTCCAAAACTGAATCAGAAAGAATCAGAAACCATGAATAGGCCAATAACAACTGATGAAATTGAAGCACTAATACACAAAAACTCTCAGCAAATAAGAGCCCTGGTCCTGGCAGCTTCACAGAGGAGTTTTACCATTGAAAGAACTAACACTTATCCTCCTCAAACTATTTGAAAAAATTCAAGCTGAAGGAACACTGCCAAGCTTTTTTTATGAGGCCATCATGATCCCCATTCCAAAACCAGATAAAGACACTACAAAGAAAGAAAATTGCAAGCCAATATCCCTGATGAACATAGACAATAAAATCCTCAACAAAATTTTAACAAATAAGATCCAGCTATACATTAAAAAGATCATACACCATGACCAAATGGGATTTTTTCCTGGGATGCAAGACTTTTACAACATTTGCAAATCAATAAATATGACACATTACACAAAAAAGGCAAAAATCGCATGATCATATCAATAGATGCAGAAAAAGCAGTCAACAATATCCAACACCCATTTTTGATAAAAATCCTCAGCAAAGTGGGAATAGAGGGATCACATCTCAATTCAATAATTCCATATATGACAAACCTACAGCCAACATCACACTCAATGGGAAAAAACTAAAACCATTTCCCCTAAGAACGGGAATAAGACAGGGATGTCCACTTTCACCATATTTATTCAACAGAGAACTGGAAGTCTTAACCACCATGATCAGACAAGAAGAAAACATAAATAGGCATCCAAGTTGGAAAGAATGAAGTAAAGCTGCCATTATTCAGAGATGCCATGATATTGTACATAGAAAACCCTAAAGACTCCACCAAAAAATTACTAGATTTATTACATGAATTTGACAATGTAGCAGGATACAATAATAATACCCAGAAATGAATGACATTTTAATATGGTAATAATGAACTCTCAGAAAGAGAAAATAAACCAACAAACACATTTAACATTGCAATGACAAAAAAATTAAGATATTTAGGAATAAACTTAACCAAGGAGGCAAGAAACCTGTACTCCAGAAACTAAAGGTCATTGAAAAAAGAGATAGAGGAAGATATAAACAAGTGGAAGAATATACCCTGTTCATGGATTGGAAGAATCAACATCATTAAAATGTTCATACTACCCAAAGCAATCTATAGATTTAATACAGTACCTGTTAAAATACCAACAGCATATTTTACAGATCTAAAACAAACACTATAAAACTTATGTAGAACCAAAAAAGACCCCAAATAGGCACAGTAATCTTGGGAAAGAACAAAGTTGGAGAGATCATAGTACCACATATCAAGTTACACTACAAAGCCACTGTAATAAAATCAGCCTTGTACTGGCACAAGAACAGGCATATAGATCAATGGAACAGAACAGAGACCCCAGAAATTGACTCAAGCCCCTCCTCTCAATTAATATGTGACTAAGGAGGCAAGAGCAAACAATGGAGTCAAGAAAGTCTCTTCAATAAATGGTGTTGGGAAAATTGGACATATACTTGAAAAAAAATTAAACTAGAGAACAAACTTACACCATACACAAGAGTAAATTCAAAATGATTAAAATTCTTAAATGTAAATGTGAAACCATGAAAATACTAGAAGAAACCATTGGCAGCAAAATCTCAGACATCTCTAATAGCTTTTTTTGCTGATATATCTCCTAGGGCAAGGGAAACAAAGGAGAAAATAAACAAATGTGACTACTTCAAAATAAAATATATCTGCACAGCAAAAGAAACAATAAACAAAATAAAAGGGTTCACTGTATGATAGGATATATTTGCCAATGATCCAACTGATAAGGGGTTAATATCCAAAATATATAAGGAACTCATACAACTTAACAAAAGGAAGACAAACAATCAAATTAAAAATGGGCAAAGTACCTAAATACACACTTCTCCAAAGTGGACATACAGATGGCCAAGAGACATATGAAAAATGCTTTAAGTTACTAATCATTCAAGAGATGCAAATCAAAATGAAAATGACATATCACCTCATACCTGTCAGAATGGATCATGAAAAAATCAACAAATGAAGAGTGTTGGCGAAGTTGTGGAGAAATGGGAACCCTAATACACTGTTGGTGGGAATGCAGACTGGTGCAGCCACTGTGGAAAACAGTATGGAGTTTCCTCAAAAAGTTAAAAATGGAACTTCCATTTGACCCAATAATCCCACTTCTATGAATACTAGGGGTCTGGTTCACAAAATTCATGCACCGGAGGGGGGTGGGAAGTCTCCTCAGCCTGATGTGAACCTTCTGTCACGTTTTAGGACCCTGACTGCTCTGGGCCTAGGCATGGGCCTACAGGCTGAGGGTGGCTTGGCTCCTGAGGATGTCTGTCCTAGGGACACAGTCCCGCATCCACACTCCACTGGTTTCTACGCATACTGCCCAACCCCGGCATCTGCCCACACTGCCCCGGCTCCGGCTCCCTGGCATCCATGCACACCGCTCCTCCTCTGGCTCCCCGGTGCCAGCACATGCATGCCAGCTGGGCAGGAGCTTCCCTGGTATCTGCACATGCTGCCCCGACCCCAGCGCCCTGACCCCGGCTCCCCGGCACCTGCACGCACACTCCCACCCCGGCTGCCCAGTGCCTGTGTATGCAAATTAACTTGCCATCTTTGTCATGTTAATTTGCATACTCATTCTGATTGGCTGGTGAGCATAGCAGAGGGATGGTTAATTTACATGTTTCTCTTTTATTATATAGGACTAGAGGCCCAGTGGACAAAAATTTGTGCACTCAGGGAGGGTCCCTCATCCCGGCCTGGACCCATTTGCAGTCCAGGACATCTTGGGGGATGTCCACCTGTTGACTTAGGCCCAATCCCTGGCTGATCAGGCCTGAGTTTGCAGTCAGGCATCCTTATGGCAGCCAGGGAGCCCTCAGGGGAATGTCCAACTAAAGGCTTAGGCCCCCAAGGGATCAGGCCTAAACAGTTAGTTGGACATTATTAGTGCTGCCACGAGGTGGGAGAGGCTCCTGCCACCACCTCTGTGCTGGCCAGCCATGAGCCAGCTTCTGGCTGAGTGGCACTGCCCATATGGAAGTGCACTAACCACCAGGGGCAGCTCCTGCATTGAGCGTCTGCCCCCTGGTGGCCAGTGCACATTATAGCAACCGGTCATTCTGCCGTTCAGTCAATGTGCATATTAACCTTTTATTATTATTATATAGGATGTCCCTATTTCTCCCCTTTTGCCCCCTCTACCCAGCTCTTGCCACCCACTTCTCTCTGGCCATCACCATACTGTTGTCTGTGTCCATGGGTTGTGCATATATTTTCTTTGGCTAATCCATGCTTTTTTGTTGTTGTTAATACCTGGGGATAATTCCCCTCCTCCCCCCATTGATATTTCTAGAGAGAGTGGAAAGGAGGTGGGGAGAGAGACACATCAGTTGGTTGCCTCCTGCAGGCGCCCCAACCAGGGTTGGGGATCAAGCCAGCAACTGAGTACATGCCCTTGACTGGTATTTAACCTGAGACCCTTCAGTCCATGGGCTAATGCTCTATCCACTGAGCAAAACAGGCTGCAGCTTAATTTATTTACTTTTAATCTATATGTGTCTTTATATTTAAAGTGGGTTTTGTTTTTGATTCACCCTCATAATCTGTCTTTTAATTGGTGCATTTATGCCACTGACTTTCAGAGTGCTTACTGATAGAGTTGCTGCCATATCTGGCGGCTTCTGGGGTTTGCGGGGCCAGCCTGCCTGCGGCCCGGGACTGGATCGGTTCCTGGATTGGGTCCTGGGCTTCAGACAAACGCCTTCTAGCATCACTCACAGGGGCCTGGATGGCAGCTGGCGCTGGTGGCTCATGCTGTCCCACCCTGCCTGCAGCATGCAAATTAGCCACCATCTTTGTTGGCAGTTAATTTGCATATCTTGCTGATTAGTCAATGGGAGGCATAGCGAAGGTACGGTCAATTACCATGTTTGGCTATTATTAGATAGGATATCCTAAGAAACCTGAAACACTCATCAGAAATAATACATGCACCCCTATGTTCATAGCAGCACAAATTACAATAGCTAAGAATTGAAAACAGCCTAACTGCTCATCAGCAGATGAGTGGATAAAAAAAATATGGTACATTTACACAATGGACCCCTAGGTGACAATAAAAATAAAAGAACTCTTACATTTGCAACAGCATGGATGGACCTGAAAATTATGCTGAGGAAAATAAGCCAGTCAGAAAAAGTTAAATATCAAATGATGTCACTCATATATGGAATCTAATAAACCAAATAAATAGATGACCAAAATAGATCCAGAGACATAGAAGCATGAAGAGACTGTTGAACCTCAGAGGGACTGCAGGAGAGGGTGGGTCGGAAGAGATCAACCAATGAACTCGTATGCATTTATGCATAAATTGTGGACACAGACAATGGGTTGGTGAGGGTCTGGGGGATGGAAGCGGATTGGAAAAGGTTAATGGGGGAAAAAGGAGGACCTATGTAATACTTTCCACCATAAAGATTTTTTTTTAAGTTTTAAAAAAACAAAATCAAAAAAGCTAAAAATAAAAATAACAGGAAAATAACAAAAGAATGAAACCAAGATGGCGGAATAGGTAAACACCAGAAATTGCTGCCTCACACAACTTCAAAAATACAACTAAAAGACAAAACAGACATCATCCAGAACCACAGGAAGGCTGGCTGAGTGGAAATTCTACAACTAGAAGGAAAGAGAAAAGCACACTGAGACTAAGAGGAGGTGTGGAAGTAAAGTGCAGAGGTATGAAGGCGCACGTGAAAAGGGCTGGCAACTGAGGACACGGCTGTCTTTTTCAATCGGGAGGGAGTCTCAGTCTCCC
>NW_006291432.1:42280-43009 GCF_000327345.1 Myotis davidii | reverse complement strand
AGTCAATCCCTCCCAGTGTTACCTACAACAATCAAGGCTTAACTACAACAAGAATGTGCACAAAGCTCACAAGGGGGTGCACCAAGAGTGTCTAGCTCAGGTAATTGGGGAGGCTGAACCACTAGGCCCTAAAGGACACTTAGCACAGAAAGCCCCTCTATCGACACAGCAAAGCTTAAAAAATGCGGAGACAAAGAAACAGGACACAAATGACAGAAATGGAGGAAAGCGAACTACTGGATATAGAATTCAAAACAACACTTTTAAGGTTTTTCAAGAATTTTCTAGAAACCACCAATATATTTAGTGACACCCGCAATAAACTCAGTGAGACCCCCAATAAATCTAGTGAGACCCTCAAAAAATCTAGTGAGACCCTCAAGGATATGAAAAAGGACCAAATAGAAATTAAGCATATACAGACTGAAATAAAGAATATTATACAGAGACCCGACAGCGGACTAGAGGATCACAAGAATCAAGTCAAAGATTTGAAATACAAAGAAGCAAAAAACACCCAACCAGAAAAGCAAAAAGAAAAAAGAATCCAAAAATATGAAGACAGTGTAAGAAGCCTCTGGGACAACTTCAAGCATACCAACATCTGAATTATAGGTGTGCCAGAAGAAGAGAGAAAGCAAGATATTGAAAACCTATTTGAAGAAATAATGACAGAAAACTTCCCCTACCTGGTAAAAGAAATAGAGTTACAAGTCCAGGAATCACAGT
>NW_006291432.1:38806-42014 GCF_000327345.1 Myotis davidii | reverse complement strand
AAGAACTTCACTGATAAGAAAAGCTAAAGGAGTTCATCACCACCAAACCAGTATTATATGAAATGCTGAAAGGTATCCTTTAAGAAGAGGAAGAAGAAAAAGGTAAAGATAAAAACTATGAACAACAAATACATATCTATCAACAGGTGAATCTAAAAATCAAGTGAATAAATAATCTGATGAACAGAATAAACTGGTGAATATAATAGAACCAGGGACATAGAAAGGGAGTAGACTGACTATTCTCGCGGGGAAAGTGGTGTGGAGGGTACAGAAAGAGACTGGACAAAATCGTACATCTATGGATGAGGACAGTGGGGGGGGGCAGAGGGTGGGGTGGGAACTGGGTGGAGGGGAGCTATGGGGGGAAAAAGAGGAACAACTGTAATAATCTGAACAATAAAGATTTAAGTTAAAAAAGAACAGTAAAATGTCAATAAATACATATCTAAAAAATAATAAAATGACAATGAGGTACCATCTCACACCTGTCAGAATGGCTATCACCTACAAATCAACACATGACAAGTGCTGGGGAGGATGTGGAGAAAAGGGAACCCTAGTACACTGCTTGTGGGAAGGTAGATTGGTGTAGCCACTATGGAACACAGTTGGAGTTTCCTGAAAAAAATTAAAAATGGAACTGCCATTTGACCCAATGATCCCACTTTTAGGAATATATACTAAGAAACCCAAAATACCAATCAGAAAGAATATATGCACCCCTATGTTCATAGCACTGCAATTTAGAGTAGTTAACATCTGGAAACAGCCCAAGTGCCCATTAGTAGATGAGTGGATAAAAAAGCTGTGGTATATTTATACATGGGATACTATGAAGCAGTAAAATAGAAGTATCTCTTACCATTTGAGACAGCATGAATGGCCTTGTAGGGTATTATGCTAAGCCAAATAAGCCAGTCAGAGAAAGACAAGTATCACATGATCTCACTCATATATAGAATCTAAAGAACAAAGTAAACTGATGAACAAAATATATCCAGAGACAGAGAATCATGGAACAGACTGTTGAATCTCAGAGGGAAGGTAGGGTAGGGTGAGTGGGTGGGAAGAGATCAACTAAAGAACTTGTATGTATATATGCATACCCCTTGCCCCTTCAGTCCGCAGGCCGACACTTTATCCACTGAGCCAAACCAGCCAGGGCTTAACCAAACTTTTTATATGCCTATATGCATGACCCATTGATCCAGACAATAGTGTTGTGAAGGCTAGCGGTGGGGGGCAGTTGCAAGGTAGAAGGGGTCAATGTGGAAAAAAGGGACATTTGTATACTTTTAACAAAGATAAATTTTAAAAGAAGATACATATTTATCTTTTATCTATCATCTATCTATCTATCTATCTATCTATCATCTATCTATCATCTATCTGTCATCAGCCACCTATCTCAAATCATTGGAGGCATCTTCAGGATTTTCATACATGGCACTGTGCTGTTACCATCAGCAGTATATAATGTTGTGATATGGCTGACTTGCAGTGATGATTACAATACTCTTCCTATACCCATTTTTGTAGAGACTAAGAATAGTATAGAAAATCTTATAGTTTTAGAGGAATTTGAACATTGACTCCATTATCTTTTATACTTTAATATCCATAAGATATAATTGTATATTATGTATTTTACATATTCTAGGAATTGCACCTATTAGATAATGAAGTCATTATTAACTGAATAGATATTCTAAATTACATAATATTTTTATCAGCCTTGAGTCACAGTGGCTACTGATTAAGGACTTTGCTAGTTGGGAGACACACAACATGGCCTTTGGGTACAGGTCTTTATTCACTTGAGCAATTTGCTGGTAGTAAAGAAGTGCTAGTAGTTGTTATGTTATATTAGAGGAAGCACTTTCTCAGAGGGTTATGCATCTGTTAAGAAGGTATTAGCCACTTACTGTCCTTTTTTATAACCTCTGCTTCTCAATACTAGTTTCTCAGATCATGTGACCATTTTTGTGTTTCTAAAAATTAAATAAAATAGGAATTGAGAAAATTAACAGTGTAGGAAATATATTGTTTTGGGGGTGAGGTGGAGTAGGATAGAATCACAGTTATAAGAATGTAAAGTATAGAATGTATTTATTATTACCTTCCTTTCATTTGAATACCCTATCTTCTTAACCCTCACAGATTCCTACAACAAAATTCTGTACGGAATAAAATCCCTTACAGAATGATGGGAAGGAGGAATGAACTGGGTCAGGGGACTTTAGCTCTTGCTTGATAATTTCAATATGACTCAAGTCAGTAATTGAAGTTGCTTGATGCACTATGGGAAACGTGACGGTAGTCAAACATTATGATCAAGTATGTCTATCAGGACAACATATCATCACCGAGAAATCACATTTATGATCTCAAAAGTTTTAAGGAGGCAACCAAGGCAAAATTCTCCTCAAAGAAAACAGGAAAGCTCTTCTCTGTCAAGGCTGATATTTAAATTCTTGCCAAGGTTCTATTTGCCACCTTCAGTGCTACAGAAGTCAAGTCATGGACATTTAATTTGATTAAACACTTAAGTGCCCTAAATTCCAGTGCATTAGGTTTGCATCATACATCATTGGTTTATAAGATGGGAAACATCTGAATTTGCATGACAGTATCAAACAGAGACTTCTTAACACAGCTCATCAGGACCCAGCAAAATAACAGCAAACAGCAGATCTAATGGGTAATATTATGAACATCTCCAGATTCAGAAGGTGCCAGGAATGTCTTGTAATGAGGAAAGTCATCAGGTTGATAATTATTATACTGCAGGTACTAAGGTTATGGGATAAAAATTGAAGCATATATTGATCAAAGTTCTCTAGTTCAGATGTGATTAGAAGTGGATATCAATTATGAATAAGGAATAATACAAATGGTGGGCAAAAGATAATGGTGAGTATACCAGAGAACTCTGGTTCTTAAATCAATATGTAAACAAATATTGCAGTGTTTTCATTGTGTAATGCAATGCAACTGGCAAGGAAGAATTGATCAGTTTTGTCCTTTTTAATAACCTCTGCTTCTCAGTACTAGTCTCTCAGATCATGTGACCATTTTTGTGTTTCTAAAAATTAAAAATAAGAATTGAGAAAATTAACAATGTAGGAAATATATTGTCGCAAGACTACTAATAGTGCAAGACTTCTAATGAAGGAACCTCAGTTTCCCATATTTTTTATTCATC
>NW_006291432.1:36953-38766 GCF_000327345.1 Myotis davidii | reverse complement strand
AGGAAGTGTCTCTTGCCCAAACTCTCAAGTGCTCTAAAGCAGTGATTCTCAACCTTGACTGCATATTAAAATCACCTTGGGAGCTTTTAAAACAGAATCCACTTCTTTGGCCACTCCCACCCCAGCAAATTTGGTTTAATGGATATAGGGTAAGGTCAAGGTACCCATATTTGAAAAAAAATCATCAGGTTTTTTTTTAAGCTAGTTGTTTAAAAATAAGACATAATACTATCAGTCTTACCTATTAGCTTTACTCATAGGTCAAGTGGGTGGTACTCAAGTGGTGAGATTCAAGTGCCGTAGTAGTTTCATTTATGTTGTATATTTCTAGCATCATCCCTGCTGCAGTGCCTAAAATAATCATTAGAATTTCTATATCCTAGCTGAAATGCAAATTTATCTGGAAGAGAGGACACATGTATAAATTATTTTTAATTCATTTATCAGATTAACTTGCAAAAGGATCATGTATTTTAACAGGGGAGCAGGTGTTCTAAACCATGGAGTGCTATCTAAGGAGGGAAGCTATGTCTAAGGTGATTAACCTTCCCTGTTTGCTCAGTATTGAGGAGTCTCAGGATATGCAGGACTTTCAGTTTTAAAACCAGAATTGTCCTGGGCAAACCAATATGTGTTGGTAATAATAGTCATAGGTAGAGCATCAAGATCTATGAAGCATTTGGGCACCCAAGTAGGGGTAAGGGATTTGAAAGGAAGAGTAGAGAAGAAATAATAATGAAGGACCCATTTCACTTTATTTTTTTGCTTGGAAATGATATAATAGCATGACAGGATCATTTATCAGAATACTAAGTAGTGTTGTCAAAGTTACCAGGAACAAACAAGCAAGCAAACAAACAATGAAAATTCTTATTTTTTGAAAGCCTTAATTCACTGAAGAGCTTAACTGGAATGATAGGACCTGAGGTGAAATATTTGAAAGTGGGTGGTGGAAGCTAGCAGCAAGATGAGATAATAAACCTTTAAACTAGGTAGGAGATGATGGATTGACAGATCAAGAAAACTGGTTTTGTGCTGTGTGTGTGTGTGTGTGTGTGTGTGTGTGTGTGGTGTGTGCATGTGTGTGCGTGTGTGTGTGTAGAGGCCTGGGTGTTACACTTAGGAATGACAACTATGAGGCTTATTATTTAATACAATTTTTGTGTCCAATATTGTACAGAAGAAAATGAGTTTCCCAACTTCAAAGGATCAATATGAGCTTATCAGTGGTGATTGGTATAAACCTACAACCAGAATCCTTCTCTAATATTCTGCTCTGTGTAAGACTCTTGGGATAGTGGAGATTTAATTTACTGCTGGCCCAGTAGGTTGGGGGATCAGAGTATAATAAAAAAGCGATGCTCTAATATACACAAAAAAGTGTGGAGAAAATTTTATATTCACTGCAATGTTTGCTTTTGAAAACCTATTATATGATTAGGTACTAATATATATATATATCTCCTATCTAATAAAAGACAAAAAGTGTAATTAACCATACCTCTGCTACACTTCCCATTGGCTAATCAGCGAGATATGCAAATTATGAACTGGTAACTAGTCATTAGTGTATTTCCGTACATACCCACATAACTGCGTTATTGATCAAGACTAGTGATAATATCCTAGTTGTTGAGGATATGGTACTTGCCGAAGACCCTGAACCACAGTGAGAAATTCTCTAGCTTCTGATCTCCTGGGGTAAGTCTAGAAACTGAAGAAGTCTTTTGCTTTAGAGGCTGGAATGTGTGTAAATATTATATACATATTTTTTAATTCTAGGAACTTACCTTCTAGAAAAGGAAATACAACC
>NW_006291432.1:33512-36843 GCF_000327345.1 Myotis davidii | reverse complement strand
ATCGAAAAAATATATAAAAATTGGTTCTGGATCTAACAACATATAATTACAAGATCGGCCAGATTTATTGAAAACTAGAGGCCCGGTGCACAAAATTCATGCAAGTGTACGGTCCTTAGGCCTGGCCTGCGATCAGGGCCATCTTCCCCAGCTGCTCGCAGATGGCCCTGCCCCCCCCCCGTCTCCACACACCCCCGGTTCCCGTTCACCATCGGTGATCGGTGCCTGATGGCTGGGGGAAGGAATCAAGAGGTCAGCTATTCCTGCCTGCTCGCTGGCCCCGCCCCCGCAGCAGGTGAGCATCAGGCAATCATAGCCTGCCGGCTGGGGAAAGAAACCAAGATGGGGTCAGTGTGCCTCATAGTGACTGGTCCAGCCATTATTCTGGTCATTCTGCCTTTAGAGTCTATTTGCATATTACCCTTTTATTATATAGGTGTTACTCAGTTTTGTCTTTTTATTTTAGTGAAGAGAGAGCCTTACACATTAAATTATCTATAATAATAAAAGTGTAATATATTAATTAGACTGGGAAGCCGAATGAACTTCTGGACATCATTCTGGATGTCCTTCTGGATGAAACCACAGTGGTGGAGGCCCAGGCAAGGGCAGTTAGGAGCGATCAGGGAGGCAGGCAAGTAGTTAGGGGTGATCAGGCAGGCAGGTAGAGTGGTGAGGGGCAATCAGGCAGGCAGGTGAGTGGTTAGGGGTGATCAGGAAGGCAGGCGAGCAGTTAGGAGTGATCAGGAAGGCAGGCAGGCGAGCAGTTAGGGGCAATCAGGTAGGTGAGCAGTTAGGAGCCAGTGGTCCTGGATTGTGAGAGGGTGCAGGCCCCACCCATGTATGAATTTCATGCACCAGGCTTCTACTATAATATATATTCATATATAACATGCACATTTTACATATGAGGATCAGAGAGGTAAATTTGACTCATTACACAACTTGCAAAAAGTGGCAGAGCTAGAAATTTTAATCCATGTTTTTCCAATGCCAAACTCTATTTTATCACCACTTATCATGTCACTTCTGTATTAGAATAAAAGGAAAAAATACAAAAATACTTCTCTGACCATTTTCTTCCTTTCCCTAAAGAAAAATGTGCAAGTACAGATTGAATGAGCAAATGTTTTGACATGTTCTATGGGGTTTGCCTAACTTTCATGGATGACATTTTGAGTACTTTCAAAACCTAAGGATTGAATTTAATTTCTGAGATAGGCAGTTCTGTTATGGAATTGTCTGGCACAGCTGTTTTGGGGTGTGTCTGTGTATTTAACTGGAACAAGCTCAACTTTATTTCTAGACACTTGTAAATGTGTTTCTTATGATTTTTTACCACAATTCATCACTGACTTTTTTCTTGTCCAGTTTCCATTTGTCATTCAAGTGCAGCAAGAGAAAGGAAATCAACTCTAAAAAGTGGCATATAACCTGGTGATTATTTTGCTTTTATATCCTAACAAAGAAATTTTTAGATAAGTGGTATCTCTTTCGGCTTCCTAAGGTTACTGTAGAGACAGTCTTTGACTTAACAATTTGTGTACTTTACAAAGTGCTAAAGCAATACACAATCAGTAGAAACTTTGTCTCCTTTGAATTTTTATCTTTTCCCTGGCTAGCAATTTGTGCTACCATACTCTCTCATGATGCTGGGCAGCCACACTAAGCTTAAACTCCGAGTCAGTCACGTGATCACAAGGGTAAATAACTGATACTCTACAGTATACTGTGTTGTCAGAGTTTTTTTTTAAATTCTTTATTGTTTAAAGTATTATATGAATCTCCCTTTTCCCCCATTGACCTCTCCCCCACTATCCCCTTTCCAGAGCATAAGCCCTCACCCCCCTTACTGTCTGGGTCCATTGGTTTTGCTCATATGCATGCATGCAAGTCCTCTGATTGATCTCTTACCCTCTCACCACCCGCCTTCCCTCAGTCTGTTCGATGCTTCTATGTCTCTGGTTCTATTATTTTTCATCAGTTTATGTTGTTCATTATATTCCACAAATGAGTGAGAGCATGTGATATTTATCTTTCTCTGGCCAGAGGTTTTTTTTTTTTAATATCGTGTTTTGCATTTTTGTATCCTATCGTGTCTAGAAAATGCCCACTTGTTTCTCCTGCTTCTGGTGAGAATAAGAAGATGAAGGCAACTGCTCTTGAGATGAACTTCAAGATATTTGCCCAACTGTAGGCTAAGGCAAGTGTTCTGAGCACATTTAAAGTAGGCGAGGCCAACCTATGATGTTTGGTAGGTTAGGTGTATTAAATGAATTTTTGCATTAAGATATTTTCAACTAACAATGGGTTTGTTGGTACGTAAACCCATCATAAATAGAAGAGCATCTGAAATTCTGACAGGATTTGAGAAGAAAAAAATTCATGAAGAACAAGAATGAAAGTGGATCTGGTTATGTTCTTAATGATATGGTATGGTATCACGATTGCTATGGTATCAGGTTTAATTTGAAGGAAAATGTGTTTACAATAATGTCTTGAATGGTATTGTTAATATATGTTAGGAATCAGACAGACCTCAGTTTGATTCTGGCTCCAATACTTGCTCTGAGACTTTAGATAAGTTACATAAGCTCTCTAAGCTGCATTTTCCTCATCTTTAAATGAATACGACTGTACATAACTCACGAAGCATAAATGAAACCATGTATGTGAATCAATTAGCACAGTATCTGGCATGTAAAATGGTCAATAAATATTAGCTGCCATCATCATCACCATCATCATTTTTCTTCTGTACTAAGCATATCAAATTGCTTCCTTAAGAAATCATACCATTTCCTCTTAAGTTTTAAAAAATGCTTAAAAGCCATGTATACATAGCTATGCAATTCAGTAAGACAATTTAGTCCAACTGTTTTTTAAGCATTGTCTAAACATACATACATAATGAAAAACAGTTGAGAACCTGATATAATTAGAATTATTTTTCCTAATAACTTGTGAATAGTTTGTAAATAACAGGAAACTTTCTTCTAGGTCCTTGGTTTAGCTTACCTTGCATTCCTGTCAAAAGATGTCTTTGGTGTTTAATTCTTCCTTTTTTTGTTTCCGTTGAAACCATGTATTACTTCAACCAAAAATAACTGTTCCTCATCTAATATGTGGCAGGAAAACAGTAATGATATATTTTTTAAAATTTTTTTATTGCTTAAATTATAACAAAGAGTATTACATATGTCTCCTTTGTTTTCCCCCCCGCCCTTGACAATCCCCTGGCCTCCCCTACCCCCCAGTGTCTTGTGTCCATTGGTTATGCTTATATGCATGCATACAAGTCCTTCGGTTGATCTCTTACGTCCCCCTGCCA
>NW_006291432.1:29501-30876 GCF_000327345.1 Myotis davidii | reverse complement strand
AGGGCCTTTTTTGTTGCTCTCTTTCTAATTCTTTGAGCTGTATATTTAGATGATATACAACCATTTTTTTTCTTGTTTGTTGAGATAGGCCTGTAGAGCTATAAACAGTAATGATATATTAATAATACTTGCCTGAAAGGAATTTTAAGTCTAATAACTCTGCCACTACAATAGGAGAGGTGGCTTTCATGTGGACCTGGCTATGTGTCAAGGTAAGCTTTGATCTCTCTATCTCTATCTCTACCTCTAATCTCTCCCTCTCTTAGCCCCCTCTCCCACTCCATTTTACATTCTTTCTCTATGTGAACCCAATATATGGAAGCTTTGAGATTTTACCATCTGAAAAGGCAAAGTCAGTGACATGTTTGATTTTTTAAATCATCAAGGACTGTTAGATGGGAGATTTAGATTCCAAGGAGCCAAACTAAGGTCGATAAATGTGTATCAGAGAGGCAGATTTTGGCTGGAATATAAAACTGAAACCATTTGAAAATTGAACAGGCTCCTTAGCCCTGGCAATCCTATATAATAAAAGCCTAGCATGCTAAGTGTAGGGTCAACTGGTTGGCTGTTCAATGTAATATGCTAATGATATGCTAAGGCCGCTCAACCACTCGTTATGATGTTCACTGACCACCGGGGGCAGACAGTCAACTGGTCAACTGGTCGCTATGGCATGCACTGACACCAGGGGGCAGATGCTCCAACTGGTAGGTTAGTTTGTTGCTGGGATCTGGCTGATCGGGACTGAGCAAGATAGGCCAGACATGACCTGCACCCTCTCACAGTCTGGGACCCCAAGAGGGATGTCAGACAGCTGGTTTCAGGCCTTTTCTGCAGGCCAGGCCGAGGGACCCCACTGGTATATGAATTTGTGCTCTGGGCCTCTAGTCCTATCTAATAAAAGAGAAACATGGTAATTAGCTATATGTCCGCTACCTTTCCCATTGGCTAATCAGGGCGATATGCAAATTAACTGCCAGCAAGATGGTGGTCGGCAGCCAGGCAGCTTGAAACTAACATGAGACTTGCTTGCTTCAATGACGGAGGACTCCAACGTTCCCCACCTGCCTTGTCTGCCTCTGAGCCTGCAGTTTAAGAAACATTGTAACAAATATAGAATCTAAACAAAACCCCAGAAACCTGCTTTCAGCGAGCCCGGGATCTCAGAGCTGGAGTTATACATTGTTTCGATTATAGGACCGAAACAAACCAGATACCTTCTTTCAGCAGCAGAGGCCTCAGAGCTGGAGCCAGAGTTAAAGCTGGCCCAGAATAAAAAGAAAAAAGAAAAAAAAGGAGCAGTTGGGCGCTTCAGTCACCAGCCAGCCTGAAAACAGCCCTCAGCCCCTCACCCAGACTGGCCAGGCACACC
>NW_006291432.1:20541-29270 GCF_000327345.1 Myotis davidii | reverse complement strand
GCCCCTGCGGCTTGAGTGTGACAGGGGGCGGTGCCCCAAGCCCCCAATCAGCCCTTCCCTGAGCATGACTGAGGTTGGCATCACAACCTCCCGATCCGCCCTGATCTATGCATGTCAGGGGGCGGCGCCCCAACTCCCCAATCGGCCCTGCTCTGAGCCGACCAGGGGCTGCACCTAGGGATTGGGCCTGCCCTCTGCCACCCGGGAGCAGGTCTAAGCCAGCAGGTTGTTATCTCCCGAGGGGTCCCAGACTGGGAAAGGGCACAGGCCGGGCTGAGGGACCGCCCTTCTCCCCAAGTGCACAAATTTTTGTGCACCAGGCCTCTAGTGTTTAAATAAATGTTGAATGACCATAGGTCTGGGTGGCTGTAGAGTTCATTCCCATATTTATTAGGAGATTGACCTGAATGGTCTTTCTGGTTCCTCTTAGCTTCTATAAAACATGAAGAAATATCCAATGGGTTAGATTTTCAGGCTGCTAACAAGACTTGCTTTTTCAACGTGTCTCTGTTGACATTACAAAAGGTATATAGCTTGTTGGGCAATTTAATTTGTTAAATTTATCATTACAATCTTGCAAGGTATGACATGGATAGCTTTTTATATAAAGGATATACATAGGTTTGATAATCTATTAGTTTTAATTGTCAAAAATGTGTTTAATTAATCTCAGTTTACAGTAAAAAGAATGATAGGAAGTTTCTACTTGTATGTGAAAACCACTTTCTTTTGCCAAGGAACATATACTTATCTTAGTTCTTGCCAAGGAAATATATTTGTCACCACCTCACTTCTGCTATTACTTTCTTTAATTCTCCCAGTTTGGATTAGTGAATTATCCACCTGCAGGCTTAATCTTGTCCTAATTTCCAAACCAATCCCATTTGTAGCTTACAATTTTGTGGCTCTCCCTGCTAATCTGACTCAAGACACAACATTCTAGCACTAATTTCTGGGCTTCTACATTGTTCTTAAGTCACTCTATGCTAGGCTGTACTATGTAGAGTAGTGTCCTATATGACCTATGATTTGCCATTCAGGTACTGACAACTAGTTTTCTTTGTAGACTCTTAGATGCCATTGTCTTTATTTTCAACATCATTTCAGAGGTTCTACTTAATATAAGGGAAGAAAACAAATTAAGTCATAAAGTTGGGAAAAATTAGAGTCAAATTTATCATCATTTTCAGATGATAAATTATATATAAAATCAAAGTAAACTCATTATAGTTACACTTACTAAGACAATTTGGCAAGGTAGTTGGATACAAGACAAAAGTGATAACTTTCTATCATGCTACTCAAAATTAATTATTTTTATTTTTTTATTTTTAAAATTAAGTATTTATTTATTTATTATTGACATTATTACAGATATTCTCCATTTTCCCCCTTTGAATTATAGCACTTTCCTCCTGGGCACCACAATTTTCAGATTTAAACTTTTGCTTTGGATTATTCTCTGATGTTATGTTCTAATAAGTGGTCTAGTATAGTTTTTTCTTCTGATATAATAATCTATATATAAAAGGCTAATATGCTAAGTGTCCAACCATCCAACCAGTCGCTATGACACACACTGACCACCAGGGGGAAGATGCTCAATGCAGGACGTGCACTGGCTGGCACCATGGACCTGGTGCCAACGAACCAACACTCAGCTTCCCCAAGTGGGACACAGGCCCCACCACCAACCCAGAGCAACATTCCACCAAATTGCAGCCAATGCTGCCAAGACCCCATGGTGCAAAATGCAGTCCACAGCCCAGCCCAGCCCGGGTGGCAGAGGGCAGGCCCAATCCCTAGGTGCAGCCCCTGGTCGGCTGCTGTGGGCTCTGGGTAATGACATCATGTAGCAACACCTGGCTTCCTCTCCCTAGCGACTAGCCTCCCTGGAGTTTCTTTAGCCCAGGAACACAGGTGGAACCATTTTATACTTTAGCCAAATATCTGTGAAGCATTTTCCCATGCCTCATCTCATTTGATCCTCACAGAAGTCCTGGAGTAGGTAGATAGGAGACTTGGTGTAATCCTATTTTCTTTTAATTAGCCGGAAAATGGAGATTTAGAAAGCTTAGAAACTTGACCCCACTGAAAACAAATAAGAAATGGTGGACCTTGAAAATGACTTCAGGTTTTCTCACTGTGCAGAATATAGTCAAACATGGCTGTAGTTAAAAATGTCACCCTTTGTTCTCCCTGTGTGATCTACAATAATAATCTGCTTTGTGTTGATATTTACTGCTGTGTTGCTAACAATTACCTGAAAGAGAAGTTGGGGTGCTTCACTGGGCTGGAAAAAGTTTAGCTACATCAGAAAGCAGGTCTAATTAAGCAAGTTTATTCTATATCTATAAAAGGCTAAGTTGACTCATGCATGCATGATATATATAAAACTCTCACTGGTGCCAATCGCACGCGTGTGTTTCGATCAGTCATTGTCGATCGTGAATTTGGTTGGCACTTCTATTATAGAGAAAGGGTGAATAGCAATATTAAAATATTTCTTCTAATTAAATTCCTTTCAATGTGCACAAATTTGTGCACTGGGCCACGAGTAGTGAAAATAAAAGCTATCATATCTTGGTGCTGCCTATGGAACAGCCTCACCATATTTTAAAAATCAAGATGGAAAATTAACACAGAGTAGCAAAAAAGTTTACAGTATGTTTTTCTTTTCACACGAGTACAAAATATTGGGATAGAGGTTATTTTAATGACAAGAAGTAATTGGAACCCCATCTTCAATGATTGTTACAGCGATAAATATTTAATAGTTTTTTTATCATTCAGATATTAAGAAGTGGAAAAGTGGTTAAAACAAAAGCAGTACAAATTCCTATTGAACATAATAAAGACCTCTATAGTTACCAAGGTGGGGAAAACCCACTATGGCCAACCAAAAACTGATGATTAGTCTGTCACTGATTTAAAAATTGCTTTAAAGCTGGCTATCAAAGCTTGCTCAATTAAGAAAATAATATTACACAACAGGTTTTTAGGTACTATATAGACATAAAGAAGATAAAAAGTGTGTGAAAGATTGAAATTATTAGAACTAAGATGTTTTGCTGGTTGACTTCAAGAAGGTTCTAGATAATTGATCCTGGAATGTTTTGCTACCCAGCTGCCTGGAGGCTAAGGAATGGACCCTCTAAAGTCCATTTTAATTCTCAGATTCTCAACATTCTCTGAAATTTTAATTGAGAATGAAACTGTTTGAGATCAGATAGAAAAGTATTTCTTTCTCTGACAGGATTTAAAAATACACATTTTTATGATCTTTCTGATGAAAAGGCAATTGTATGTTTTGATTTATATTTTTTAATTATCATAATTAAATGTGATTCATCATTGTAGTTTCACCAATAAATCAAAGTAGATCACAGGCAAAATCATATGTCCTATATAACCATTCTTGCATTGTTTTTAATGAGAAAGAACAGATTATCCAAGGGAGAAGGAAAATGCTTAGTTTAGATATCAGTTTCACAACACCTTGCACTCCCAGATTATATAGTAGCCATTTTTCTCAATATCTATTCTGTTTTAAGAAAACATGAATTCATACAGGCTTACCATCTAAGAATAAATAACTTTTATTAAAACTCTAAACTTACCAGTGCATAGCTTTTTGTTCATGATAGAGAGGTGGATCCAACCTCATGAAAGAAGAGGCAGGCCTAGTTGCAGAAGCTCAGAGTTCAGTCAGGCACATAAAGCATGCCAATCAAGAGGCAAAGCAATCTGTAGGCATGTTAAAATATAGTGACTGTCATGGGAGGAGAATGGTCCATAGTCCAAGATGAAGCTGCATGATTCCTCAATGTGTAGATAGATTTAAAACAAACAAACAAGCAGGCCGTTTTGAAGAATATAGTTCAGGAAAGAGTTGGGAGAAGTCCAGGACCTCAATTTTTCAAATATAAAATGGTGTTAAATATATTACTTAGGTAGTAGCATATTGGAAGGATTAAATGAGATGTGTATAAAACATTATAGCACACTAACATGTAGCCCAACAAATGTTAGTTCTTTAAGACTATGGCTAGTAAAGAGTGTGAAATAATCCCTTTCTTAGTGTGTCATTTTTCTGTACATGAGTCATCTTTGCAAATATTATTGCAATACTGACACTTATTGAGCTTTTAGTCAGTTATGAACTACTCTCTTAAGCTATACTTACTTTTAACGAGGCCTCTTCTATCCTGTATCTGTCATTGTCTTTCTTTGACCCTGAAGTTTGTTCCTAATACTTTGTGCTTTTTCCTGTTGGCTTTATTCCCATTTCATAGCACTGCTTTATCATTATATTAGTATTCACTTTGCATGTTATTTCTGTACATAAAACTTGTCAGTTTTAACATTATCCGGATATTTGATTAACACATTCTTAATCTCTTAGTCATGAAGGCTTGACCCAAAGTTCTACCCAAGTACTTTTTTCCAACAGAGGTACTAGCTCTGCTCAGTTCACAGATACCAAATAAGGCATTATCAAAGAAGACAGAACATATTGAATTTTATTTTAACTTCAATTTTTATTTGAACTTTTTTTGGGCCCTAGGATATCCAATGGCAGTCTTACTTCTATGGCTGGATTAGATCGTTCATTGATGGCTTCTGTTTCAAAGCCACCCAAGATTTATTAATGCCTATTTTACTCCCACACAATGGGGACAACAGCATTCCTTGGGAATCACAACTCATTTAGGCCATGCCATAAATGCATAATCAAATAAAATGGGATGGCATTTAGCTGTTCAATTTTTAATTCGCTGGTTAGAGAATTTAAATGAATCAATTAGATATGTTTTCTAGTTTCTGTGAAAGGTAAATATTTTAAAATAACTTTCAATCATTGCAGATTACTTGTGTTTCACATATATTCTGAAATACAAATTGTTTTTATGGATACAATTGAAAGAAATTAAGAATGAATCATGGAATTTAGATATAGCATGAGCTGTCCAAAAATTCATCAATTCATATTACAGGAATAAATTGGGAAACTAAATGAATATCATTTGGTCTAATTTTCAGAATAATTATTCTTCAGTTAATTTAACATACTAGATAAAAATGAAGGTTAATGCCTATGCTAATTGGGAAAATTTTTGTTAGTTTTTATTAAAATGCATATAGATTAATTCTAAGCTTTATTATATTGCATTCAGATCACTATCATATATAAAATGCATAGATCAGAACATGTCAGAATTGGGCTATAATATGAATTAATGCAACACACACACAATCTTTGTTAGAGAAAAATTTCACTGGAGATGAGGGAGATTGTTTCTGAAATATTATTTAGGGCTATTAGGGGACACAGGCAAAGAATAGATAGTGACAGTCTTGCTTTACCCTTGTGTTAATGAGAAAATAACTGTTGGAAAATATTTTTGCTTCCAAGCAAAAGCCCAGTAAGGAGGGATTTGAATATCTCTTCTTCATATCCTTTGAGGAAAGAAAGCATTAAAAAGACTCAAGTAAGACATTAAAGTTTAACATTCCAGTACTCTAAGTCTACTTCCTTTTCCATAATGATCACTATAACAGATCACTATATTGGTTATTAAATTTGTCATTGTGGGTACTTTGTAATATGCCTAATGTAAGTTCATCTTGACTTCCCCAAGAAGCTTGATTCCACTTCATAGATTAACCAATTTATTCTTGCCTCACAATGGCTCTGGTGTAGCCACCATGACAGTGTTCCTTTTACCCCTTTCCTCATCATAATGTAGATTTGATGGTAATGTAGATTAGATGCTCATGTAGATGTTTCCAAAAGTTACACATTTCTGTGATTTCCTTCTCCAGAATAAATGAAAACTTTACCCACTTTCTAGGATCCTCATAGTGCATTCCAAAAAATGGAAGTGATTTTCACTTGACCCCAAACCCTCAACTTATATTTTGTTTAGTCTGGCTACTCTTGGCTTTGTGTCTAATGTGCTAAAAGGGAGACAAACTTACAGTGAAATATATTTATATATTGTAGTAAAGATTCAATTAATTCAAAGATACCTAGCTGAATTTTTTTCTTCAACTTGACTTTAGGGGAAAAAAGCAAATAATACAAGCTTTCATCAATAATTTATTCTAATAACTTCCTTTGTGTGTCCTGAAGTAAATATAAATTTGGGTTAGAGCCCTATCACACTCCTGAACATTAATGATAAGAATACTGGTTTTGAGGCTTTCAATCAACAAATATTTGTTTAGTTTACTATGTATATCAGTAAGATTCAATTATTTTTCATATTTTATTTACTATGCCATAAAATTGTTGAATATACATTATAATGGTCAATACAAATGTTGAAAAATAGAATTTTAATAACCAGAAGACCTCATTTCCTGAGCATTTTACTTAAGTTTCCTTGAATCCAGAACCCTCACTGGTCCAAATATTGAGGTTGCAGATCCATAACTAGTCTAGGTGTATAAACTAAACTTGGCATTCCAGGACCTAAGTTTAAATTCAAATTTTGTTATTAATAAGCTTTGTGAACTAGTTAATGAATTTCCTCAATCCTGTATCTCATATGTAAAATAGGTATGACAGTGCTCAGGGTATAATGCTGTTGTAAAGGTTAAATAAAATAATATAAAAGAAAATGCTTTGTAAACTGTAAAACATCAGATTGCCAGCCATTTTATTCACACAAATTATATTTTCTCCCAATTTGCCCCCTGCAATATGTATTTTAAAGTCTGGAGAATTGTGTTGATCTCATATTTTTCAGAGAATTCAAATCACCTTAGTGCTTAACCCTTATTTTTTAAGAAATGTGAGTGCTCTCCTACTACTCAAATGCCCCTTGAGTATTGGTACCAAGTTACATATGATTTATAAAAATAAGCGATAAAGATACAAGAATATTTTGGCATTTGGTAGCGATTAACAAAAAGCCCAAAATATGATGTATTTTTATATGGAAAAATCCTCACACTTCAGAAAACTGCCCTCTTGACTAGTTATCCAATTACCCCATATGATGGTTTAGTTCAAAAAAATCAGATTATCTAGAGTTTCCTTCCTTCCTTCCTTCCTCCCTTCCTTCCTTCCTTCCTTCCTTCCTTCCTTCCTTCCTTCCTTCCTTTCTTTTTTCTTTCTCTCTTTCTTTCTTTCTTTCTTTCTTTCTTTTTCTTTCTCTATTTCTTTCTTTCTTTCTTTCTTTCTTTCTTTCTTTCTTTCTTTCTTTCTTTCTTTCTTTCTTCCTTTCTTCTTTCTTTCTTTCCTTTTTTCCCTAGAGTACCAGGCTATTCTGCTTGTTTTAAATTTATACTTTTTGAATATATTATATTAATAATGATATATAGACATTTTGTTCCTTTTTTCTAGTATTTTATTTATTATTATTGTTATTTTATTGCTTTAAAGTATTACAAAGAGTATTACATATGTCTCCTTTTCCCCCCCCCTTGACCTTCCCCTGGCCTCCCCTACCCCCCAGTGTCTTGTGTCCATTGGTTATGCTTATATGCATGCGTACAAGTCCTTCAGTTGATCTCTTACTGCCCCTCCCCCCCTCGCAAACCCTCCCAGGCCTTCCAGCTGTAGTTTGACAGTCTGCTCTATGCTGCTTTGCCTCTGTATCTATTTTTGTTCATCAGTTTTTATTATCCATAAATGCATGAGCTCATGTGGTATTTTTCTTTCATTGACTGGCTTATTTCACTTAACATAATGCTCTCCAGTTCCATCCATGCTGGTGCAAATGGTAAGAATTCCTTCTTTTTCACAGCAGCATAGTATTCTATTGTGTAGATGTACAACAGCTTTCTAATCCATTCATCTGCTGATGGGCACTTAGGCTGTTTCCAAATCTTAGCTATGGTAAATTGTTCGGCTATAAACAAAAGAATGCATATATGCTTTCAGAATGGTGTTTCTGGTTTCTTGGGATATATTCCTAGAAGTGAGATCACTGGGTAAAATGGGAGTTCCATTTTTAACTTTTTGAGGAAACTTCACATTGTCTTCCATAGTGGCTGCTCCCGTCTGCATTCCCACCAGCAGTGCGTGAGGGTTCCTTTTTCTCCGCATCCTCTCTAGCACTTCTCCTTTGTTGATTTGTTGATGATAGCCATTCTGACAGGTGTGAGATGGTACCTCATTGTTGTTTTGATTTGCATCTCTTGTATGATTAGTGGCTTTGAGCATGTTTTCATACGTCTTTTGGCTTTCTGAATGTCTTTTTTTGAATAGTGTCTATTTAAGTCCTTTGCCCATTTTTTGATTGGATTGTTTATCTTCCTTTTGTTAAGTTGTATGAGTTCTCTATATGAGACTAAAGCCTTATTGGTGATAACATTGGCAAATATGTTCTCCCATGCAGTGGGCTTTCTTGTTTTGTTGATGGTTTCTTCTGTTGTGCAGAAACTCTTTATTTTGATGTAGTCCCATTTGCTTATTTTCTTTTTAGTTTCCAATGCCCTAGGAGCTGTATTGGTGAAGAAATTGCTTCAACATATGTCTGAGATTTTGTTGCCTTTGGATTCTTCTAGTATTTTTATGGTTTCTCATCATACATTTAAGTCCTTTATCCATTTTGAGTTTATTTTTGTGTATAGCGTAAGTTGGTGGTCTAGTTTCATTTTTTTTGAATGTATCTGTCCAATTTTCCCGACACTATTTATTGAAGAGACTGATTTGACTCCATTATATGCTCTTGCCTCCTTTGTCAAATATTAATTGAGCATAATGGCTTGCGGTG
>NW_006291432.1:19425-20141 GCF_000327345.1 Myotis davidii | reverse complement strand
TATTTGGTGTGATGGTAAATGGGATTGCTTTTTTAGTCTCTCTTTCTGTAAGTTCACTATTGGTGTATAGAAATGCCATAGATTTCTTGGCGTTAATTTTGTATCCTCCTACATTGCTGAATTCATTTATTAAGTTTAATAGTTTTTTGATGGAGTCTTTAGGGTTTTTTAGGTACAATATCATGTCAAATGTGAATAAGGACAGTTTTACCTCTTCCTTTCCAGTTTGGATGCATTCTATTTTTTCTTGTCTAATTGCAATGTGTAATACTTCCAGTACTATGTTGAACAGGAGTGGTGAGAATGGGCATCCCTGTCTTATTCCTGTTCTTAGGGGAAATGGTTTTAGTTTTTGCCCATTGAATATGATGTCGGCTGTGGGTTTGTCACATATGATTTTTATTATGTTGAGGTATGATCCTTCTATTCCCACCTTGCTGAGTTTTTTATCAAAAATGGGTGTTGGATTTTGTCAAATGCTTTTTCTGTATCAATTGATATGAGTATGTGGTATTATTCTTTCAATTTGTTTATGTGATGTATCACGTTTATTGATTTGCAGATATTGTACCAGCCTTGCATCCCTGGGATGAATCCTACTTGGTCATAGTGTATGATCTTTCTTATGTACTGCTGGATCCGATTTGCTAAGATATTGTTGAGTATTTTGGCATCTATGTTCATGAGGGATATTGGTCTGTACTTCTCTTTCATTG
>NW_006291432.1:14432-18883 GCF_000327345.1 Myotis davidii | reverse complement strand
TTACACTGGGCTTTTCTTGTTGCTCTCTTTTTTTTAACTCTTTGAGTTTTATGGTTAGGTAATTTATTACCATTTTTTCTTGTTTTTTTGCAGTAGGCTTGTAGTGCTATGAACTTCCCTCTCAAGCCTGCTTTCGCTGTGTCCCATAGGTTTTGGATTGTTCCTTTTTATAGTAAGTTCATTTGGGCATTTCAAGGGTCAAATTGGTTAATTGCCTGAGGAGCATAGAAACTCTTATTATTTGCACATCCCAGTCTCTCTGCAAGAGAGCTAAGCATTTTTATCTGAGCGCTGTTAGCCCATTTAAAGTAGCAGACATTTATTGTCCAAATAATTTTAAGCTAAGCAGGACCAGGCTATAGTGAATGTCTTAGAGGGATCAATGCTATAAGATTTCTTTTATACCAAGAAGTAAAATTGATCTTTAAATGAGCTTTTATTTTACTTTCTATCTGCTATGTTTTTAAAGTTCACTTTCACACCATTTGTTTTCATTCTTTGCAAGTAACTTATGATATTAAACTTCCAGTTATCTGTAAGTATAAGGCTAACCTGTATAATTGAAAACCACTAGTAATTCTATAACCTTGTTCTTAGCTTATATTTTCAATCTTCTTTCTCTTAAATCCACTTGAAATAAAAAATACAGAGTTTCTAATAAGCAGAAAATGTGGTCCTTGTGTTTCCCTCCTTCTCTTCTTACCCTACATTGGAGATGTTAATGAACAAAGACATGCCTAAAAGTCAGGTAGTCAGGAGGAGAAGTGGAGGTCACAGATATTCTGGAAAATGAATAAGCAGTGCCTTGATGCTGACAGGTGACTACACTCATGTATGATTCTTCTTAAGTGACGCAAAAATATTCCATCCTACCTGTTACTCTAGGGATTTGATTTCTTTTTCTCCTTAGTTAAGGGAGTTACCTAAGTTAGGAACTGCCTGCCTCCTTGTCTCCAAATCAGTCCTAGAGCCATAGAATGACAGAGATGGAAGCGATGTCACAGGTCATCAAACCATTCCTTACATTTTGAAGATGAACAATTGGAATCTAGAGAAAGAAAAATTACTCCTCCAAGGTAACATAACTGGTTAATAATAGAGCTGGGACTAAAAGCCAGGTTTTCTGACTCAAATCTAGAGTTTATTCCATCACATCACACATGTCACTCTCAATACTTAATTTTCGAAAGTAGTCACGGAAAAGTTAGATCTGTTGATTTTATCTCTTCATTTTCTACCTGGGATGGAAGATGCTGGACATTATCTCCTCTGACTTTCTTCTACTATCTTCTATTCCCTCTTGTTCATCTTCAGTGTCAATGCTTCAGATAAGGCTATTATCATCTCTTGTGTAAACACTTGTGTTTGTCTCACAATGCATCTCCCTGCCTTCAATCCCCTTATATTACATTAATGGCACTGCTGTTGGAGTGGGAATTTACAAATAAGAACTAAGTATGGTCTTCTTTGATTAAAATCATGTGAAGAGTCACCATCACTTATTTCACGTACTACAGCATGAAGTCTAGACAAGCCTCATCATGGTCTTACCCTTAAATACTTAACCTCATTTTTTTTTTTTTGGCTTTTCTCAGCCTCCCATCAACTCTTTTTATTGTTTATTTATGACACAGCTTTAAAATAGTACGTGCAGTTTCCTTAAGGTGCTACATTGGTTCTTGTTTCTGAGATTTTGCATATATTACCTGAGTAATCTCTTCTCTTCCGTTGTCTGCCTAGTAAAATGCTGGTGCTTCAAGATCCAGCTAAAGTGTTTCCTTTTGACAAAGTTTTCTCCACCACTCTAGCAGAGTTGATTGCACTCTTTTCGTGCCATCACTGTAACATTTACAAACTTTCATTATAGCAATGTATGATAAATACTTTTGTATCTTCTATATTTTCTTGTAAATTTCTTGAAGAAAACAAACTTGCCTAACTCCCTTCTTTCTGTACACAGTGACTGAATATGGGGCTCAATAAATAAGCATTTGATGTGGCCATGCTCACTATACTTTGCAGGTTACAATGATGGTTAGGCATTTACCATAATAAATATTGAGGATCCATTTTTTAAAGTTGGACTCTGTAGTTCTGATTAACATGACCATCATGTTCATTTTTAAAAATGTCAATCAATCATACTTGTGAAAATGTTGCATAGGAGGCAGGAGATAATGAATTTCATTGGGAATCACATTTACAAGGTAAGCCCAAAAAGAGAAACTGTCTGTGTAAGATATTGCTTTTTAATAAGGTAAATATATAAACATTACAGCTGCCTTTTCAATTCTTAGTACCTAAACCTTACATCACCATCAGGAGCAAATATAATTAGATATCTGAAATGTGAAAAATTCTAGTACATTAACACTGAAAGCCTTAATAGATTTTTGCTCTTGGCACATAATGGACAAATATTAAGGGAATACAGTGTTGTTTATTTATACCATAAGCTGGAAACAAATGGAATGCAAAAGAATGATAGTCTATACTAACAGCTAAATAGTATATTTAAGAAATGATGCTTAGATATTTTTGCATGGGTTTCTTTTTTGGTATTTTTTGTCTGAAAGTTTACATGTTTGAAAAGTTGGTAAGTATTACAAATGTGGGGTGCTGCATCTGGGCAGCAATTTTTTTGTCTGCGCCACTGCTGCCTCTGCTTCTCTACTTTCTTCTCCACCTTCTCCATGTTCTTTTAACATAATTTGATTTATGAGCTCTGAAAATTGCTGAAATAACTGTATGGCTCATGGCTCTTTTAATGCTAATCCTATCCATTCTATTAATCAATCAATCAATCAATTTATTTATTTATTTTGAATCCTCATCCAAGGATATGTTTTTAGAGAGAGGGGAGTGGAAAGAGAGACAGAGACAGGAGAGAGAGAGAGAGAGAGAATTGAACATGCTGCCTTTTTGGTGTAAGGCATTATGCTTCCACCGAATTGAGTTACATGGCCATGGCTAAATTGGAATGTTTGTTTTTTTGATATTGAGTTGTATGAATTCTGTATATACTGTGGATTTTTGCCAGTGATTGGATATATAATTCACAAATAGCATCTCCAATTCAGTAAGTTGTCTTCTCTTCTTGTTGATGGTTTCCTTCACTGGGAAAAAGATTTTCAGTTTGATGTTGTCCCATTTGTTTATTTTTCTTTTGTTTATCTTGCTCAAGGACACATATCCAAACTAAATATTGCTAAGTCTATTAGTATGGTGATTACTAGAGGGAAATGCGGTGGTCGAGGTAGGAGATGGTAAAGGGGGCATACATGGTGATGCAAGGAGACTTGATTTTGGATGGTGGTCATACAATACAATATACAAGTACTATATTGTAGAATTGTACTAATACACCTGAAATCTATGTAATTTTATTAACCAACTAGAGGCCTGATGCATGAAACTATGCAAGAGTAGACCTTCCTTTCCCTGGCAGCTGGCGTCAACTTCCCTCTAGCACCCGGGGCCCGGGCTGGCTTTCCTCCAACCCCAGCTTTGTCTAGAAGGACATCCAGAATGACGTCCAGAAGGACATCCAGAATAACGTCCAGAAGGACATCCAGAATGATGTCTGGAAGGATGTCCAGTCTAATTAGTATATTACCCTTTTATTATTATAGTTGTCACCCCAATAAATTCAATATTTTTTTGCATGAGTACGATGATACTTTTTTTTTCTTTTGGTAAGTCTTTGTTTCACTTTTTTTTCTTTTTAAATAAATCTTTATTGTTGAATTTTTATTTTATTTATTTTATTTACACAGAATATTATTGGGCAATAAAAATGAGCTATTGATACAGGCAATAACGTGCATAAACCTGCAATACATGTTGAGTGAAAGGAATACAAGAGTACATAGAAGGTGGGGCAAAAGTAGGTTTACAGTTGTTTGTATGGATAATCTACACTAATAAAAGACAAAGATGTTAATTGACCATACCTTCACTATGCCTATCAGCCAATCAGAAGAGTATGCAAATTAACCCAACAAAGATGGCCGTTAAATTTGCATACTGCAGGCAGGGTGGGACAGCACCATCTGCCACCTGCCCTGCCACCATCTGGGCCTGCCATCTGCGAACCGGGGCAGCGGGGTGGGACAGCACCATCCGCTGCCCGCCCTGCTGCCATCTGGCCTTACCTTGCATGACCCGGGGCGGCTGGGCAGGACAGCAGCAGAGACGGGAGGGAGCCAGGAGGCAGAGACAGGAGGGAGCCAGGCAGCAGTGATGGGAGGAATCAAGGTAGAGGAGAAGGGAGCAAAGCCCACCACTCCACTGTTTCACTCCAGCCTCAGGAAGCCCTATTCTTATAGGAATAAGCTTGAGGAAGCCCTATTCTTGCAGGAATCTTCTTGCAACAGGCCCCTAGTAATTAATAAATAATAATACAAGAATAAGTGGTGTTTTGTTTTGTTTTTTGGTTTGATACAATTTTA
>NW_006291432.1:5761-11506 GCF_000327345.1 Myotis davidii | reverse complement strand
GTGTTTTTTTATAGGAATATGTCCATGTCCTCCAGGTTGTCTAGCTTGTTGGAGTAAAGTTGTTCATAATATGTTTTAACAATCCTTTGTATTTCTATGGGGTCTGTTGTTATTTCTCCTCTTTCATTTCTGATTTTTTATTTTGTGGTCCTCTCTCTTTGTTTCTTCGTGAGCCTGGCTAGAGGTGTATCAATCTTGTTTATCCTTTCAAAGAACCAGCTCTTCGTTTTGTTGATCTTTTGTTGTGGTTTTTTTTTTTTTTGGTCTCTTTGTCATTTATTTCTGCTCTAATCTTTATTATCTCCTTCCTTCTGCTCACTCTGGGCTTTTCTTGTTCCTCTGTTTGTAATTTTATTAACCAACTACAGGCCCGATGCATGAAGTTGTGCAAGAGTAGACCTTCCTTACCCCAGCAGCTGGCGCTGGCTACTTCTGGCACCCGGGGCCCGGGCTGGCTTCCCTCTAACCCAGGCTTCGTCAGGAAAGACATCCGGAATGACATCGGAATGACATCCAGAATGACGTCCAGAAGGATGTCCAGTCTAATTAGCATATTACCCTTTTTTTTATTATAGATGTCACCCCAATAAATTCAATATTTTTTTGCATTAGTGCCATGATACTTTTTTTTCTTTTGGTAAGTTTTTGTTTCACTTTTTTTTTCTTTTTAAATAAATCTTTATTCCAATGTCATATCTGATAAGGGCCTAATCTCCAAAATTTATAGGGAACTCACACAACTTAACAAAAGGAAGATAAACAATCCAATCAAAAAATGGGCAAAGGACCTAAATAGACACCTTTCAAAAGAGGACATTCAGAAAGCCAAGAGACATATGAAAACATGCTCAAAGTCACTAATCATCCGAGAGATGCAAATCAAAACAACAATGAGGTACCTGTCAGAATGGCTATCATCAACAAATCAACAAACGACAAGTGCTGGAGAGGATGTGGAGAAAAAGGAACACTTGTGCACTGCTGGTGGGAATGCAGACTGGAGCAGCCACTATGGAAGACAGTATGGAGTTGCCTCAAAAATCAAAAAATACACGAAAAACTACTGTGAATATCAGTTTTTACAGAATTCCAGTCTTTTGTTCGCCTACTGATTCATTTTTTATTTTTATATAAATACACTGAATGCCAATAGATATTTTTTAAATGGTGAAGAGAAAATTCAGAGGGAAGGCAGGGGAGGGTTAGGGAAATAAGAGATCAACCAAAGGACTTGTATTCATGCATATAAGCCTAACCAATGGACATAAGACACTGGGGAATAGGGGAGGCTAGGGGACTGTCTAGGGTGGGGAAAAAATGGACACATATGTAATACCCTTTGTAATAAAAGGAAAAGAGGATGGTTTTCAAAAAATAAAAATAAAAAAATAAATAAATCTTTATTATTGAATTTTTAAAATATATTTCTGCTTATTGAAGAGACTGTCTTTTCCCTATTGTATATTCTTGTATTGTTTGTCATAGATTAATAGGCTATGAAGCATGAGTTTATTCTATAGTTTATCTATTCGTATCCATTAATGTATCTGTTTTTTTTGCCAATACCATATTGTTTTGATTGCTAATGTAGTAATATAGCTTTGTAATGTAGTTTGAAATCAGGGAGTAAGATACCTCTAGTTTTGCTCTTCTTTCTCAAGGTTGCATTGATTATTTAGGTATTTTGTTGTTCCATATGAATTTTAGGATTATTGTTTTAGTTACATGGAAAATGTCATTGGTATTTTCAAAGGGATTGCATTGAATCTATACATTGCTTGGGTAGTATGGATATTGAAATAGTATTAACTCTTTCAATCTATGAACAAGGTATATCCTTTCATTTATATATCTCATCCTGAATTTCTTTCATTAATGTCTTATAGTTTTCAAAGTATAGGCTTTTTACCTCCTTGGTTAAATTTAGTTGTAGATATCCTATTATATTGTAATGCAATTGTAAATGGGATTGTTTTCTTTATATCCCTTTCTCATAATTAATTATTAGTGTAAAGGAACACCACTGATTTCTTTCTATATATTAATTTTGAATCTTGCAAATTTACTGAGTTCATTTATTAGCTCTAATAGTTGTGTAGTGACGTCTTTATGGTTTTCAATATATAAATATCATACCAACTGCAAGCATTGACAGTTTTTACTTATTTCTTTCAACTTTGGATTCTTCCATTTTTTTCTTTTAATTTTGGTGTCATTGTTTCCAATACTATGCTGAATAAAAATGATGAGAGTTGGCATCCTTGCTTTTTTTCCTGATCTTAGGGAAAAGCTTTTATATTCTCACCATTGAGTTTGTTGTTAGCTGTGAGTTTGTCATATATATGGCCTTTCTTATGTTGAGATGTATTTCCTTTATTCCAACGTTGTTGAGAGATTTTTAAAATATTAAATAGATGATGTATTTTCTCAAATAATTTCTCTGCATCTATTGAGATAATCATATTTTCATCTTTGTTTTGATAATATGGTGTATTACCTTGATTGATTTATGAATATCGAATCATTCTTGTATCCTTGAAAAAAATTGCATTTAACCATGGGTATGATCCTTTTATACTATAAATTGTCGAATTTTGTTTGCTTATATTTTCTGGAGACTTTTTGCAACTATGTTTATGATAGATACTGGGGTGTAATTTTCTACTTTGTAGTATTTTTGGTTTTGTTATCAGGATAATGCAGGCCTTGTAGAATAAGTTTGGAAGTATTACTTTCTCTTCAAATTATTGGACAGTTTTAAAAAGATAGGTATTTATTCTTCTTTGAATGTTTGGTAGAATATTTCTGTGAAGCCATCTGGTCTTGAACTTTGTTTGTTGGAAATTTTTATTTTTAATATTTTTTCAATTACAATTTACATTCAAATATTTTTTTGTATTACTTTCAGGTTTACAGCATAATGGTTAGACAATCACAGAAAAGGAAATAAAGTCAATAATATTGTAATAACTATGTATGGTATCAGTTGGGTATTGGAAATATCAGAGGCAGCACTTTATGAAGTATATGATTGTTGGAAGTTTTTTTTAATATTTTTTAATTTTTTATTTTTTATTTTTATTTTTTACATGCATGCAAGTCCTTTGGTTGATCTTTTACCCACCCCATTCCTGCCCTCCCACCCTCCCCAGCCTTCCTGCTGTAGATTTTTTTATTACTGATTCAATTTTGTTACTATTAATTGATCTGTTCATATTTTGTTTCTTCTTGGTTCATTCCATATGGTATATTTCCACAATTCTATCCACTCCTTTCAGTTTGTCTAATTTGTTGGTGTACTATTCACTTATGATCCTTTATATTTCTGAGTTATCAACCATAGCATCTCTTTCATTTCTAATTTGAGGTAAGTGGGGTGTTAACACTCCCTACTATTACTTAAATATAGTTGGTATAAAATATTATATTCGTTATAGTATTTTCATGTGTATAATAGAGTGATTCCACATTTTATTTCTTACATTTTTATACCCCACTAATTCTAGTAATCATCTGTTACTGTGAAAACATATCACAATATTTTTTAATATACTCCCATTCCCTTTTTCACCCAACCACCACCCTATCTCTTCCTGTAACCATCTCTTTGGTCTCTGTTTCTATTATTCTGTTTTTTGTTTTGTTTGTTTGTTTGCTTTTTTATTAACTTCTTGATTCATGGGTCGATCCTCAATCACTAGGCAACACTGGCCAGGTGATCTATTATATTTTTGTAGTCTCTATTTCATTAATTTCCACTCTGATTTTTTAAAATATATATATTGAATTCAGAGCCTAAGGGAGAAGGAGAGAGAGATAGAAACATCAATGATGAGAGAGAATCATTGATTGGCTGCGTCTTGCACACCCTCTACTGGGGATCGAGCCTGCAACCCGGCCTGTGCCCTCTACTGGAATCAAACCCTGGACCCTTCAGTCCATAGGCCAACTCTCTATGCACTGAGCCGAACCACCAGGGCCACTCTTTTATTATTACCTTCATTTTACTAATCTTGGAGGTTTTTTGCTATGGGTTTCTTTTGTGTGTGTATTTTCTTTAGATTGTTCATTTGAGATTTTTCCCATTTCTTTTTTTTTCTTTATTGATTTAGGTATTACATATGTGTCCTTATCCCCCCATTACCCGCCCCCCGCCCCTTCTCCCATGCCCCTGGTGTCTGGGTCCATTGGTTATGCTTATATGCACACATACAAATCCTTTGGTTGATCTCTCTCCTTTACCCCCACCTTCCCTTACCTTCCCTCTGAGGTTTGATGCTTCTCTGTCTCTGGATCTGTTTTTGATGTTGGTGTTTATCTCTATGAACTTTATTTTTAGAACTGCTTTTATGTCACATAGATTTTAGAACATTGTACTCCATTTTTGTCTTAAGACATTTTTTGCTATCTCTGTTAACCGATTGATCATTTAGTAGTATATTGTTTAGCCTCTACATGTTTGTAATTTTAACAGTTTTCTTCTTGTAATTGATTTCTAGTTTCATAATTTTGCAGTAAGAAATAATGCTTCATATGATTTCAATCTTCTTAAATTTATGAAGGCTATTTTTGTGGCTTAAAATGTGATCTATCTTGGAGAATAGTCCATGAGCACTTGAAAAGAATGTGTATTCTGCTCTTGTAGATGGAATATTCTATGTTATTGAGTTGATCTGTGCCAATATAATGTTTAAGGACACTGTTTCCTTGATTTTCTGTTTAGATGATCTATCCATTGAGGTAAGTGGGGTGTTAACACTCCCTACTATTATTGTAATACTATCAACTCTCCCTTTATGTTTGTTAATATTTATGGTATGTATTTAGGTGCTGATAGCAATTATTCCATTTACATTTAAAATAACCATTGATAGACATGTACTTATTGTCATTTTATTAATTATTTTCTGGTTGTTTTTATAGTTCTTCTCTGCTCCTTTCTTCCTCCCTTTCTTTCCTTTTCTATACATTGATTACATTCTTTGTTATTACATTTAGATTACTTTCCCTTCATTTTTGTATATTTATTATAGGTATTTTAGTTTGTGATTACCATGAGATTAATAAATAATATCCTATGTTTATAGCAGTCTCTTTTAAGTTGATGGTCACTTAAGTTTGAATACTTTCTAAAAACAATACATTATTTTACTCAGTGTCCTACATTTTTCATGTCATATTTTCAATCTTTACTACTTTTGTCTTTTAAGTTTCACAATAGCTTTATAAATGGTTTATTTACTGTTTTTATCTTATTTTTATTAAATTTATTGCTGTGACATTGGTTAATAAGATTATATACATTTCAGGTGTAATATTCTATGACACATCATCAGTATTGTGTGCCCACCATCCAAAGTCAAATTTCCTTTTGTCACCAAATCTTAGACTCCCTTTACCCTTTACTTCCCTCCTTCCCTCTGGTAACCACCATACTGTTGTCTACGTCTAAGTTGTTTTTTTTTTTTTCTTGTTTGCTCATTTGTTGCTTTCAGCTTTATATCTCACATATGAATGACATTATATGGTTCTTAACTTTTTATGTCTGACTTACTTTATTTAGCATGATATTCCCAAGATCAATCCATGTTGTTGTAATTAGCAATATTTCATCCTTTCTTATGGCTGAATGTACCAGGGTTGGAGCTGCTTTAGATTGATTCTGGCCTATTTGGGCAGGTTGGTGAGGGTAGGACCTCAGTAAATTGCCATGCCAGGGTGAATACAATTAACTATGTTTTTTTT
>NW_006291432.1:0-3869 GCF_000327345.1 Myotis davidii | reverse complement strand
CGAGCGCCCCGCACCTCTGCCCTGCTCTCCTGCAGCTTCTGCGGGTCTCAGTGTGTCTTTCCTTCCTTCTAGTTGTAGAGTTTACAGTCAGCCAGGCTTCCTGTGGTTCTGGATGAAGTCCGTGTTGTTTCTCTGAGGTATTAATCAATTGTTGTGAGCGGCATTAACTTCCGGGTGTTTATCTCTGCCGCCATCTTAGTTTCTCCCAATTAACTATGTTAATAGAGAGTGTCAGAATTGGCACCTGCTTGGGTCAGGTCAGCCAGGTGGAAGAACACAATAAAAGAAACAAAGAAACAATGGCACCTTCCATTCTGAGAAAAAGTTTTTCACTGATCATGACATCTCCAGCACTCACTTTGAAATTCATCAATATATATTTTTCGTGTATTTTCCAGGTGATTTTCAAACTGCTTCCTCTGAGCTGAGTTCAGAGTTTGAGTTTATGCATGGTTCCATTAAAAGCAAAGGCTCGAAAGAACCAACATGGTAGTATAGGTAAATGCAGGTACTTGCTGCTTCCCACAACCACATCAAAATTACAACTAAAATTACAATTTTCAGAACTGCCTGAAAGCTGGTTGAATGGAAGTACTAAAACTATACAGAAGTAAAAAAGAAAGCAGATTGAGACAGGTAGGAGGGGTGGAGGCACAGAACGGGCTGGTCCAACATCTACGTGCGGTGTATTTTCAGTCAGGAGGAATATCTCCACTGTGGAAGCTGCCCGTGAGGAGCAAGGGGTCCCAGTCCTATATCAGAGCCCTCAGACCAAGGTTCCAGAGCTGGGAAGAGAAGTCCCCATAACTTTGGGTTGTAATATCTAGCAGGGATTGTGGCTGAGTGTCATGGAGGCTGCTGGAGACTCAGGCAGTCCCTTTTAAAGGGCCAGCACATGAACAGGCATGGTCCCTCTCTCTGAGCTCCAGTGGTGGTTGGAAGAATTGGGGGATTCAGAGACATGTGGAGAGAAATTGGATTGTCTGGCCTCATGGGGCAGGAACTCAGGGGAAGCTTTCTCCCAGACAGGGTTGCTCACACGGGTTATTTTTCCTGTGCTGGGACCCCACCCACCACCCCTGTGACAGAGCTAACTGTCAGCCATATCTGAGTTTCCATCAGTGTAGATCACTCTGTTTTAGCCACCCTGGTGATTCCCTGAGATCCTGCCCCATCCAACTTATAGCCCCACCCAAGCTATTTGCCACCACTTTTCCATATGAATGGCCTGTCCTGGCTTTAGACTTTCCTAAAATCTCTCATATAAGCAGAAGCTGGCATCAACGTACCCTATACCTATCAATTAGAGGCCCAAGACCCAGCACTAGCACCAGCATGCCTTGCTTCACAGCCTGGCCTTACCTGGTACTTCCAAGCCCAATATGAATAACATCCTTCTGCAGATAGCTCTGTAGCTCCTGCCAAGTGGCCCCAGGCATGTGGCTGACTTTACACCTCCTGGGAGGCCTCAGAGCCAGTACACCCAGTGGACAGCTTCATACCATACCAGATAACAACTCTACATATCCATAAGCAACACACTCAAGGGACAGACTCAGTGAGTACCAAAGCCTCACTGAAGCAAGTCCTGCTCCATAGGGGTATCTCCTACACAGAAACTCTTTCACTGTAGTTGCAGCTGGTCCTCACAGCCAATTGGCCTGGATGTCAACTCCTCCCAGTGACACCAACAGCAATGAAGGCTCAACTACCACAAGACTGCGAACACAGCTGACACATGGGTCCACCTAGAGTACCTGGCTCAGGTGGCCCTACAGGACATCTACTACACAAGGCACTCTACCAATTTCAGGAGACATAGCAGCTCTACCTAATATATAGAAACAAACACAGGGAAGCAGCCCAAATGCAGAGACAAAGAAACATATTACAAATGAAAGAACGGAAGAAATCTCCAGAAAGAGAAGTAAATGAAATGGAAGCAAGGAAACTACTAAATACAGAGTTCTAAACAATGGTTATAATGTTGCTCAAGGATCTCAATGAGAGCTTCAAGTGACTCAAAAAGAGCTTCAAGGGACTTAGTGAGGCTTTCAAGGATCCTAGTGAGAATTTCAAAGAGACGAAAAAGGACCAGTCATAAATAAAGCATACAGTAACTGAAACAAAGAATAATTTACAGGGGAAAAGATGGTGGCTGGCAAGTGTTTCACAGCTGTAGTTTTAATGTTGTTGTCGGGGGTGGGGTGGGGTGGGGGGGAGCACGTACAAGTTTATACCTTATGCCGCCATCTTGGTTCCTTCCCTCATTTGTTTTTAATTAATTTATTTTTTAAATAAGCTGTCTTGGAGAGAAATAAAAGAGGGTGGCTGGCAGGACGGAAGTGAATGTGAGGAAGTGAGTGAGTGAGGGGATGAAAGGAGAGTGTGTGAATGTGGTGTGTGTGTGTGTGTGTGTGTGTGTGTGTGTGTGTGTGTGTGTGTGTGTGAGTCAGTGAGGGACAGTTAAATCTGGCAGGAGCAGCAGGGGCTGGAAGACCAGGCTTTCTTGGACAAGGCAAGACTACCACCACTGCGGGCACTCCCCAGACTGTGGGACTTGGATACGGAGCCCACACCATCTTGAAGGGGAGAGCAACCTCTTCTAGGAACTCATCAGCACCACCACCTTGACAGGCCTTGGATACTGCTTGTGACCCAGCAGCAACTCCAGCCAAAATCCTGCTGCCCCACCCACAGACCCACAGACCCTAAGACCTCCACCTCCAAAGGTGCACTGCTCCCACAACAGTAAGTGTGACTTTCCCCCCTCCCCAGCAGCAGACCTCCAGATACCACATTTGCGCAGGCCTCCAGGGCACACCACTCCATAAGCAGATCTTGGGAGCCACTGTGAGCCTCTGCTGGGTGTTATTTTGTACAGACAAGGGCACACTGCCCCACAGTAGAAATTCTGAATTTCCTCTTCCTGAATAACTGCCCACAGACAACCCGGCTGTGTAACTTCAGCAGCAGGGCCCCTCAGAGTGCGTCAGAGCTCTGTGCCGGCAAATGCACTACCACAGTCACACATTTCCAACGAGCAGGCCCCCTGAGCCTATCTATCCACAGGGTGCTCTTGGGAGCCACAGTGAGCCCCTGCTAGGTGCAATCTTGGACAAACAGAGATGCACTACCTCAGAAGTAGAAATTCTGATTTCACTCATCCTGGACACCTCCCCACAGATGCCTCGATTAAGCAGCTTCAGGGCCAGGACCCTTCAGAGTTCTTCAGTGTGCCAAGTTGGCAAACGAACCACAGGTGCCCATGTAAGTCACCATTGGGAGTGCACACCTATCCAACCACAGGTGCAGGAGCAAAAACTGAGTCTTCCCACCCCACAGCTGCAGAACTCTGGACACTACAGTCGGAGGCTTTTCCAGTGTGCAAGCCTCCCCAGCCCACCACTACACAGGCAGCCCTTGGGCACTGCTGTGAGCCCCTGCTGGGTGTGCACTTATACAAACAGAGTTGCACTGCTGGGCTGTAGAAATGCTGAATTCCCTCTTCTGGGATACCTGCCCACAGACACTGCAATCCCGTGGCTTCAGTGCCAGGGCCTTCAGAGTGTGTCAGTAAACCCTGCTGGAAAACACACCACAGGTGCCTTGTGAGCTACCACTGGGATCACGTTTATCCAACCACGGAGGCAGCAGCAAAAGCTGAGTCTGCCCACCCCACAACTACAGAACTCTGGACACCACAGTCACTCCTTTCCAGAGCGCAGGCCTCCTGAGCCCCACCACTGCAACAGACGGTTCCTAGATGCCACTGTGAGTTGCCACTGGGCATGCACAATTTCATCCAAGGGTGCAAGACAGCAAAAATTGGGATACCCCCTCCATGGCTGCTGACTTCTAGACACCGC
>NW_006291431.1:59168-60524 GCF_000327345.1 Myotis davidii | reverse complement strand
TATCCCTGCACTCACCACCAAGTCAGGGGACCATGTGTTCTGAGAGGAGACTCACTGAGGCTGCTGAGCCTTTTCCGGCACTGCCGCCCTCCCGCCAACAGGGGGCGCCACCCCACCCCTCGCAGAGCGCTGCTCTCTACTCGGAAGTCCTGCCCTGGCCAGAAGTCCACAGGCGAGGAAGCTTCTGCTGGTGGTTATGCACCACGTGGCCGCTGGAAGCCCAGAGCGGGCATGGGCCCCGAAGGGGCTAAGCCGGCGGTGAGGAGTCCATGCTGGGACCTCCGAGGCCAGCCCTGCGCAGAGCAGCGCCCATTGGAGGTGGTCCATTCTCTTCCCCTAGAAGGGGGCCAGGACAGGGCAGGGCCGGCCGGGCTCCTGTCCTCCTGTCGGGGCCCCTGCTCTGCGGGCACCATCTGCTTAGGGAGCGGCCTTCTGAGGTCAGGGTTTTCCTTCATCCTCACCACAGCCAGGCCCACTCCTCCCTGCAGAGTGTGACGGAGCCCAGCACCTTCCTCGTGCCCTGTGCTGCCAGGACTCGGGGCTGTGCCAGGGTTTCCTAGTGCCCGCCCTCCCTCTCCCCCGCAGCCTGCACCCTTTCCAATCTGGGACCCCTCGGGGGATGTCTGACTGCTGGTTTAGGCCTGATCCTGTAACCAATCGCTGTGGGATCAGGCCTAAACCGGCAGTCGGACATCCTCTCGCAATCCAGGACCACTGGCTCCTAACCGCTCACCTGCCTGCCTGCCTGATCGCCCCTAACCACTCTGCCTGCCTGCTCACCCCCAACTGCCCCCTCCACTGGCCTTCTTGCCCCCAACTTCCCCCCATTTGCCAGCCTGATTACCCCCACTGCCCCCATGCAGGCCTGTTTTCCCCCAACTGCCCCCACACCAGCCTGCTCACCCCCAACTGCGCCCCTGCCAGCCTGCTCACTCCCAACTGCCCTCCCCTTCTGGCCTGATCGCCCATAACTGCCTCTGCCTCGGCTTTGCCACCATGGCTTTGTCTGGAAGGACATCTGAAAGGTTTCCCGGAAGGTCTTGGTCTAATTAGCATATTACCCTTTATTAGTATAGAGGTCTGGTGCACAGGTGGGGGCTGGCTTCTCTGCCCTGTAGGGGGTCCCAGATCAGGGTGGGGGTCCCCTTGGGAGGTGTGGCCTGCCTGGTTGAGGGGCTGAGGGCGGTTTGCAGGCTGGTCAGGCCCCCCAGTAGGTACCCTCACCCCATGGGAGTGTGTTCAGCCTGGGTGAGGGGCTGAGGGTCGTTTCCAGACTGCCACAGCTCCTTCGGGGTGAGGGGCCCTACTAGGGTGCCTGGCCAGCCTGGGTCAGGGGCTGAGGGCAGTCTTCAGGCG
>NW_006291431.1:53234-54326 GCF_000327345.1 Myotis davidii | reverse complement strand
TTAAAAAGATCTCAGCTTTCCAGATTTAAGACCTAGTGTAAAATCATGGCCTTTAAGACTTTTGGGTTTGACTTGGGGCGAGGCAAATAGACAAAAGGAATTGAATGAAGAGCCTAGGAATAGATTCACGAGCATGCATAGGAATATGACAGATTGAATTTTAAATCAGTAAGGAAAGGAATAACTGACTATTCAATGAAAGTTGGGTCAACTGGATTATCTATATAAAAAGAAATAAGATCCTCACCATGTTGTTTATAGAATTTCCTTATTTTTTAACCTCTTTTAATTATAGTAAAATTAAATTGTAGTAAAATCAACATGCTAGAGATTTGTCTATTTTATTATTATCATCCAACAAATAACTTTGTCAAGCCTCTTATTTTTTCTGTTTCTTTCATGATGTTCCTTTACTACTTCATTTGTTGTTCTGAGATGGGTCTCTTGTACACAGTATATAGTTGGGTCACATTTTTGTATCCATTTAGCTACCCCACAGAACAAAAGACACAGACAAGATGAGAGTAGTGGAATGATAGTAGAAATAAATCAGAGTATAAATAGCCAAAAGCAAACACATGAAGATTAAATAGCATGTTATTAAACAATGAATGGGTTTCCAAGGAGAAAGAAAGAAATCAAAAACTTCCTGAAACAAATGAAAATGAACACACAGCAATCCAAAAATCTCTGGGACACAGCAAAAGCAGTCCTGAGAGGGAAGTTCATAGTACTACAGGCATACCTCAAGAAACAAGAAAAATCAACAATAAACTATTTAACCCTGCAACTTAAAGAACTAGAAAGAAAACAAAAAGAAAAGCCCTGAGTATGTAGAAGGAATGAAATAATAAAGATTAGAGCAGAAATAAATGACATAGAGACAAAAAAAATCAATGAAACCTAGAGCTGGTTTTTTGAAAGGATAAACAAAATTGATGAACCATTAGCCAGACTCATCAAGAAAAAAAGAAAGGCGACCCAAATAAATAAAATCAGGTCTTGGGATTGAAGATGGCGGCGATAGAGGCAGACACGTCCCAGGTCGTGTCCCGGAGCAAATGGAGTGAGCAGCTGAAACTAATAACACCC
>NW_006291431.1:48528-52442 GCF_000327345.1 Myotis davidii | reverse complement strand
TTGTAACAAATACTATGAATAACTATATGCCAACAAGCTGGACAATGTGGATGAAATGGACAAATTCATAGGAAAATACAATCTTCCAAAACTGAACCAGGAAGTATCAGAAAATCTGAATAGGCCAATAACAACTGATGAAATACATGCAGTAATCCAAAAACTCCCACCAAACAAAAGCCCAGGTCCAGACGGCTTCCCAGGGGAGTTTTACCGAACTTTCAAAGAAGAGCTAACACCTACACTCCTCAAATTATTCCAAAAAGTGCAAGAGGAAGGAACACTATCAAGCTCTTTTAATGAGGCCAGGATTATCCTAATTCCAAAACCAGATAAAGATACTACAAAGAAAGAGAATTATAGGCCAATATCCCTGATTAACATAGATGCTAAAATCCTCAACAAAATATTAGCAAATCGGATCTAGCAGTATATTAAAAAGATCGTACACCATGTCCAAGTGGAGTTTATTCCAGGAATGCAAGGCTGGTACAATATTTGCAAATCAATAAACATGACACATCACATAAACAAACTGAAAGACAAAAATCATATATCAATAGACACAAAATAAGCATTTGACAAAATCCAACACCCATGTTTTATAAAAACTCTCAGCAAAGTAGAAAGAGCACATCTCAACATGATAAAGGCTATATCTGACAAACCTACAGTGAACATCATACTCAAAGGGCAAAAACTAAAATCATTTCTCCCAAGAACAGGAACAAAACAGGGATGTCCGCTTTCACCACTCTTATTCAACATAGTACTGGAAGTCCTAGCCACAGTGATCAAACAAGAAAAAGAAATAAAAGGCATCCAAATTGGAAAGGAGGAAGTAAAACTCTCATTATTTGCAGATGGCATGATATCAAACAAAGAAAACCCTAAAGATGCCACCAAAAAACTACTAGATTTAATAAATGAATTCAGCAATGTAGCAGGATACAAAATCAATACCCGAAAAGGATGGCTTTTTTTATACACCAATAATTAATTCTTAGAAAGAGAAACTAAACAAGCAATCCCATTTACCATTGCAGCCAAAAAATTAAAATATTTAGGGTTCAACTTAACCAAGAAGGAAAAAGACTTATACTTTGAAAACTATAGGATATTGAAAATTGAGATAGAAGATATAAACAAGTGGAATAATATGCCATGTTTATGGATTGGTAGAATAACATCATTGAAATGTCCATACTTCCCAAGGCAATTTACACATTCAATGCAATCCCTATTGAAATACCAATAGCATATTTTCACAGATCTAAAACAAATACTCCAAAAATTCATATGGAATAAAAAAAGACTCCGAATAGCTGCAGCAATCTTGAGAAAGAAGAACAAAGTTGGAGGAATCACAATATCAGATTTCAAGTTATACTACAAAGCCACCGTAATCAAATCAGCCTGGTACTGGCACTAGAACAGGCAAATAGATCAATGGAATAGAACAGAGACTCCAGAAATCGGCCCAAGCCATTATGCTCAATTAATATTTGACAAAGGAGGCAAGAGCATACAATGGAGTCAAGACAGTCTCTTCAATAAATGGTGTTGGAAAAATTGGACGGATACATGCCAAAAAATTAAACTAGACCATCAACTGTCACCATACACAAGAATAAACTCAAAATGATAAAAGACTTAAATGTAAGTGGCGAAACCATAAAAATCCTAGAAGAAACCATGGGCAGAAAAATCTCAGACATCTATCGTAGCAATATGTTTATGGATACATCTCCTAGGGCAAAGGAAACTAAGGAGAAAATAAACAAATGGGACTACATCAAAATAAAAAGCTTCTGCACAGCGAAAGACACCATCAACAAAATGAACAAGTGTTTATGCAAGTACAAGGAGTCTCTTGGGCTTCTCATGGTAACCTGTTTTTGAGTGTTTTCTGTGTACTAGGCACTGTTCTGTGTGTTTTGTATGCATTAACTTATTTAATTTCTAAGGCCAGCTTTATTGGGAAGATACTGATGCCTGTTTTACAAATGGGTACACAGAGATACAAGGAGGTTACTTTTTGGGAGGCCCATAGCAAATAATGGTGGTGCTGGGATTTGCACTCTATTGACAAGCCCTTAATAGAAGAAAGGAAGCAAAGGTGGTGTTTATTTTTGAGGATGGAGTTATGAGTGTTGGGATCGTGTTTTAGATCATTTTATCTAGGGATGAAGATAGAGAGACCAGTTAGATTCCAAGTGTGCTGTTTGCATTAGTTTAAGAGGTGCAAAGGGAGACTGACCTACGGCAGTACATTGGAAAGGAGGGGAGTGACACGAGAGGCCTGGAGAGGCGGGAAGACAGCATTTGTCAGCTGGTTGGATTTGTGCTGTGCAGGGGACAGGTGCTGGGGAAGAGGCGCCGAGTTCCCTGAGCGACCTGGGTGGATCCCCAGGCGGGCCAGGTTAGGAAGCCTAGGAGAGCAGGCTGTGAGAGACATCTGAGAATGCAAAAAGGAATAAAGTTTCTTTCTCCTTCACTTCTCAAGAAATACTTCGTATGTGTTGTATCTATGATTTGTTTATATGTTGCTCTGCTATCCCAGTTCCAGAATGAAGGGATTCTTCAAAGCTTCACAATTCTCACTACAATGAGGATTGTACTTTCCACAGCTGGGACTTACATTCATTCTCTGAGAGACCCTGTCCGAAACAGAGTGACTCTAGCAAGTATATGTAGATTAGGTGGCTTCCTGGGAGATATGGCTGCTATTTCAAATTTGTCAGAATGCAGAATTTGTCTGGAAAATGAAAGCAAACATTTCTCATGATGTTTAAAATCTCTTGTAATGTGGGCCAACCAAGATAGCGGCATAGGTAAACACCTGAACTTGCTGCCTCACACAACCACATTAAAACTACGACTAAAAGACAAAACGAATATCATCCAGAATCACGGGAAGGCTGGCTGAGTGGAAATTCTACAACTAGAAGGAAAGAGAAAAGCGCATTGAGCCCAGTAGGAGGTGCAGAGGTGTGAAGGTACAAAGGCACGTGCGAAAGGGGCTGGCAGCTGGGTATGCTGTTGTCTTTTTCAATTGGGAAGGAGATATAAGTTCCCAACTGCTCTGAATTCCAGTTCCGGGTGAGATTTTGGGGACCCAGACTCATAGAGAGAGAAACTGGACTGTCTCGCATCGGGCCGGAACGTGAGGGCGGCTTTCTCATAGAGGTGCTTGCAGTGGTCATTGTTTCTGCACGGGGCCATGAGACACAGATCCCGGGACCTCTCCAAGGCAGAGCAGACTGGCAGCCATTGCGGTTTGCTCAGCCCTGGTGATTCCGAGACTCTGCCCCACCCAATTTACAACCCCACCCAAGCTGTGTGAAGAAGCTTTTGCATATAAATGGCCTGGCCTTTCTCTGCCTAAAAACCTGGGCAGACTCAGTGAGCGCCAAAGCCCCACTGAAACCGGTCCTGACCCACAAGAGTGTTTCCAGCATAAAAGTTCTCCCACTGTAGACACAACTGATCCTCACAGCCAATTGGCCTGGAGATCAATTCCTCCCAGTGATACCAACAGCAATCAAGGCTTAACTACAAGACTGTGCACACAGCCCACAAAGGGGTGCACCAAGAGTGTCCACCTCAGGTGATTGGGGAGGCTGAGCCACTGGGTCCTATAGGACACCTAGCACAGAAAGCCACTCTATCAACACAGGGAAGCAGCCAAAATGGAACATGTCATGAAACATGTCACAAACGAAAGAAATGGAGGAAAGCAAACTACTGGAATAGAGTTCAAAACCACAGTTATAAGGTTACTCAAGAATCTTCTAGAAGCCTCCAAGAAATTTAGTGAGACCCTCAAGGATATGAAAAAGGACCAATTAGAAATTAAGCAAACACTAACTGAAATAAAGAATAATATACAGAGATCCAACAGCAGACTAGAG
>NW_006291431.1:33820-48224 GCF_000327345.1 Myotis davidii | reverse complement strand
GTATTATATGAGATGCTGAAGGGTATTCTCTAAGAAGAGGAAGAAGAAAAAGGTAAAGATAAAAATTATGAACAACAAAGTGACAACAAATACATATCTATCAACAAGTAAATATGATACATATCTAAAAATCAAGTGAATAAAAAATCTGATGAACAGAATAAACTGGTGAATAGACTAGAATCAGGAGCATAAAAAGGGAGTGCACTGACAATTCTCAGGGGGAAGGGGGTGTGGAGGGTGTGGAAAGAGACTGGACAAAAATCGTATACCTATGGACGAGGACAGTAGCGGGGGGAAGGGTGGAGGGTGGGGTGGGAACCGGGTGGAGGGGAGCTTTAGGAGGGGAAAGAGGAACAACTGTAATAATCTGAACAATAAAGATTTATTGTTTTTAAAAAAATCTCTTGTGATATGTTATTTCTTTGGACTATTTGATTCTGAAGTAAGTCTCCCTCCTTAACTTATTAAAAGTTCCTATATTAAAAATTTATTGAGAACAAAACTTGTTCAATCAGTTGAATTTTGTATTGATAAGAATTTTGTCTTTTCCTTAAAAGTCATCAGAGAGGAGAGTCCGCCTCCCTCAGCGTTCTGGTCACCTGTCTGGCTGCCACTATTACTACTGTCACTAGCCTGCTGGGGCCGGGCGGGAAAGATGGAAAGCACACAAATAAGCAGGGGTTTTCTGAGCGCTGGCTGTCGGGCTCGTTCCCATTCCTCACACCAGCAAGCGAGGCTTCGCCTGGAGATGTTGGTCCGTCTCCTGGGCAGTTCCCAGGCCCAGGCTGTCCCTGAGCACAGAGGGAGGAGAATGGGACCTCCACCAGTTTGGTGGAGTTTCTCATTTCCTTCCCAAGACTCCCTGCTCCCATTTATTGCTCCGTATCCTCAGATGCTGCCCAGGCCTCTGGCTGCCCCCAGAGGGAGGAGGAGGAGGCAGAGCCACCCTGTCTGACCAGAACCGGGCTGTGCCAGCCTGTTGTGATTCTCTGTGCAGCACTGTCACCACCCAGTACCCCGTCTATTGGTTCATCCGCTCTGTGTCCCCATCCCTGCCCCTCCCCAGGATGCAGTCACTTGGTTCACAGTGAATACTGCCGGCACACAGTAGGCACTCAATTCATGCTTCAAATGATTGAATCCACTCTCTCAGGCATAGAGACTTTGGGACAACTGCTTTTATCTGTTGTTGTTTTTTTTAAGAAGGGAAAGTCTTTTTAATAAGTAGTGCTAAGATAACTAAATATTCATATGGAAAGCACTTAACCTTGTCCTTACCTCACCCCATGTACAAAAATAAACTTGAAGTGGATTGTAAATCTAAACATTAAAAGCCAAACAATACAGATTATAGTACTGTTATATTCATAAGCTTGAGGTCATGATTGCAAAGGTGTTTTGTAAACTTTTTTGTATTATATTTTATCCCTCAAAAGGGGGGATAGAAACAGAGGAGAAGTACCTGGTACTCAATAAAATCTGTTTAATAGGTTAAGGGGATGAATGTGAGCAAGGTGTTGCAAAATCAAGTAACTATTGGCTCTCATAAGACCCAAAAGACTGACTCCCAGGCTTCTCAATGCTTTCTGCTACGATTAGGAATCCATCTCCTTCACTGAGACCCCAGAGGAAAATGCAAAACCAAAGTAAAACGTAAGGATGAGAGACTGCTCCCATGAAGCCCTTTAAGCTTCCAAGCCATGTTTTACCTTGTCATCCTGAACTTGATAAAAAGCAAGAGGATGGAGTAAGAAATATGGTTAGCCTTCTCTTTACCTTCTTTTCAGTTTAACTTCACCTAAAAAGAGCTTCATAAAGCATCAAGGCTCCAACAGTCAAGAATGCACAGACAAGGCAAAACCTAAGAGCCAGCAGCGAGGGAACAGCACCTCCAGCTCTCTGCCTTTATCCTTTATTACGCCTCCTCAAACTCTCTTCCCACCGTCATTGCTTTACACACTTTTCAGAGAAGATTTCTCGGTCACCTGACCAGGGGCAGGAGGCCAGGGGGAATCCTGAGGTGCCTGGGGAAGGAAGGGGCAGGTGTAGCCAGTGGGCGGCTTCCATTGAAGGTTAGAAGGACTCGCTACCTCAGGGGGAGGGGGTCAGAGGAATGTGGGCTCAGAGGAAGCGGACCCAGTGATCACAGCGCCGCCAAGGACGTCCATCCTGTGTCCTCAGCTCTGCTCCTCACTGTCCCCGCAGTTGGCTTCATTCTCACCTTCCCCAGGACTCCCCCACACACAGGGCTGCCCAGAGGGTGGACTCGGAAGGTCGCCCAGAGACGCTGACCTGGGAAGGGCTCGCAGAGCTGGGCGCCTGTCCTGCTTCCCCAAGGCGGCCTCTTGGAAAGGACAAAGTTCTGCAAAGTAATCTTTCCTGGCAACGCCAGACACACGAACAGGTTAAGGTCCAGCCGCCTCCAGAGCCGGGAAAACGGCTACAAGACACAGGCCGGATCCTGAGGTTGAGCTGCGTGCACAGTGACTCCGCCTGGCATTGCGGCGCAGACCCGGCTCGAGCCGCAGGAGTCCAGCTCTGAGCCCTTCCCTCCTGGAGGCACAGCCCGGTCCGCCCTCCCTGCCCCAATCCATTGATCACCCATCAAACACCCAGAGCTGAGGGTACCAGGTTATCTAACCCACCCCTAGAGAGGGAATATGGGGAGCTCAGGCCGTGAGGGGCCCATCCAAAACCCAGTCCTATTATGAGGTGCCCCAAGTCAGGGAGCCAGGTGCGGGGAGGGGGCCGCAGACGGGGAGGGGCCGCGGACCGGAAGGCACCGTGGACAGGAGGACCGCGGACGGGGAGGAATGCCCACTGTCGTGCGTGGCCGCCTACTCTGCGCAGGCCCAGGGCTAGGACATCGCAGGCCATAGCGCTGCTGGGTTTAATGTCACCGCAGCCACGAAAAGGCGATGACGGGCCCTGCAGTCGGTGTTGTGAGGGAGCAACCCCACCCGCCAGGGCACAGCCACCCCCTCCGGACCCTCAGACGTTCACCAAGCTGAGCCGGCCACGCACAGGACCTCCAGTGCGGCTGCGGACAGACAGGCAGACAGACAGCCTCAGCCAGACTCCCAGCTCTGCCCCTTTCACGCAGGCCCCAGGGGCCGCGGGTTTGGGCTCAAACCTGCTCCGCTGCCCTATGTGGTGCGTTCTACATCTCAGCTGGCTCCTGTGAGCTCTGTCCGCCTCACACCTGAGAACATGAAACCATGAGGACAGAGGCTGTACCTGCTCTTTGGCACATGCGTCCCCTCCGTCCCAGCACCCAGACCCAATGGACAGGACATGGCCGGGAGGTTGGGGGGAGTGGGCCCCTCGTTTACAGTTCAGAATCCCTGCCCTGACAGCTGGGCTGGCTCACTCCCAGTACCTGAACTTTGTTTTTTGAAGGAGCGCCTATTAAATGGATGAAGATACTACTAGCTCCTTTCTTACATCTAATTAGGATAAATCACATTCAAATATTAGGCTGAGTGAAGTGGTTAACAACACAACTTTCTCAAATAGACTCTTGCAAGACATATGGCCTGGACATATCTCCTGCCATCCCCTGGGTTGTATAGTCACTTTCCTGAATAATCACAATTCAGCTTTTGTTAAAAATCTTGCTTTTATACACATCTATAAATACAGTCAACTTACATTTGTTAGTTGGTTTTGAAGAAATTTAAAATTAAATATAACAGTACTCCTTATAAAAAACTTATTTATTAAAAGATTCACATGACCAGATGGGTATTTCTTATAAAATGTGGTCCACACAAGGACGAGTAAAGCTAAGTTCGACGGGACGGTTACTTCTGGCTGCACTTTATGGTGGGCAGCACGGTGGTCCCAGAGGGCCACGGGCCACCAGTCAGGCTGCTTTCTGTCTCATCTCACCCAGGAAGTCGTAGGTCTGCTCTGAAATGTCGAAAGGTTCATGGACACCCTCTGGTGACAGCAGAGCTGGGAGGGCGCCCTGGTTTTCTCGGTTTTGCTTCAGGAAGTCCGCGATGACTTTCCACCGCGCGGCCTCGGTCTCTTCTTCTGCCCACCTGAACGGGGGCAGGAGTGTGGAGTGGAGAAGGGGCACCGCGCAGTCGTGGTAAACTAGGAGAAACGCAGCCTTCAGGAACTCTGTGTCTCTCTGGGAAAACACAAGTAACTGTGAGTGGATCCGCATCATTAAGCGTTAGATTCTATGAACTCTGTTGACTAAAAGCCATTGCAGGTGGGCGGAGGTGCACAGTGCCTGGTGGGTCGGTCAGCGGCTCTGCACCAGGGACGCAGCAGGAAGCAGCCCCTCAGTGGAAAGGAGTCACCGAGTCACGTGGAGCAGAGGGGCTGCGGGAGGCTCCTCGAGACCGGGGCCCTGCTAAGGCCACTGAGGTCTCACTTCCCACCAAGGAGAATGGGCGCTGAAGTCTAATTCTGGTGACAAGGGTGTGGGTCCAAGTAAATACAACGAAAGCACACCTTGAAGCCAACTGTGCCCTTAATCCCATCACAGCACATCCGACGATTACGTGTACAAGGGAAGGGCCACAAGCATGAAAACCAGAGAAAGGGCCCCAGCAGTAAGGACCCGCTGTCGGACTCTCCCCATCACAAGAGGACTGCAATGTAGATACTGCCATTCGGCCCCACCGGACAGGCTGGGTGGGAATCAAAGGGCAGGGCACTCGGAAGGTGGAGGCGTCCACACACTGCAGAGTCTGCACAGAGATGCGCCCTCCAACACACCCTGTGAGCAGGGCAGTTTCCACAGGCCAACACCTGTCCATGGCTACACCAGAATAGGATTAAGCCTCCACTTCTAGCCCTGCCCATGACTCAGGGGTTGAGTGTCAACCCGTGAACCAGGTCACAGTTCGATTCTCAGCCAGGCACATGCCTGGGTTTTGAGCTCATTCCCCAGTGTGGGAAGGCTGCCAATGGATAATTCTCTTATTGTTTCTCTCTCTCTCTCTCTCTCTCTCTCTCTCTCCCTTCCTCTCTGAAGTCAATGAAAAAATAGATTTTTTAAACTGCCAATTCTGGCAAAGGTCAAATAAGGATACAATATGGATACTTTAATGTTTAGGGTTTTTAGTTTGTAGATAATTAAGGCTTTAGAAATCCAAACACCCTGGCCCATGGGTCCATGTAGCCCCTGCTACTTTTTATAAACCAAGTTTTATAGAAACAGCCACGCTCAGATGTTACAATGGCAAAGCTGAATCACTGTGACAGAGAACATAGGGCCCGCAAAGCCAAAAGTACCGACCATGTGGCCCTGTCCAGGACCGTCTATTGGACCCTGGAGTGGAGTAGTCAGGGTGTTGCTCACTGACGGGGATGGTGCTGCTGGTGTGTGATGACCATGCTTCTGTGGCAACGGGGCACACCTGCATTTTCCAATGTCTGACATGGCTCAGCTGATTTTCCTTTTCCTTCTCCTTACCTGTTATACACTTTGAGAGCAGGAGGAATTTTTTAAAAATAGGAGAAAATTGATAGTCAACTTGGAGCTTTGATTTAAAATCTCCCCTCAACTAAATGACACTCAGTGACCTGAAATGACTCTCAGTCCAGCGTCAGTTCACATTAAGAATCAGCATCCAGACACTCCTGGAACGTGTCTTTACAACCATAATGACACCGTTTAAGAGAGTGAGAGGGGTATGACTATGGCTATTTTAGCTAAAAAAAGAGCCCATGTTAGAATGTGGGAGCAGTGACACTGCGGATATTAAGTGCGCGTGGAAAAGTACATTACCTTCTCCGATCTTTTTAATGTACTTTCTTTCTCAGCCCACGAACTCTGAAAAGGAAACAAATGATATATTAATCTGAGGGTTCACAAGTCTTTGCCACACGCCTGCAAGTTCACTGTAATTAAATTGGTGGGCGGGGTTGGGAACCCTGTCAGGACCGCCACCGTAAGAGCGTCTGAGGGCGCCTGCTTCTAACCACGGAGCCAGGCCAGCCAGGTGGGGAGGGACGCCCCAGAAGTGCTTGCAAGTCAATATTTCCACCTGCCCACGAGGCGTCACCAATGCTCTTTTACAGAAATAAAAACCCAGAGTTCAGGGAGCCCCACAGAGGTCGGGATCCAAGCCTCCAGTGCCAGCTCTGCACACTGTACCCAAGGAGGTGCCAGGCTCCAGCTGCTCGCTCCTGGGCCTCACATGGTGCCTGTTGGCAGGTATCCTCCCGCTGGCACCTGAGTTCATGATTTCCGTGGATGCGTCGACTTACCTCACCCCTGTTACCTGGGGTGAACATGACATGTGGTACCAAGAGAAGAGTCTCCACGAAACAAAAAAGCTCCCCACCGAGACCACAGAGGTGCGCCCCAGCCCCTCCTCTGCAGGACCCTCGCTGGCAGGAGCCACCCCCAGATGCTCACAGTTCCTCTGGAAGAACTGCCTTAGGCGCTGTGCTCCTCCACCGCTGGCGGCTGCACCTGGGGCCAGAGAGTTTGAAGAGGACCCTTGGAGGCCAGAGCGTGTCACTAACCAGACCAGGAGCCACCATCATCATCAAAGCGCCAACAACAAACTGAACTTGGCTAAGTTAACAGTAAGGGGCTCACACGTCACAAACTCTGTAAGAAATTTGACTTAACACGAACAGCACTCAGCAACTTTAGACTCACGGCCGGTGTATGACCTTTGTAATGTATCGCTGGACCTGGTTTGATAATATTTTGTTGAGGAATCTAGCATCTGTATTCATCAGCCATGTTGGCCTATAATTTTATTTCTTTGTAGTGTCTTTATCTGGCTTTGGAATTAGGATAATGCTGGCCTCGTAAGATGAGCTTGTCTTTTCCCCTTGAATTTTTGGGAATAGTTTGAGAAGGATACTATTAGTTCTTTGCATGTTTGGTAAAAGTCACCTATGAAGCCATCCTGTCCAGAACTTTTGTTTGCTGAGAGTTTTTTTGTTTGTTTTACTGCTTCAGTTTCAATAGTTGGTATTGGTCTATTCAGGTTTTCTGATTCTTCCTAATTCCGTTTTGGAAGATTGTATGTCTCTAGGAATTTATCCATTTCGCCCAGGTTGACCAATTTGTTGGTATATAGTTGTTCATATATTTTCTTACAGTCCTTTGTATTTATGTAATGTCAGTTGTTACTTCTCTTTCATTTGGATTTATTTGGGTCCTCTCTCTTTTTTTTGTGATGAATCTGGTTAAAGGTTTGTCAACCTGAACTGCTTTCACTGTGTCCCATAGGTTTTGGGTTGTTGTGTGCTCATTTTCATTTGATTCCAGGTAATTTTTTATTTCTTCCCTGATCTCACTGTTAACCCAGTCATTGTTTAATAACATGCTATTTAGCCTACATGTGTTTGAGTGTTTTTCAGGTTTTTTATTGTAATTAATTTCTAGTTTCATACTACTGTGATCTGAGAAGATGCTTGATATGATTTCAATCTTCTTGAACTTGTAGAGACTTATTTTGTGTCCTAACATGTGATCTTTGAGAATGTTGCATTGGTACTTGAGAAGAATGTATATTCTGCTGCTTTTGGAATAAAATGTTCAGTAAATATCCATTAAATCAACCTGACCCAGTGTGCTGTTTCCTTGTTGTTATATTTTTGTCTGGACGATCCATCCATTGATGATAATGGGGGTGTTTAAAATCCCCTACTATGACTGTATTGCTGTCAATCTCTCCCTTAATGTTCACCAAGATTTTCTTTACATATTTAGGTGCTCCTATTTTAGGTGCACAAGTTTACAAGGATTATATCCTCTTGTTGGATCAATCCCTTTAGAATTATGTAGTAATATTCTTTGTCTCTTGTTATTACCTTGTTTGGAAGTACATTTTGTCAAATATAAATATTGCTACACAAGCTTTCTTTTTCCCTTTCCATTTGCATGGAATAACTTTTCCCCATCCTTTCACTTTCAGTTATGTGACTATTTTGTTCTGAGGTGGGTCTCCTATAGTCTGCATATACATGGGTCATGTTTTCTTATCCATTTTCAGCTACCCGTGTCTTTTGGAGCATTTAATCTGTTTACATTGAAGGTTATTATTGGTAAGCATTTATTTATTGCATTTTATACTTTATACTTATGTTCCTCTCTCTATATATTTCTTCTTCTTACAGTAGGCCCTTTAACATGTCTTGCAATACTGGTTTAATGGTAATGAATTCCTTTAGCATTTTTTTTCTGGGAAGCTCCTTATTTCACCTTCAATTTTAAATGATAGACTTGCTGGATATAATAGTCTTGGTTGCAGGTCCCTGCTTTTCATCACTTTGAATATTTCATGTCAATCTCTCATGGCCTGATGTGTTTCTGTTGAGAAATCAGCTGACAGCCTTATGGGAACTCACTTGTAGGTAACTGTCTCTCTCTTGATGCCTTTTTTTTTCTTTTCTGTCTCTTGATGCCTTTAAGATTCTCTCTTTGTCTTTAACCTTTGCTACTTTAATTATAATATGTCTTGGTTTGGGTCTCTTTGAGTTTCCTGAATTTGATGGGGACTCTTTGTTTCCTGAACTTGTACAATTTTTTCCTCCACCAGGTTAAGAAAGTTTTCAGCCATTATTTCTTCAAACATTATTTCTTGTCTATCCCTTTCTCACTCTCTTCTCCTTCTGGTACCCCTATAATGTGGATGTTGTTATGCTTGATGCTGTTCCTGAGGTCCCTTAGACTGTCCTCATTTTTTTTAATTCTCTCTTCTTTTTTTTTCTTATGCTCTGCTTGGGTGCTTACTGTTATCTTGTCCTCTAAATTGGTGATTTAATCCTCTGCTTTATCTAATATGCTGTGGATTCCTTCTAGTGTATTCTTCATTTGAGATATTCTATTCTTCATTTCCAAATGGTTCTTTTTTATGGTTTCTATGTCCTTTTTATTGCTTATTATCTCTTTAAGTTCTCACTGAGATCATCCATTCTCCCCCTAAAGTCGTTGAGCATCCTTATAACCATTGTTTTAAACTCTGCTTCTGGTATTTTGGTTGTTTCCATTTCATTTAATTCTTTTTCTGGGGATTTATCTTGTTTTTTCATTTGGGGCCTATTTATTTATTTCTCCATTTTGTCTCTCTGAATTAGGTAGATCTGCTATGATTGCCAAACTTGTTATGATGGCTTTATGATGATGGTGTCTCATTGTGCTTAATGGCACAATCTTCCAGATCACCTGAGCTCCTTGCTCCAGAAATGTTTTGGGGGTTTTTTGTGGGCTATGTACACCCTCCTGTTGTAGTTGAGTCTTGAGTGCTATTGGCCCTTTTGTAGATAGAGTTAATCTTTCAGCCTGGCTGACTATACAAGATGTTGTGTATGAGACACTGTTCAGAGGCTGCCCCTTGAGGCAGAGTTATTTCTAGGAGGGTCTGGTGATTGCTATAATTCCCCTTTGGGTGTGCAGCTTGTGTGGCTACTAGGGTTGAGCTCTGGTCTGATCTGCAGCCCACCACTGGCTGAGTTGGTTCTGGGTCCACTTGGGTGGGGTTTAGGTACAGGTCACTGTCAGATGTTGTGTGTAACTGACTGTAGGCAACCTGTCTGGAGCTACCACTCTTTTCACTATTTGTGGCTGCATCTACTGGACCTGGATGTGTGGAGGAGGGGTCAATTTCTATATAATGATATAGAAATTCCTCCGGGTTAGAGCTGGTGGCAGATCTGTAAAAGGACCAAGGCTCTCTGAGGTCCACCTCCACCTGTCAGCTACTCTGGCTCACCCTAAAGTTGCCTGGTCTTCTTCCAGACCCTGACAAAAAATGACTGTTGAGTGGGCCCAACAGGATGGCCACAAACCACATCCCCTTCCACAGGTTGCAAGCTCAGTAGGGTGGGATAACTGGGGTTGGGAGGACAAGGCTAGTGGGTCCCTACTTGGATCATGCAGCCAGGCACTCAATGAGGAAAAAGTGGCCCCTACCCCAGAGCCAAATCACTCAGTCTCTGTCTGAGTCTCCAACTCTAATTCCCCCTGGAGGAGCGCTCTGCAGGTTCAGGTTCAGTGCAGCCAGCCGTCCTCTCTGCAGGAGCAAGCTAAGCTGCCTCAGGTTCAGGCAGACATATCAAAGGAGTCTTCCATGGGGATGATGCCAGCACAGCCCACAGGAGGGAGCTAAGCACTTTGCCCCAGCCCCAGACAATAGCCTCCAAGGGGCTTACACTTTTAATGTCCCAGCTCTGAGCTACTCTCCCTTCCCCTTACAGAACTGAACCCAATGGGATGGGGTATCCAGAACTTTGCAGGGCTGATCCCAACAGTCTCCCAGTGGGGGGTGGGAGGGTTCCCTGAAGTCTATAGGAGAGGGGACAGGCACATCTTCCCCTTCCTGGGTAGCAGAGACTGAAATCACTAGAAAGATAGGAGTAGCCACACACCCCAGCATCTGCCTGTCCGGTTCCTGGACAAAAGTTTCCCCAAGAGACAGGTCTGAAAGTCCCAGCTCTGCATAGCACTCTGGTCCCCCTGCACCACTGAACTCAGCAGGCCTGCTAAGTGGTTCAACAAGTGGGGAAGGGGCACTGGCTATGTGCTCAAGGTAGTGAGACCAGCATTCTTCCAAAAGTCACACAGTTTAGTCACTGTCTGAATTCACCAAAAGCCTTCCTAGAAAAAGAGGGCCCCAAAAGTTACTGCTGGGTTCAGCCAGCAGATCCTCCATAAGACCCAAGCATGGCAGAGTGGTCTCACTAGCAGTGGGAGACCAGAGCACTCCCCGGGCTGCTGCTGTTAACAATAGGACTGCTCCTGTGAAGGTGGCATCTGGGTCTTTCAGGTAGACTGAAGTCCCACTGATTTTCACCACCAGATGCTATGTGGGTTCCTGTTCCCATTTCTGATGCTCTGTGTTCTCTCTACATGGGGTTGAGACACCATGATACTGGGGGGAGGAAGTTTTGTAGCCACAATATCCCTCCAGCTTCTCAGCCACTGCCGCACCTGGGTGTGGGGGCCAGCCCTTTCCACGTCTCCACTCTTCTTGCCAGTCTCTAAGTGGCTTCTTCTACAAATCTTTGGTATAATATTTCAGTTTAGCTAGCCTTCAGTTGGTTATTCAGGTTGACTGCTCTATAATTTAGCTATAAACCCAGTTTGGGGTGGGGAGCAGATGAGTGTAGTTTCCATCTACTCTGTAGCCATCTTGGGATCTATTCTGTAATGTATTTCACTCCCATCTCAGCATGCCAAAACCGGATTTGGCCCCAGTGTGTACTAGGTCCATCTCACTCAGGAGCTCTTTAATGGAACAGTCCTTGGTCCTCCTTTGCTGCCTTATTAAGTTTCCAAGGACCTGGGTCATGCTTCCCCTGTGGCACATGCCATGGTATCTGAACATCTGCCTTGTGGGCATATAGGTCTTCTAATGTTTGTTGACCCTGTTATGATAAGTTGAACTTTATAAAATTGACATTTTGAAGGTCAAAAATGGCTGAAAATTGAAGAATTCATGTGGTTCAACCAGCTGCTATTTCATGCAGCAGAAAGTATATGTTGAATTAAATAAAAAATGACATGTGTGTCCTGACTCTCCCCTGAGAACTCAGTTCATGTATATAACAAACCATTTTGGATTTTTGCTCTTAGGCCACAATTAGTGGCCATCTTAAGTTAAGGAACAAAAAACAAATAAGAGATTGCAACAGTATACATAGCATGCCCTTCACCTGCTTATTGGGTTCTGGGAAGCCTGGATAAGTAACACTCATGCTAAGAAAGGAAGGATGAGCCCAAGTCAGCTAAAAAGTGGACACAGATCAGGAGATGTCATCCAAATGCGGGGGCGGGGGGGAGAATAGGTGTCAGAATGCACTAATGTGTGTTTAATTGCTTTCAGAACCCACCAGATTCCCATCATGATACTACCCACCCTGAGCGCATCCATTATGTCAGGCTGCTCCAAGAGCTTGGGGAAGGTGGCCAGTACGGGATTACTGATTAAATCTGAAATACAAAGACCAAAAAGGATTTACACAAACTTTATCCAATATGTTTTACTGCAACAGACATAACATATATTCAAATTAGAATCACTGTGTCACAAGATTTGTTGACAACACATTCTAACACTTTAACCTCTAGGAGCTCAAAGCTGTCCCCTCATCCTCCATCCCCCCCTATATCCACAACATAGAGGGCTCTGGAATGAGTCTTGTACCACATAAACAGAGCTTTTAGGAGGGGAGTGAAGTGGCTCTGAACAGAATAAGACTAGAAACTTGTGTTCACTTTTCTGTGTTTTTTTCCAACCTCACTTTTCTCATTACCGTGGTCTCACCTTTGGAAGCAGAAGATACAGGCTGACATAGGTTACATTTACTCAAAGCATGATGCATTACTGTACAAAAGAAAATTGCAAAGACCCCCTTACCAGCACTTTGCATGCTCAACCTGTCTTTTAGGAGTACATCTCCAAGAATTTGGCGATAAAATATCAACAAATGAATGTAGGACATGCTTCCAATTAATGTTTCCGGCAGTAAACTATTAAAGAAGAAAAGAAATGTATTCATTAAACAATATCTTACACTCCAACGTACAATGTTTTTTAAATGTGTGTACTACTTTAACGAACTATTCCAAATTTTGTTTCATCATTGGGAAAAATGCAACAATTATATGGGAAATTCTCACTCCAAAGTTGGTCACGTTAAACTTCAGATAATTTACATTTTTATGTGTACACTTTCAAGTCTCCACCCTGTGCTGCCATAGCTATGCTTCTATTTTAGCTATACACCCATGTTAAATGTCAAATTTTTAAAAAGCCATGAGCCCTAGCCAGTTTTTCTCAGTGTATAGAGCGTCGGCCTGCGGACTGAAGGGTCCCAGATTCAATTCCAGTCAAGGGCACACGCCCAGATTTCGGGCTTGATCCCCAGTGGGGGGTGTGCAGGAGACAACCAATCAATGATTCTCTCTCATCATTATTATTTCTCTCTCTCTCTCCTTCTCCCTTCTTCTCTGAAAACAATTTTTTTTAAAAAAAAAATGGCATGATTATGTGTTTTGGAAATAAAGAGACTAGTCAGCTACATGTTTTAACAAAGCCATGTGGCCATCCCACCTGATGTGATGAATGCAGAAGAAATGTGAGCTGATTGTTCACAGTACTGGGTGGAACATGGGAGGGTGTAGCAGACCTGGACTGAATTCTGACTTTGCTACTTCCTAGCTATGTAACTTCGGGCTAATTAATTATTCTCCTTGTGGTTTGGTTTCCTCGTTTGTAGAATACAGATAGCAATACCTGAATTTCAGAAGGCTAATAAAAAGATTAAAATGAGGTAAGTGTGGAGTGTTCAATGCAATGCATGATACACATTAAGGGTTCAAAAACAAAATAAATTTCAACATTAGCCAAAACAGGTTTGGCTCAGTGGATAGAGCGTCAGCTTGTGGACTGAAAGGTCCCAGGTTCGATTCCGGTCAAGGGCATGTACCTGGGTTGCGGGCACATCCCCAGTAGCAGATGTGCAGGAGGCAGCTGATCGATGTTTCTCTCTCATCGATGTTTCTAACTATCTCTCTCCCTTCCTCTCTGTAAAAAATCAATAAAATATATTTACAAAAAAATTTCAACATTAAAGTTAAATTATTATCAGTTTAAAATAGATTCTTATAACTATGTAATCACCATAGTATCCAAAAAGAAAAAAATCTATAGAATGCACACAAAAAGAAATGAAAAGGAGTAATTGTATCACTACAAAAAAAATCAATTAAACACAAGAGAAGGACCCCCTAGCTGGTTTAACTCAGTGGATAGAGCACTGGACTGCGGACTGAAGGGTCCCAGGTTTGATTCCAGTCAAGGGCATATGCCCTGGTTGCGAGCTCAATCCCCAGTAAGGGGCATGTAGGAGGCAACTGATCAATGATTTTCTCTCATCATTGATATTTCTATCTCTCTCCCTCTCCCTACCTCTCTTTAATCAATAAAAATATATTAATAAACAAACAAACACAACAGAAGGTAAGAAGGGAGGAAATGAGGGACAAAATAAATCTGAGACATACAGAAAATCAGTAACAAAATGGAAATAGTAAGTCCTCTCCTATCAGTAATTATTATAAATTAGAGGCCTGGTGCACAAAAATTTGTGCACGCGGTGGGGGAGGGGGGGGGTCCCTCAGCCCAGCCTACGCCTATTTGCAGTCCAGGACCCCTTGGGGGATGTCCACCTGTCAATTTAGGCCCACTCCCCGGGGGATCAGGCCTAAGCTTGCAGTCAGACATCCTCCTGGCAGCCAGGGAGCCCTCGGGGGATGTCTGACTAAAGGCTTAGGCCCCCAAGGGAGCTGTGATGAGGAAGCTGGGGTGACAGAGGAGCCATGCTGTCCCGCCCCACCACCCTGGGTCGGGTCGCACACAGGATGCCCGGGCAGGCAGTTAAACTCAGAGCATGATTTAAAATGACAAAAGCG
>NW_006291431.1:16250-32981 GCF_000327345.1 Myotis davidii | reverse complement strand
CACCCAGACAGCTTCGTCGACAGCCCGCGAGCCAACGCGCAGCCCCATGCACAACTATCACCCAAAGGGCGAGAGGGGCGAGAGCAGCTGTAATGTTGCTTTCTCCCCACTTTTGATAGTGAAATCTTCATTTTAAACATAAGAGGACACATTATTTTAAAAAGCCATTACATGGCTCCGTACCCTTTCTGAGTAGAACGTGAACACGTCGTGAGAGACTTTTCCAAACACAGGGACACGTTGCGGATGGAAACAGCTATACATAGAAAGTGAATGGACTCACTATTCTCGGCGGGGAAAGGGGTGTGGGAGATGGGGGAAGAGACTGGACAAAAGTTGTGCACCTATGGATGAGGACAGGGGGGGAGTAAGGGCAGAGGGGGGGGTGGGAACTGGGTGGAGGGGAGCTATTGGGGGGAAAAGGGGAACAACTATAATAATCTGAATAAAGATTTCTTTTAAAAAATAAAATGACAAAAGCAACCACTCAGAGAGGTAGGCCAAGTTCTCATTCATTACACTGCTCCTTGACAATCTGCAACAGCAAAAAGGTCATGCAGGGGCAGTCAGGGGGATACCCTGGTCATGCCCTCTTGCCATGCTCCCCCTCCACCCATCCAGCGTGCACCTCTGTGGAAAGGCCCTTTCCTGACGTCTTCACAGGGCACATCTCCAATCCTTCAAACCCCATTTCAAATGCCCCCTGGTCTTACCAGCTATCTTACATAGCTTCACTTAGATGAATGTTACGACACACTGCATCAGCTACCTGGCATTACATTTGCATTATCTATACACTAGAGGTCCAGTGCACAGATTCTGGCACTGGTGGGGTCGCTTGGCCTGGTCTACGGGGATTGGGCCAAAACCGGCTCTCAAACATCCCCTGATGGGTCCCGGATTGCAAGAGGGCGGTTCTCAGGTGATGCATCTGGGAATCGGAATTGGGATCCCTCCTCTCTGTTTCCAGGTGTGTCACCCAAGAACCACAGCTGCCAAGTCACTGCAGATCAGCAGCTCCTGCATTAAGCATCTGCCCCTGGTGGTCAGGGCACATCAAAGCTACCGATCGGACAGTCGGACGATCACTTAGGCTTTTATATATATAAATATAATCATAAGATTAGCCAATTATTAAAGCTCACACTGCTCAATTGCATGTACTATAAATACTTGCTAAGTGTTTTATATGTTTTTTTCATTAAACTTCATTACAACTTATGGGATTGATATTTCTACTGTGTCCTTTATAAAGATGTAGACATTGAGACCCCAAGAAAGATGATTCTATGACTTTTTCCAAGAGGTTCCTCAGTTTGAAATTGATAGACCTGGATTCTACTAGTATAAAAGCTCCCTGCAGAAAATGCAAAACAAAAACCATGAGATACCACTGCTTACTTATTAAAATAGCTAAAACAAACAAAAAGGCTGAGAATACCACGTGTTGTCAAGAATATGGGGCAACTGAACCCTAGCTGGTTTGGCTCAGTGCATAGAGCCTCAGCCTGTGGACTGAAGGGTCCTGGGTTCAATTCTGGTCAAGGGCAAATGCCCGGGTTGCAAGCTCAATCCCCAGTCGGAGGCAAGCAAGATGCAGCCGATCAGTGATTCTCTCTCATTATTGATGTTTCTATCTGTCTCTCTCTCTCCCTTCCTCTCTGAAATCAATAAAAATGTATTTTTGCAACAGCATGGATGGAACTGGAGAGCATTATGCTAAGTGAAATAAGCCAGTCAATGAAGGAAAAATACCACATGATCTCACTCATTTCTGGATAATAAAGACCATGGGGGGGTAGGGGAGGCCAGGGGATTGTCATGGGGGGGGGGGAAATGGACACATATGTAATACCCTTTGTAATACTGTAAGCAATAAAAAAAATAATAATAAATAAATAAATAAATAAAAATGAGTCCCTCCCCTCCTAAAAAAAGAAGAAGCACTATGCTGAGTGAAAACCAGACTCACAAGCCTGCATACTATAGGGTCTGATGTATAGTACAGGGAAAGGCAAAGCTGTTGGGAAGGAAAACAGAGGAGTGACTGCCTGGGGCTGGGGCTGGGGCTGGGGCTGGGCATTGAGGACAAAGACAAAGCCGCAGAGGTAACTCTTTAGAGTGATGGACACATTCTCTATCTTGACTGTACTGACAGTTACATAACTGTATACATTTATTAAAACTCAAAGAACAAAGGAGTAAACTAAATTATACCTCAACAAACTTAACATTTTAAAAAGTTCTCTTTAGATATTAAGTTCTCTACTCTATTTTTGACCAAATCTGTCCTTTGTGCTAACTAGTAAGTAGAAGAGTAATCTAATCTGAACTTGTTATTCCATTTTCCTGATCTTTGGCAAACAAGTTAATATATGTATATATATATATATATCCTAATATGCAAATAGACCAAATGGCAGAACAACTGAACAGCTGGTCGCTATGATGTGCGCTGACCACTAGGAGGCACATGCAGAACATGGCAGGCATTGGCAGCAGGCAGCAGAGCGTGGAACATGGCGGGCATTGGCCACAGCGGGATGGTGAAGCAGGGGAGTGGGGGCGCCAGACCAAGGCAGGGTGCCGGTTGCTGTCATCTGGGCGAGCCTCTGGTGGTTACTGAAACTTCTTTGCACCCGCACACTGCAGTTCCAGTGGGCACTTGCACCTGCTACTGGCTCCTGCTACCGGCACCAGAGCCACTACTCACATCCACTGCAGGCACCTGGCGCCGGCCCCAATCACTTGGCACTGTCAGCAGGTGCGAGCAGGGGCTGCGCCCCACACACCCAGCACTGGCCCTGATCATTTGGCACTGGCAGCAGGTGCAAGTGGCAGCTACTGGCCCCGATCCCCCCTCAGAACTTCTCCACCTCCCCCGGCTCCTGAGGGGTGATCAGGGCAGCAGCCGCTGCCACTGCTGGTGCCCAGCGCCGGCCCCAATCGCTCTGCACCATCAGCGAGTACAAGCCAGGCCGGTGCTGTCAGTGTGTGGGAGCAGCAGCAGCAGGAGCAGGGCTGCTGGCAGACAGGGGACCGGGGGCCATGGAGGGAGGGGCCAGGCAGGGGCGCGGAGGATGGGCCGAGACCCGCCCCTGTGCCCACCACAGCCTCACGGCCCACAGTTCCTTTCAAGGTGCACGAATTCATGCACTGGGCCCCTAGTGAGGAAATATTAACCAACAAAAGATGACCAAGCAGGAGGGAAGTTGAGAGGAGAGATGGTCTACACATGTTGAGTAACCCGAGCTCCTAAACAAAAACCGCAGAAGGCATACCAACCTTAGTAGGTCTCTTGATCTTCTGTTCAAAGATCTCACTTTTACTAGAAGCTGCGGCTGCCTCCTCCTCATCATCATCTGATGGAAAACACTCCCTTGTGCTTAAAAAAATTAATAAATGTTATAACTTTAAGTGCTTGGGACTGCATATAACACAACAAAGTATTTTCATTTTAATTTAAAAGCATGGTATTTTGCTATAATACAACAAAGTCTTTTCACCACCAGTGTCTGCCCCTGACAGCTGCATTGTTGTGGCTGAATTACAAAGAAAAAAAGAGAAGTTTAAAAAGCATATCTGGGGAGTGACATTAGAGGAATGGCAGTATGAGAGACCCCTTGGCCTCTCCCCCTGAAACTTGTTAACAAGTTTATCAACTATATAACTCAACAAAGGATTCCATGCTCAATATAGAAGTGTCCCTGAGAGACCCATGCATTGAATAATCTAAAGGTGGGCAACCAGGAGCAAATGGGGAGGCAAGAAAGGCGGAGAGCTCACACGGCCACAGATGCAGCCCTGCAGCTGGGAGCTGGCTGCTAGTTCAGCCCCGGAGAGAGGAGGAAGCAGGTATTTCCATGGGCCAGGAAGAACAGAGTCTCGGTGGCTCTCCAGCAGGGCAAGTGGCGCAAACAGCAGCTGAGCCAGCTGAGAGGCTAGGGTAAGGACACAGTGCCTGGATTCTGTCGTGACTGTCTGCTGTTGGACAGTTAGTGTTCCCGGCAAAGATGGAGCCAGAGGCCCATCACCCCCTTGGACTCCCAAAACTCACTTCCCATTGCCCTTGGTGTCAGGTCAAGGAGCACATTATCTGTAAACAGAGATATTGCAGCAGAGTCCCTGTTTCCTCCAGTGATTGATCCCTATTTGGAGGGGGGGGACACCATGGAGGTCTGGGGGTCACCATTATGGTGAGGGCAAAACAAAGCCCACCCCCAAGCAGCACAACTGTAATGTCTCATTGGAGCTATGGAGGGCAGCTCTGGGACGTCACAGAGCTAAAAATCTTGTGATTCAGCATCACCTACTAGAAAACAGTAGAAAGACCTGTTCAAAGAAAGATGCTGGAGAAGGGCCAATATAATACATAGAAGCCTAGACAAAGGGGACCAGCAAATACCATGAATAACCATGGAAACAAGGAAGCCCAGAAAAAAATGAAAAATCTCCATAAAGCAAGCTGGAACACATGGAAATATATAAATGACAGAGAATTCAAGATTGCAGTTCTGAAAATAATTAATGAACAAAATGAGTACTGTACCAAAGAATCTAAAGCGTTAAAAAAAGAACCAATCAGAAATCCTGGAAATGAAGCATGCAATTAAGGAGATTAGGAGTAAACTACTGAATATAGGAAACAGAACTGACCAGATGGAGAAAAGAATTAGTGATATCAATACAGTGGGGCCGTGACTTACGAGTTTAATTCATTCCGAGCTGAGATAGCTACTTTTGCATAGGCATGGACTGTCCTTTCTCAGGCAAAAACTCTGTTAAACAAGTTACAGCTGGGTCAGGGAGCTGCAAACCTATCAATAAAAGGCCCAAAAAACCAGCACCAGCAGCAGCCTGCCTTGCTTCATAGCTGGGCCTCATCTGGGCACTTCCAAACCTGATAGAAAGAGGAGGAATCTGCCCTAGCCCGTTTGGCTCAGTGGATAAAACGTCGGCCTGTGGACTGAAGGGTCCTGGGTTCGATTCCGGTCAGGGGCATGTATCGTGGTTGTGGGCACATCCCCAGTAGGGGGTGTGCAGGAGGCAGCTGATCAATGTTTCTCTCTCATCCATGTTTCTCACTCTCTATCCCTCTCCCTTCCTCTCTTCAAAAAGTCAATAAAATATATATTTAAAAAGAAGAAGAAGAAGAAGAAGAAGAAGAAGATGAGGGCATCATACTCATGGCCCTGGATCATGAAGGATGAGGGTGGGGGCATGTGCTGGGGGTGGGGGCGGCCAGGGAGAGGTCAAGGGGGGAAAAGGAGACTATGCAATACTTTAAACCAGGGGTCAGCAAACTCATTAGCCAACAGAGCCAAATATCAACAGTACGACGATTGAAATTTCTTTTGAGAGCCACATTTTTTAAACTGAAACTATATAGGCAGGTGCATTGTTATTCACTTCATTAGGGCACTCCTAAGCTGGCCTTTGGTACAAACGTCCTCCATCTGATGGAGGTACGTGCGCTGAGGTCGACCCCTTCCAACTCTCCCATCCACACGCGTCTTGTATACTTGTTTCTCTGTCTCCTTTCCTTCATCCTCTCTCTATGTCCAAACCATCTCAACACACCTTTCTCAATCCTTGACATTACATCTTCTTTCATTCCACAACATTACTTAAAAATAACTGAATAAACTTTATTTAAAGCTTTAAGTCAACTTCGCACTGTCCGTGCAAACACGCACGTGGTATTTTGTGGAAGAGCCAAACTCAAGGGGCCAAAGAGCCGCATGTGGCTCGCAAGCCACGGTTTGCCAACAATGGGACTAGAGGATCCCAAGAATCAAATCAATGTTTTGAAATATGAGGAAGCAAAAAACACCAACCAGAAGAGCAAAAAGAAAAAAGAATCCAAAAATATGAAGATAGTGTAAGGAGCCTCTGAGACAACTTTAAGCGTACCAACATCCGAATTATAGGGGTGCCAGAAGAAGAGAGAGAGCAAGATATTGAAAACCTATTTGAAAAAAATAACAGAAAACTTCCCCTACCTGGTGAAAGAAATAGACTTACAAGTCCAGGAAGCACAGAGAACCCCAAACAAAAGGAATCCAAAGAGGACCACACCAGGACACATCATAATTAAAATGCCAAGAGCAAAAGACAAAGAGAGAATCTTAAAAGCAGCACGAGAAAAACAGTTAGTTACCTACAAGGGAGTACCCATACGATTGTCAGCTGATTTCTCATCAGAAACTATGCAGGCCAGAAGGGAGTGGAAAGAAATATTCAAAGTGATGAATAGCAAGAACCTACAACCAAGATTACTCTACCCAGCAAAGCTATCATTTAGAATTGAAGGTGAGATAAAGAGCTTCACAGACAAGAAAAAGCTAAAGGAGTTCATCACCACCAAACCAGTATTATATGAAATACTGAAGGCTGAAGGGTATTCTCTAAGAAGAGGAAGAAGAAAAAGGTAAAGATAAAAAATTATGAACAACAAAGTGACAACAAATACATATCTATCAACAAGTGAACCTAAAAATCAAATGAATAAAAAACATGATGAACACAATAGACTGGTGAATTTAACAGAATCAGGGGCATGGAAAGGGAGCAGACTGACAATTCTCGGGGGGAAGAGGTTGTGGGGGTGCAGGAAGAGATTGGACAAAGAGCTTATACCTATGGACGAGATCAGTGGGGGTGGGGGGGGGGATGGAAGGCGTGGAGTAGGGTGAGAACCGGGTAGAGGGGAGCTATGGGGAACATCTGTAATAATCTGAAGAATAAAGATTTTTTTAAAAAAACACGTGAATTTCCTATCTGTGTTAGAACATAGCTATCTTCTCAGATGCCTCCTGTTTGCTTGATCTCTAAGGCAGGGAAGGGAGGTGCCCCTTGAGAGCTGTACCTCTTCTGGAGATGGAAGGGTCCACTTCCACACCTTTTTCATAAGGGGTGCCACCGTTCAGGAGGAGCTCATAAGTCCTACAAAAGAAGGGTATGCTGTGACCGAGACCTGCGGTGGACACCTGAGTCAATCCCTTTTCAGCACAGATATCTTTGCAGATATTTCTGTGTCACTGATGACTGATGACTGAGAATGGAAGCTGATCCTTCTGTGGGGCATCAGCTCAGTAAATAAGTTTCTTTCTTACCTATGAACCATAGAAATACATTTTCCACATTAACATGAAAAAGATTATTACTGTCATTAAAATGTTTTGAATCATCATCTAAAATATGGCCTGGGGGAGGGGATGCAAGGGAATGGGTGTGGTGGAGGGGTCAATGGGGGGAAGGAACATCTGTAATACTTTCAACAATGAAGATAAATTTTTTAAATAGCCAATATGAGTTTATATGATTTTTAAAATATAAAAGTAATAAATAAATAAAATATAAAAGTAACATGCAGATTGTAGTAAAAAGTTTCAATGGCCTAGAAATAATAAGGAAAAAATGACAGCCACCTCCCTCCCCTCTAGTTTGGTAGTCCCTCGCCCTATCTTGTTCTATGCAAATGGGAACAAATACATTCCACAGTGAATCTCAAACGGAAGACCTTTTCTTTTAAAGTTACAAACTGCCGAAGTGTAGAAGCAGGAGGCAAAAGGCCTCTCTAATCCTGCTGCCAGTCCCCACTCCCGCTCCAGGGGCAGCCTTGGAAACAGTTCACATAAACCCACTCATGAATGCATACAAATGCAGCTCTTTGTGGACCAGAGTGGAGTGACAGTACGCATCCTATCCTGCCACTTGCTTTTTCATGTAAAAATATACATTGGAAATGTTTCTGTATTAATTCAGAGGCCTCTGGCCTCCACCTCATTTAAAAAAAATAGCTGTGACTTCAGGAAAGATTGAATAGACACACCATTCCTTCCTACCAAGTACAATTAAAACCCTGAACATTAATAAAAACAAAACCCCCAAAATCATAAGAAGCCTGGGCTTCTGCATCTACCGGGGGTAGGAGGGCCAGGGTAATAAAATGCCCCGTCTCCTTCTGCCTGGTGACATCAGAGGATGAGCACAGTCAGGACTTCCACCTCTGTCGTGCGGTAAGGAGGTTCCATCCACCCTGAAGTGTTAGCAGAGGTGGAGGGGGGAGCATTACCTGAATTAAACATTTGAGGTTAAAAACTGTGATGATTCCCCATTCTAAAATTGGGGGAAACTGGCTTGGAGACTTACAGTTACAAGGCACAGCAGGACTAGAGCCCTGAATTTTATGGGATCTTCATCATCCTCTTCCTGACTGCCTACCTGCACCTCCCTCTGAATTTCCTGTCTATATCCTAGACTTAGATTTATGGTATGTGTGTGTGTGCCCATTTTAAGGTTAGATTTCTATGTGTGTGCCCATTTTAAAGTTAGATTTTTATGTGTGTGCCCATTTTAAAATGTAATTGTCTTTGCCCTGTCAGTGTGTTCAGTGGTTAGAGCGTCAGCCCCACACCAAAGGGTCACAGTTTCCCACTCAAGGGCATGTACCTGGGTTGCAGGTTCATCCCCCAGCCCCAACTGGGGCATGTGCAGAAGTCAACCAACCGATGTATCTCTCCCACATCAATGCATCTCTCTCTCTCTCTCTTCTTTCCTCTCTCCTCTCTCCTCTCTCCTCTCTCCCCTCCCTCCCTTCCACTTTCTCTAAAACTCAATGGGAAAAAAAATATCCTCAGGTGAGGATTAAGAAAAGAAAAAGAAAATAATACAATAATGAATAAATAATGCAAGAATAAATTGTTTTGCATATGCAACACTATAAACCTACTTTTCCCCATCCTGTATTATAAATATTTGCTACCAGTTTGCCATTTGGTCTTTTTTTGCCATTTAATCACTTTTATTATTCAATTTCAGCTGTCATACAGTATTATATTAGTTTCAGGTACACACACCCCCACCCCAGTGATTAGACATTATACAACTTCCTAACTGATCATCTCAATATATCCCATACCCATCTGACAACATACATAGTTATTAGAATTTTGTTGACTACATTTCCTATGCTGTACTTTACATCCCCATGACTATTCTGTAACAACCAATTTGTACTCCTTAATCCCTTCATCTTTTTCGCCCATCCCTCGATCTCTCCTCCCATCTGGCAACCATGAGAGTGTTCCCTGCAACTATGAGTTTCTTTCTGTTCCACTTGTTCATTGATTTTGTTTTTTAGATTCAATTGTTGATAAGTATGTATTGCCATTTTATTATTCATGTTTTTTATCTTTTTTCTTCTTCTTTTCTTAAAGAAAACCCTTTAATATTTCCTACAATACTGGTTTGGTGGTGATAACTCCAACCTTTAGCTTTCTCTTGTCTGTGAAGCTTTTTATATGACTTTCAATTCTAAATAATAGCTTTGCTGGGTAATCTTGTTGTAGGAACTTGCTTTTCATCACTTTGAATATTTCTTGCCATTCCCTTCTGGCCTGCAAAGTTTCTGTTGGGAAATCAGCTGACAGTGGTATGGGTTCTCCCTTGTAGGTAACTAACTATTTTTCTCTTGCTGCTTTTAAGATTCTCTCTTTGTCTTTAACATTTGGCATTTTAATTATGATATGTCTTGGTGTGGAGCTCTCTGGGTTAATCTCGTTTGAGTCACTGTACTTCTTGGGTTTGTATGTCTATTTCTTTCACCAGGTAAGGGAAGTTTTCTGTCATTATTTTTTCAAATAGGTTTTCAACTTCTTGCTCCCTCTCTTCTCCTTACAGCACCCCATGATGCAAATGTTGGTACACTTGAAATTGTCCCAGAGGCTCCTTACACTCTTCATATTTTTTTATTCTTTTTTCTTTTTGCTGTTCTGATTGGCTATGTTTTGCTTCCTTATACTATTCCAAATCACTGACTTGATTCTCGGCTTCCTCTACTCTATTGTTGAGTCCCTGTAAATTATTCTTCATTTCAATTAGTATATCCTTCATTACTGACTGGTCTTATTTTACGGCTTCTAAGTCCTTTTTCATGCTGTTTAAGTTCCCACTAAGTTTTTTGAGCATCCTTATAACCATGATTTTCTGTTAGTTTGTTTGCTTGCCTCCATTTCATTTCATTCTTTTTCTGGAGATACCATCTATTCTTTCATATGGGACCTATTTCTTTGTCTCCACATCTTGGCTGCTTCCCTGTGTTTGTTTCTGTGTATTAGGTAGAGCTGCTATGTCTCATGGCATTGGTAAAGTGGCTTTGTGTAGTACGTGTCCTGTAGGGCCCAGGTGCACAGCCCTCCAGTCACCCGAGCTGGAAGCTCCAGGTGCACCTCTGTGCATACTGTATGCACTGTCCTGCTGTAGTTAAGCCTCAATTGCTGTTGGCATCACTAGGAGGGATTGATCCTCAGGCCAACGGACTGCAAAGACTGGCGGCAACTACAATAGAGGAGTTGCTATGCAGGAGCTAATGCAGTAAAGCAGGAGTTGCTTAAGTGGGGCTTTGGTGCTCACTGAGTCCACCCCTTAAGTGTGTCACTCGTGGAGGTGGTAGGGTTATAATTGGCATGGTCTGAAGCTGTCTGCTGGGTGCACTAGCTCTGGGGCCTCCCTGGTGTGCCCCAGGCACCACCCACCACAAGCTATGGATCTGCAGATGGCTGCTACTTGTGTTGGGCTTAAAAGTCCCCAGGAGAGCCCTGACTGGTCTGTCTCAGAGAATAGAGCATTGGCCTGCAGACTGAAGGGTCCCAGGTTCAATTTCAGTCAAGGGCATGTACCTTGGTTGCGTGCACATTCCCAGTGGGAGGTGTGCAGGAAGCAGCTGATCGATGTTTCTCTCTCATTGATGTTTCTAACTCTATCCCTTCCTCTCTGTATAAAATCGGTAAAATATATATATTTTTTAAAAGTCCCCAGGAGAGGCCAAGCTGCAAACAAAGACCAGCTGTCACTAGTGCCAGACATGGGGCCACTTAGCAAGAGGTATGGGACAGTTAAAAAAAGAAAGGAAAAAAAAAAGAGGTATGGGACACACCAAGGCCAGATGCTGCCTGTCTGCAATTTGTGAATCATTGAGAGACTTTAGGAAAATCTACAGCAGGAGCCAAGAAGGCAGTTTGTGTAAAAAAAAAAAACCCACTGGAAATGGCTTGGGTGGGACCACAAGTTGGGTGTGGGGTAGTCTCAGGGAATCAACAGGGTGATGTGAACAGTGTTAACCAGGTTGATGGAGACTCAGGTATGGCACCTGCCTGACAGCTCCTTGGGGGTCGGGGATTTTGGAAAAGGAACAATGGCCTCTGCCAGCACTTTTGTCTGGCAGAAAGCTGCCCCTCTATTTCTTGCCCTGATGATAAACAATTCAGTTCCATCCCATACATCTATGATGGTTTTCCAGCTGCTGCCCCAGTGTTAGAACTCACAGAAAGCAAGTCTAAGTAAGTCCATGCACAGACTCTTTAAGAGGACACTCTATCTACTGAGCCAAACCAGTTAGGGCCCAGGCAGTTCCTCTTAGAGTGTCAGCCTGTGGACTGAAGGGTCCAGGGTTCAATTCCAGTCAGGGGCATATGCCCAAGTTGCGGGCTTGATCCCCAGTAGGGGGCATGCAGGAGGCAGCTGATCAATGATTCTCTCTCATCGTTGATGTTTCCATCTCTCTCTCCCTCTCCCTTCCTCTCTGAAATCAATAAAAATATTATATATATATATATATATATGTAAAAGAGGAACTGCCTGGGACTCCAGCAGCCTATGTCTCACTCAGCCACTCTCCACTAGTTTTTACAGCCAGAAGTAATGGGGACTTCTCTTCTGGCACTGGAACCTGGGCTTTGGGGCCTGGTGTGGGGCTGCGACCTCCTCTCCTCAGGGGGAACCTCAGCAACCAACATATCCCTCCAAATTATATCCAGCACACATAGGGTATGGGACCAGCCTATTCTGCATCTCCATCCCTCCTACAAGTCTCAATATGGTTTCTTCTTTAAGTCCCTGGTTGTAGGACTTCCATTCAGCCGGATGTTAAGTGGTTCTGAATGATGGTTCTTCTGAAGTTTAGTTATAATTTTGATGTGGTGTGGGAGGAGGAGCATACCATGTTTACCTACACCACCATCTTGACCAGAAACCCACCTTTTGGTCTTAAGTATTAAATTTGCTTACTGTGGCTGCCATAACAAGTTCAATGTCCCACCTACAGAAGAAATGCAGAATCACAGAGGCCCTGGGGACCCTGGACTTAGCTCTCCCTCGTTTTGGAGGGAACTGAGCTGTTTCACCACTGTGAAAAGTACTAATCCCACACAAAATTACTGAAGAACATTCTCAGCAGACAGTTTCTACGAACATCCCTTTTCTATATGTCACTTCCCCTCCTAGCATGAGACTTACATGCTGTTTTCATACCCTACCTGAAGGAACATAAAAGCAAGATTCAAAGCCTTCTCCCCATAAGCTACTGAAATGCTAACAGAGCATACATTTGGCAAATCTGAGGTATCTAGATTCTAAAAGCTGATCTACAAAGTTACCTGTTTAGAAGGAATATATAACCAACTTACTTTGCTGGAATAGGAATTCCATTGGCATCAAAAAGTTTAAGAAACACCCAGCCACAGCTTAGTTCTCCTCTTTCACCAGTTGACTAGGAAATAAAAACATAGATGAAACAATGTCTGAAACAGTCAAATTTATTTATTTATTTATTTATTTATTATTTTTTAAAATATATTTTTATTGATTTCAGAGAGGAAGAGAGAGTGAGAATAAGAGATAGAAACATCAATGATAAGACAGAATCATTGACTGGCTGCCTTGAGCCCGAAACCCAGGCATGTGCCCTTCACAGGAATCAAACCCTGGACCCTCCAGTCTGCAGACCAATGCTCTATCCACTGAACCAAACCAGCTAGAGCTGAAGCACATACCAGGTCCTTTTAAAGGTACAAAATTAGTATTCACTTTAGACTAAAAAGCTCTTCACAAGAAAATAAAGTGAAGCACAGAAGAGTCCCTTTGTACTTGCAGAGCTCATGGTGATATGCAAACCCCTCTGAAAATATCTACACCTGAGAGGCCCTGGCCAAGTAGCTCCATTGGTTTGAGCATTGTCCCAATACACCAATATTGTAGGTTTGATCCCCAGTCAGGGCACATACAAGAATCAACCAATGAATGAATAAATAAGTAGAAGAAATCAATGTTTCTTTCTCTCGTTCGTTCTCTCTCTCTCTCTCTCTCTCTCTCTCTCTCTCTCTCTCTCTCCCCCCCCCCCCCCCCCCCGCCCCCCCCCCGCCCCCCACCTGACTGATGAGGTGGCAGCTGGTCCTCGAGTCCCCTGAGTGACAGGTGATGGGATGAGCTCAAATCACATTGACAGCACCTGAGGTCAGGAAGCCTTGTCTCCCTTGCAGATAAATGAACAAGTTAAATCATTCAAGGGTCTTTCCTGCTCAGAACATTGCCCAACTGTTAACTGTCAGAGGCCACTGGGGGACACTGGGGCCCACTCAGGGACCTGCTCCACTCCTGTCCTATCAACACTACACAGATGGATGGATTTGCCTTAAGAAATTAAAGGACGGTGTAAGACCACCGATGTAAGAACAGTGGGCTCTCTGGGTTATCATGATGCCCAGTATATACACTACACCTTTCAAGCTATTAGACTATGGAGACATAAAACTATTATCACAGACCCACACCCACTGGTTCAATAGTTTGAATGATGTTAAACTAATCCAAGTTCCTGGTATTCCCTTTAAAAAGGTCCCTTAATTTGAACCCACATTCTCGAGGCTAAGTGCCCTCTGCCTCTAGGACAGAGGGAAACTGCTGTGCTGCAACGCCACCATCTGCGACTTTCTGCAAAGTCCCATCCTCTCCCATCTTCATTCTTCAGAAGCACTGGGGTCCACTCAAGCGATAAAGTGAACAAATACACTCTTATCTATTTGTTTATTTTTAATTTTTTTTCCTGCCCAATATTTTCCCCTTTTCTTCGCTACTATCATACCTTCACTTTTTTTTTTTCACGGAGGGAAGGGCAATATGCCCAGCTAAAATAAACTTCCTTTTCAGCGAGGCGTGGCCATATGCCCCTCCTAGCTATTGAGATAGAGATGAACGTTTTGAGCAGAGCCTCAGGAAATTATTTTATGGGAATAGATTGCTTTGTTGTTGCTGTTTTTCACCTTCTAACCTCATAGTAATATTTATGACTATAGGTAACAGCTGTGGAATTGTGGCATTCTTCATTTATATTATCTGCCACATAACCCTTGAGGTATGACTGTTGCCACTGTTTAGTTTCAATATATATGCAGCATATACCCTATTTGAGGTTGTTTTGCTTCTTTGAAAGAGGGTTTTTGTTTTTTTTCTTTCGGTCACAAATCACTACACAGTAGTAAGGTTTTCTGGTGTTGCACAGAATACACCACATTTTTTTTTCTTTTCACCTTCCCACCCACCACCCCTGGCAACTACCAATCTGTTCTCTGTATCTATGAGCCTGTTTGTACATTTTTAGATTCCATGTATAAGCGAAATCATATGGTATCTGCGTTTCTCTGGCTTATTTCACTTAGCATAATGCCCTCAAGGATCATCTATGTTGTTGCAAATGTCAAGGTTTCATTCTTTTTTATGGCTGAGTAATATTCTGTTGTATATATGTATCAAATCTTCTTTATCCAATAGTCTATTTATGAGCATTTAGGTTGCTTCCATATCTCGGCTATTGTAAATAATGTTGGAATAAATACAGAGATACATACATCTTTTCGAAATAGTGTTTTGGATTTCTTTAGATTAAATACCCAGAAGTGAAACTGCTGGGTTATATGGTAATTCTATTTTTAATTTTTTGAGGACCCTTCATAATGTTTTACATAGTGGCTACACTAATTTACATTATTTTCAACAGTGCATGAGAGTTCCCTTTTCTCCACATCCTCACCAACATTTTTTGATAGTACCATTATCAATTATCTTTTTGATAATACCATTCTGACAGTGGGAGATGATATCTCACTATGGTTCTGATTTGCATTTCCCCAGTGATTTGTGATGTTGAGCATCTTTTACACTTTAAGTGCTACTGAATAAGCAGCACTATATATAAAATTAAAATCACTGACATTCCCATTCCTCGAGGATTAAAATTCTATAACAAATATCTCAATTATTTTACTTGTAAATACAAGCTTTTAAAAAATCTTCCCTTTCAACTGATACATGAGAAAGCCTTATTTGTTAACTGACATACATTACGAATATAAGAAATTCCAAGTTCAAATAATATTCCAAGATCGGGAGATGCAGAATTGGACCTGATAAAACAATCACCATCAAGCAAGCATGGCAAAGTCCCAGTAACCTGAAACAATAAGAAAACTAAAGTCACCAACAGAAATTCAAACTGGGGGGAGTGTTCAGCTCCATTCACCTGTAAATGCTTCATGGCCTTGTATCACAGTAAAGGTCTCTTACAGGAAACAAAAAGCAGATGGACTGGACTCATCTGAACCAATGATTTGAAATGTAAAACTTTAACTTTGTGTTAAAGGGAAATAACTTTACGTTCACTTACCCTTTCCTTAGAGAGGCTAAGTAAAACAAGTACTACACCTACTCGCCCAGAGGTGTGATGGATGTCATTTGCACATATAAGATCTTTATACTGGCCACAGTTCCTTGTGAACAGAGCTAAAATTAAAGACTTCATATACACATTGGTATGTGAGCCCTGTGAATTTCCCTTTGCTCATTCTCCTCCCTCTCCTGGGACAACCACATCCCTCTTTCCTGCCAATAAAACCCTACCATCCTTCAAGATCTAGTTTCCCTTCCACAAAATCTTCCTGAACCTGTAGTTAATTTCTCCCTCCCCTGTGCTTCCACAGCACAGGAGGCCCATAACTGCTACATTCTACCATTGAGACAGTTTCCAATAGTACACACCCCATAGGGATTCCATGAGATAATGCACATGGTTAGAGCTGCATAAACACAGGTGTTTAATTATGTGTGCATAGGTTTCTTCCCTAACACCATGTAAGTTCCCTCAATACTTAGGAAAGGTGCCTAGGCAGCTGGTCGATGTTTCTCTCTCATCGATGTTTCCAACTCTCTATCTCTCTCCCTTCCTCTCTGTAAAAAATCAATAAAATATATTTTTTTTAAAAAATAAAAAATAAAAAAAGAGGGAATTAATGAAGGTTCTTAGGGTGCAGGGACACACGGGAACTAGTGTAGCAGGGAAGTAAATACTAAAGCAATGAAAACGTGAGGGAAGAAAAAAATTAAGTGAAATAAACTACATGATCCTAAATATGGTTACATATTCATGTACATATATTTAAAGAGAGAAAACAAAGAAAGGAGCCCTGACAGCTGTCAGCTGGGAGCTGGGTTGGCCCCACAGCTAGGCCATGGCTTCTCCTACTGAAGGTAAGCCATTCCACAGAACACCAGCTTTAGAACAGACTTCTCTGTGACTAGGATGGAGCAAGACAGAGACAGGACCACTTTATAATCATGTCTCAACACAGACTAAAAAAAAAAACCAACATAAAAAATGATCAAACATGGCACTCTCTCAGCTAACATCAGTGACTGCGTTCCCTACCAAATAGTATTTTATTTTTTTCCTTTATTGAATAAGATATTACAAATGTGTCCTTATCCCCCCAATGTCCCCTCATCCCCCCAATCCTGCCCTCACCTTCACCCCCTGTTGTCCACATCCATCACTTATGCTTATATGCATGCATATAAGTCCTTTGGTTGATCTTTCCCCTCACCCCTACCCTCCCCTGCTTT
>NW_006291431.1:3490-11616 GCF_000327345.1 Myotis davidii | reverse complement strand
TGATAAGTTAGGAGCCTCAATTTCATTTAACTCCCTTTCTGATGACTCCTCTTTTTCTTTCCTTTGTGGGTTGCTTTTTTGTCTTCCCATGTTTTGCTGTAATGTTTTAATTGTAGTTCTGATTGCTTTGCTACCCAGTTTCTTTAGGTTGTGGTGCTACTGGTGTGACCTCTCAGGTCTCCTGGGTTTGGTAGTCTAGTGTAGCTCCCTACTTGGGCTATTTGAGTTCTCTTGATGTAGGCCTGTGAGCTGGAAAGGCGCAACTGAGGTGTCTACAAGTCAGCAGCTGTGGAGGGGGTGTTCCAATTTTTGCTGTCTTATGCCCTTGATTGAAATCACGCGTGCCCCGCAGGGACTCACAGCGGCACCCAGGGTGGTGGGGCTCAGAAAGCCTGCGTTCTGGCAAAGTGTGACTGCGGTGTCCAGAGTTCTGTCGTTGTGGGGTGGTTAGACTCAGCTTTTGCTGCTGCCTTCGTGGTTGGATACACGCGATTCCAGCAGCAGTTCACAGAGGCACCTGTGGTGCGTTTGCCAGCAGGGTGTACTGACACACTCTGAAGGGCCCTGGCACTGAAGCCACTGGATTGCAGTGTCTGTGGGCAGGTATCCCAGAAGAGGGAATTCAGCCTTTCTACAGCCCAGCAGTGCACCCCTGTTTGTTTAAGTGCACGACCAGCAGGGCTCACAGCAGGGCCCCAGGGCTGCCTATGGGGCAGTGGTCTTGGGAGACCTACACGCTGGAAAAGCATGCACCTGTAGTGTCCAGAGTTCTGCAGCTGTAGGGTGGAGAAACTCAGATTTTGCTGGTGCACTTGTGGTGGAGGCTGGCGTTCCCCATAGCAGCACACAGGAGCACCCGCAGTGAGTTTGCTAGCGCAGGCGCATTGAAGCACTCTGAAGGGCCCTGGCACGCTTTAGACAGGTATCCAGGATGGGTGAATTCCGAATTTCTACTGCCCAGGGGAGTGCGTCCCTATCAGTCCAAGATCGGACCCAGCAGAGGCTCACCATGGCTTCCCCAAAGTGCCCTGTGGATAGATGGGCTGAGGGGGAGTGAGCAACTGTGGCAGCGCAGTTCCCCGGCGCTGAGCTCTGATGCACACTGTGGGGCCCTGGCGCTTAAGTTGCGCAGCTGGGTGCGTGGGGGCAGTTATTCAGGCAGAGGGAATTCAGAATTTCTACTGGGTGGCAGTGTGCCTGTGTCTGTACAAAATCACACCCAGTTTAGTCTCCCAGTGACTCCTAAGAGGAGTCTATGGAGTGGTGTGCCTCAGACCTGCGCGCTGGAGACACGCAAACGGGCGCAGGCAATGTCAGAGGTCTGCCGTTGGGGAGGGGGAGACTGCACTTACTGCTGCGGGGTGCGTTGCTTCTTTGGCGCAGAGTCCCAGAGTCTGCAGGTGTGGCTGCAGGATTTTTGCCGGAGTGGCTGCCGGGTCACGGGCAGTGTCCAAGGCCTGTCTGGGTGGTGGTGCTGCTGAGTTCCTAGAAGAGGCCGCTCTCCCCTTTAAGATGGTGTGGGTTCCGTGCCCAGTCCTGCAGTCCGGGGAGTGCTGCAGCGGTGATAGTCCCTCCGTGTCCCAGAGAACCTGGTCTGTCAGCCTCTGCTGCTCCTGCTGGATTTAACTGTCCCTCACTCACTCACACACCACACACACCCACACACTCTCCATTCATCCCCTCACTCACTCACTTCCTATCCCTCACCTCCATTCTGCCAGCCACCATCTTATGCTGGAATCTAATCCCAAATAGAATTTTAACCTCTTTGTTTCTCCTGCTTCCCAGATTAAATTTATGAAGATACCAAATTATTGCTCCAGTTTCTGAGAGCACCCAATTCAAAATTTCTCTAGATGCTCAAAATCCTAACACAAGGTCTAATCCCATAACAAGCCCTTCCTAACATCCCTTTACTAGTTCCCCATGTTGGATGGCCTCTCCTCTTGCAAGTAGCACCAATAAATACAACTTAAAAAAAAAAGAGAACATAGACATCTTTGCCTTCACTGCCCCCTATGCAGTACTGACTCAGTGGTGTGAAATCACTGGGCTAAATGCCAGTCCTTTTTGTTCCAGTCTTGACAGTCCTCGATTTTATCTGAAGAAAGTACAGCTCTCATTAACACAGATTTCATTTTTGAAAAGCATCTCCTAAACGGTACCTTTATGTTTTCATTTTACATCAAAGGGCATTTTTTTTTAAACCTCACCTGAGGATTTTTTTCCCATTGCTTTTCAGAGAAAGTGTAAGGGGAGAGAGGCGGGGGGAGTCGAAGAGGGAGAGGGTGGAAAAGAGGGATGGAGGGAGGGAGGGAAGGAGCACCGGTGGGGTTCCTTGGCCTGGCCTGCACCCTCTTGCAATCCGGGGTCCCTTGGGGGATGTTGTATAGCCAGTTTTGGCCTGATCGCTGCAGACCTGATCCAGACAGGAGGGAACCCAATCCCCACAGGCCCAATCCAGACAGGAGAGAGCCCAATCCTGTGTGTTAAGCATCTGTCCCCTGGTGGTCAGTGTGCATCATAGCGACTGGTCGTTCGGTCATTCAGTCGCTTTGGCTTTTATATATATAGATGTTAGTCTTCATTACTGATTTGTTGTTTTTCGTTATTTCTATATCTTTTTCATGCTGAGGGAGGGAGGGGGAGAGAGAGAGAGAGAGAGAGAGAGAGAGAGAGAGAGAGAGAGGGACATATCGACTGACTGCCTCCTACATGCACCCTGACCAGGGATGGAAGCACACCCGCAACCCACGACCCTCTGATGTATAGGCCAATGCTTTAACCACTGAGAAACACTAGCCAAGGTCATCTCTTCACTTTCATCTTGTGTGAGTCTTTTGTTCTGAAGTGTGTCTCTTATAGACAGCATATATATGGGCCATGTTTTCTTATCCATTCAGCTAACCTGTTTTCTTATTAGAGCATTTAAGCCATTTACATTTATAGTTATATTGATAGGTACTTATTTAAAGCCATTTTTATTCTTTATGCCAGTGCTCCTCTCTCTGTTTCTTCTTTTTCTTGCAGCAGCCCTTTAACATTTCTTGCAATGCTGGTTTGGGGTTAATATACTCCTTTAGACTTTTTTTGTCTGGGAATCCGTTTCACCTTCAATTTTGAATGATGGCCTTGCTGGAGAGAGTAATCTTGGTTTCAGAGCCTTGCTTTACATTACTTTGAATACTTCATGCCATTCCCTTCTGGCCTGTAGTGTTTCTGTTGAGAAATCAGTTGACAGCCTTATAGAAACTCCCTTGTAAGTAACTTACTGTCGCTCTTGCTGCCCTTAAGATATCTGTTTTTAACATTTGCCATTTTAATTATGATGTGGAACTTTGTGTTCCTCTTTACTGGGACTCTCTGTGCTTCCTGAATTTGAATGACTCTTTCCTTTACCAGGTTAGGAAAGTTTTCTGTCATTATTTCTTCAAACAGGTTCTAGCCCTTGCTCACTTTCTTCTCCCTCTCATACCAGTATAATGTGGATGTTGTTCTGTTTCATGTTGTCCCAAAAATCCCATAAACCATCCCCATGTTTCTTAACTATTTTTCTTTTTACTTCTCTGATTGTTTTTTTCTACCTTGTTTTCTAATTTGCTGATTCAATCCTCTGCTTCCTCTAACCACTCTTAATGTGTATTCTTTATTTCAGCTACTAGAGGCCCGGTGCATGGATTCATGCACCGGTGGGGTTCCTTGGCCTGGCCTGCACCCTCTTGCAATCCGGGGTCCCTTGGGGGATGTTGTATAGCCAGTTTTGGCCTGATCGCTGCAGACCTGATCCAGACAGGAGGGAACCCAATCCCCACAGGCCCAATCCAGACAGGAGAGAGCCCAATCCTGTGCGTTAAGCGTCTGTCCCCTGATGGTCAGTGTGCATCATAGCGACTGGTCGTTCGGTCATTCAGTCGCTTTGGCTTTTATATATATAGATGTTAGTCTTCATTACTGATTTGTTGTTTTTCATTATTTCTATATCTTTTTCATGCTGTTGAGCATTCTAAAAACTATTACTTGATACTCTGTTTCCAATAAATTGCTTTTCCTCCCTTTCATTTAGCTCTTTTTCTGAAGATTCCTTCTGTCCTTTCATTTGGGCCTATTTCTTTGTTTTCCCACTTGTGCTATTTCTTTGTGTTTATTTCTGTGTATTGGATAAGGCTGCTATCCTCCCAGTCTTGGGGCAGTGGCCTTCTTGTGGGACCCAGTAGTGCAATCTCCTTGATCTTCTGAGCTGGGTGCTCTAGGAATGTCCCTTGTGTGGGTTATGTGGGCCCTACTGTTGTATTTGGGTCTTCATTGCTGTTGTCCCATTCATGGGAGGGTTCAGCACTCAGGCTTGCCAACTGGGAGGCTCAACCCCAACCATGTCATGCCACCCGGGACTGACACATCATGGGGGCAGATTCAACAGCATTGGAGCAAAATCCAACTAGCTCCACAAGTAACAGATCCAAAGATTTTTTTTTCCTTTTGTTCTTAACTTTTTTCTTTCATATCTTTTATTTATTTCCTTTCATTCTGTTCTTTTTTTTTCTATTTCTCTTTCCTTTTTTTAGTTTTTATTTTTAATTTATTTTTTCTTTTCTCTTTTCTTTTCCTGTTTTTCTTTTCCTATGCTAGATTTATTTTATTCATTATTATTACTGCTTAAAAATTAGTATTATTTCATTAATTTTTTCTTTTATTTATTCTTATTCTATTTCTGTTCCATCTTTCATATTCTCTTTTTTCAGTTCTTTCTTTGTTTGTTTGTTTGTTTGTTTGTTTCTTCTAATTATTTTGGTCTTGTGTCTTTTAGTATCGTTTTTTTTAGTCTTTTGTTGTTGAGTTTCATGTTGTTTCAGGTTTGGTCTTATTTTGTTCTGTCAAAACCATTGTGACGCCCTGGCCAGTTTGGCTCAGTGGATGGAGCGTCGGCCTGCGGACTCAAGGGTCCCGGGTTCGATTCCAGTCGGGGGCGTGTGCCTTGCTTGCGGGTACATGCCCAATGGGGAGTGTGCAGGAGGCAGCTGATTGATGTTTCTCTCTCATCGATGTTTCTGGCTCTCTGTCCTTCTCCGTTCCTCTCTGTAGAAAATCAATAAAATATATTTTTTTAAAAAAACCATTGTGAGTCACTGTTCCTGCCTGGCCCTGGGCAACCTGACTGAACCATGCCAGGGCAGAGCCACAAGTAGTCCACGGGGTAGGGCCTCTATAGGACAGAGGCTGGGTCTGCCTCAGGTCTTGTATCTTGAATATGTCTATTGTGAGCTGCTCTCACTTCCCCCACAGAACTGGGCTCTGTAGGGGTATCTAGGTTCTGGTCAGGATGGTTTAAACAGATTTGTGTTGGGGGTGGTATCTATACCTTGTAAGAGGCGGTGGCAGGCACTTCCTCTCCTTCAAATGCTTCAGCTCTGCCTGGTTCATTGGCATCCCCTTTCTGCCACCCCAAGCTAAAGGCCTTTTTTAAAAAAATAAAAATCATCCACACTACACACGCCAATCTTTCAGCAGGGCCTCCGCCCAGGCTCAGATCTGGCCAAATATCCAAGTTCCTTATGCTGCCAGACCCAGTCACATGGACACAGATATCCAGCCCAGAGCCATTCCCTCTGGTCTCAGGTTATAGCAGGATGGGGCAGAACCAGCTGTTGCCCTGGTGGGAGAAGGGGCACCTGTCCTACACTCAAGGTAGACAGGACTGATCCTCTTCCATGGGATCACAGAAAAGGAAAAAATAAAATAAATAAAAACTAAAAAAAAAAGGAAAGAAAAAAATAGAATGAAAGGGAAGAAAGAAACAAACATTATGAAAGAAAAAAAATAAGAAAGAAAGAAAAGAAACTTTGGATCTGCTACTTGTGGAGCTTGTTGGATTTTGTTCCAATGCTGTCCAGCTCCCCACCTGAATGCCACAAAAAGTTCTTCTGCAGAATACAGGGTCCCTCAGATTCACTTCTGGGTGTACTGGTCAGACCCTTCTGCCAGTCCCAAATTCCAATGCACGGCTCTTCCCATAGACACAGGCAGAGGTGAACTTCCCAGGCTGGTGTTGTGACAAAGCAATCACTCTTTGCATGTGGTGGTGTGGTCTGAGACTCTCAAGTGGATCGATACACCACTGCCCGATGATACCAGAGGACGGGGGCTGGACTGCCACACCTTCCCTCTGGCTTCCCAGCCACGCAGCTCACCCTCTCCTCATCTCTTCCTGTCCCCTCTCCACACTCCCCACTCACAATAATTCAGATCAGCTACATTTCAACTGGCTTTTCAAGTTGAATGCTCTGCAATTTAGCCACAAACCCAATCTGGTGCTGGAAGCAAGTGGACAGAGCTTCCTGCTAGTCTGCAGCCATCTTGGAATCTCCCTCCAGCGAGCATTTTTCAGAATAGAATCCTAAAATCCACTGAATGAGTTGATTCAAGGAATTATAACTTTGCTGAGTCAGAAACATGAGTAATTTTTGTCGAAGTCCTCAAAGAACATTAAATAATCTAAAGATTTAAATATGATCCCATATAGTCTGTGCTAAACATTATAGTATATCATTTCAGAAATACACTTTGACAGCCTCACCTTAGAAATTAATTGCATGACACTTAACAGGTAAAAGACATTCATCTTTCACTCCATTCACTCAGTAGATGACTCACCTGGGGAGAAAAGGTCCATGTTCTGGGCTTTTTAGGCTGCCATGTGGCTCTGACTGTATGAATGTTGCTGAGAACCTGAAATGAGATTTTCCAATTAGAAATAATGTAGAAAGCTCTCTGAAACACCACTACTTCCACACCCTAAACAGTTAACAGTGTCTAAATTGCGTGAAGCAGAGGGAGAAGGGACCTTTCACATTCTACGTTGTGCAATTCTGTCATTTCTGATTTTTTAACATCAAGTACATATATAATTTTTTAAATGATTAACAAAAAAACAAGTTTTAAAGTACTTTATAAAACAGAGAAGGACTAATAAAATGAATTCAGACTCATATCTTTCCATTGGTGATAAATTATATTAAGTGAAATACTTAATATCTGAGATAGAAAAGTAAGTTTCAGGTACAAAATCACCTTTTAAGAAACGTGACCCATAAGAGCATTTCATGTGTAGTCTGTCACCCTGCCCCTGAGACAGACAAGGCTAACAACTCAGATATATGGTTCCATCTTCTTCATGATCTCAAGGCCCATAAATTATATTCTTTCTGCAATTTAATCTCATAAAATGCTACTGAAGAAGTCAGTCACACAATATACATAAAACAAAGAAACATAAAAGGAGCCAAAACTATAAAGAAAAGTTCAAATTCTGTAAAGTTACAGTCAAAATTGACATCTTCCAAAGATCAGGTAACAATTTTTATCTTCAATAAAAAATATTTTAGTATAGCACTTCTAAAACTAATCTTTAAAAGTAATTATAAATTATCCCAAACATGTCATCTGAGGTCAAATTCAATTCACTGCCCTCTAAGTCCCCACTGTAGGCAGTTAGCAGTATCTTACAGACGTGCAGGAGGCAGCCAATCAATGATTTTCTCTTATCATTGACGTTTCCATCTCTCTCCCTTTTCCTCTCCCTCTCTAAAATCAATAAAAATATTTTTTTTAAATTCCTGGAAACAAATGAAAATAAAAACATGACAACCCAAAATCTATGGGACACAGCAAAAACAATCTTGAGAGGAAAGTTTATAGCACCTCAGGCCTATCTCAAAAAAACAAGAAAAATTAATAATAAACTATTTAACCCTACAACTTAAAGAATTACAGAGAACAACGAGAAAAGTCCAGAGTAAGCAGAAGGAAGGAAATCATAAAGATTAGAGCAGAAATAAATGGCATAGAGACTAAAAAAGAAAATACAAAATACCAATGAAACCAAGAGGTGGTTCTTTGAAAAGATAAACAAGATTGATGAACCTTTAGCCAGATACATCAAGAAATAAAGAGAGAGAAAGGAGGAGAACCAAGATGGCGGCATAGGTTAACGCCGGAGTTTGCCGCCTCGAACAACCATTTCAAAAGTGAAACTAAAAGACGGAAGGGACGTCACCCAGACCCACAGGAACGCTGGCTGAGTGGAAGTCCTACAACTAGGAGGAAAGAGTAACGCATACGGACACTCAGAG
>NW_006291431.1:814-1699 GCF_000327345.1 Myotis davidii | reverse complement strand
AACTGACACCACAGAAATACAAAGGATCTTAAAAATATACTATGAAAGACTATCTGCCAACAAGCTGGACAACCTGGATGAAATGAACAAATTCTCAGAAAAATACTATCTTCCAAACTGAATCAGGAAGAATCAGAAAACCTAAATGTGCCAATGACAACTGATAAAACTGAAGTAGTAATCAAAACACTCCCAGCAAACAAAAGCCCTGGTCTGGATGACTTCACAGGGGAGTTTAACCAAACATTCAAAGAATAAGTAATACGTAGCTTCCTCAATCTACCCCAAAAAATCCAAGAGGAAGGAACACTTCCAAAATCTTTTTAAGAGGCTAGCATTATCCTATTCCAAACCAGATAAAGACACTACAAAGAGAAATACGGGCCAATATTCCTGATGGACATGGATGCTAAAATCCTCAAAAAAGTATTAGCAAATCAGCCCTAGCTGGTTTGGCTCAGTCAGCCTTCGGACTGAAGGGTCCCAGGTTGATTCCGGCCAAGGGCAGATGCTTAGGTTGCAGGCTCAATCCCGAATAGGCAGCAGTGCAGGAGGCAGCCAATCAACGATACTCTCTCATTATTGATGTTTCTATCCCTCTCTCCCGCTCATTCCTCTCTGAAAATCAATAAATATATATTATTTTAAAAATTATTAGCAAGTCAGATTACAAAAATGTACAGATTGCTGTACATTAAAATGTACAGAATACATTAAAAAGATCATACTCGAGAGAAAACCAAGATGGCGGCATAGGTAAACACCAGAAATTGCTGCTTCCCACAACAACTTCAAAAATACAACTAAAAGACAGAACGGACATCATCCAGAACCACAGGAAGGCTGGCTGAGTGGAAATTCTACAACTAGAAGAAAAGAGAAAAG
>NW_006291431.1:0-681 GCF_000327345.1 Myotis davidii | reverse complement strand
TGTGTGAGTTACAGTGAGTCAAAATTTTTATAAGCAAAAGAATAAATTGTTATACAATTATATATATATTTTTTCTACCCAAGTGGATAAGGAAGGAGAGATTAACCTACATTTAATGTATTATAGAAAGAGGACATCTATGAAACAAGTACTAAATGGTTATTTTTGTCTTCATGTTTATAATTCCATGTTTGGGCAAGACAAATAAGAGGAAGATATATTGTGGAAGAGATACTAGTGTTGTGATATATAAAACCTTTTCTAATACAGAGGAAGTATGTTACAGGTCTAGGAATCTGATATGTCATTCTTAAAAGCCCAGTGGCCCAGCTGCCTCCTTCCTATCAGGTTTTACTAGTGCTCTGATGGGCAAAAGGGCTCTGTTACATGCTGTGACATCCCAGGTCTGTAACCCTTGGCGAGCCCAGGGAGGGGCCGTGGCTGGCATCACATAGCCAGTCTCCATGGGATGTGCCTGCTGGGAGTGTGGTATCTGTGGCTCTGATCTGACTCTCAAGAAAGAAAGAAAAAAGAAAGAAAGAAAGAAAGCCCAAAGAAATAAAATCAGAACCAAATGAGGTGAAGGAACAACTTACACCACAGAAAGACAAAGGATTGAAAAACAAAAACAAAAACAAAAAAAAAAAACCTATGAACAACTATATGCCAACAAGCTGGACA
>NW_006291430.1:1203140-1207081 GCF_000327345.1 Myotis davidii | reverse complement strand
GGACAGACAGATCAATGATGCTTTACTTCCAAACTGAATTGACCTTGGTGGTCAGCTTGGTGAATGTCATTGCGGGGGCTGGTGTTTAAGGGTTGTTCTAGGTCAGGGCATTGTGAATATCATTCCAGGCTACCAAGTGGACTATAGTCCTCAAACACCTTTCTGAGAGGAGGGGAAGCCATTTTTATCCAAGGGGCCTTTAAAGTTACTACAAAAAATGGCTTGTACTGCTTGGCCAGCATGGCTCAGTAGTCGAGTGTGGACCTAGGAACCAGGAAGCCATGGTTCGATTCCCAGTCAGGGCACATGCCTGAGTTTTGGGCTCGATCCCCAACATGGGATGTGCAGGAGGCAGCCGATCAATGATTCACTCTCATCACTGATGTTTCTATCTCTCTCTCCCTCTCCTTTACTCTTTGATACCAATACAAATAATCTTTTTAAAAAATGGATTGTTGCCCTGACTAGTTTGGTAAAGAATCAATAAAATATATATTTAAAAAATAATAACATAAAATAAAAAACAGATTGCACTGTTGGAGCCATTTATATCCACAAATCATTACCGAAGCATTGCTTCCTTAACTCACGTAGCACAGCACCCCTATGGAGAAGAAGGCACCGCTGCTCCCACTTTTCTGGGACCCAGGGAAGATAATTTGCATACCTTATGTCCCCAAAATAAACAAAAATATTTTACTTTCCTTAGATCGCCTTCGTAAAGACAAAAATCCCCATTTGGGCACTCTGCTTTTAATTCAGAAGGCCACTTACATTGGCAGCCCTTAACCTAGAGGACTGCCAAACACGTTTCTCTGATGCCAACAGCACTCAGAATAAGGGGGCCTAGAACGAGCAGAGCGAGGACATCTCAAAGCTGAGAGCCGTGGTGTCTGCAGGCAGTGCTACCGAGGGCCAGCCTCCTAAACCAGCTTTGTGGTTTTTTTTTGTTTTTTTCAGAAACGACACCATCTTCAGATATGGCCGCAGAGTGACTTTCACAAAAGGGTTTGTGAGGAACTTGTTTTTCTCTCAGAAACATTCCTTGGGGGGAACCTCTATTCCTTCAGCGGTAAAACAAACGGCCCCCAGTCCTCCAGCTCAGCACACATTCTCCGCAGTGATGAGAAATGGCTAGCATCCGGCAAGGACCAGGGACCCGTGGAGACAGTGCAGTCTCTCCTGGGGAGGTGGCAAGGCGATCTGTAGACACAGCATCCTGTCTTCTGTCTTCCGTGAAACTAAAGCTAAGGATGATAACAAGGAAGATTTATCTGAGGCTGACATTACCGGGATGGCATCGCTCCAGGAAGGCTGCTCTTCCCCTTCCATTCACATCTCCACTCGGTGTTTCTCTGAACACATCGCTGGAGGGAGCTGTGCTTTCCCCATGGCTCACCACTGTCAGATTGCCCGAGCTGGCACACGCTCTCCCACATCTTGGCTAATTACTCACCAACAGAAACACCAAAAGCAACAAACGAGCCTCGTGCATATGTGTTTGAGAACCCTCATTGTTCTAAGAGACTCCTAATTATATGTTTCCTCTGGTATCTACCCCCTACTCCTCCCCACTTCCCTACGGGAGGCTGAGTAACACAATCAAAGAGGATCCTAAAGAGGCTTGTCATATCCTGGGGTTTACAAGACGTGGTATTCAAGAGGCGGGGATGTTAATATTGTTTTACAGTATGCTGACTGCTTGGGGGGTTTGCAGCCATCTGTGTGCACGAACCAAAGCCTTTCTAAGTCAGAGGAGTGGCTGGGGTTGGCTCATTCCTGGAGCTAAGCTGCCTACTTCTTGCTGCCTTGCTCTACCCAGGCATTGATCTGGGCCCAGCAGGCATCTGGATTTAGTGGAAAACATCCCTTAGTGGGCTTTGGGGTAATAGGCCCCACCCGATTCTGCCCTAAACAATCCCCATAAGAACCATTAAAGTTCTACCTCTGAGTTCTCCAAAAGTTGCCTCTGGAATGCCCAGGTGGGTGTGGGTTTATGAACACGAGGTTGTATTAGATACACAGTCTAGACCAGCCGTGGGCAAACTACGGCCCGCGGGCCGGATCTGGCCCGTTTGAAGTGAATAAAAGTATTGAAAAAAAAAGACCGTACCGTTTTATGTAATGATGTTTACTTTGAATTTATATTAGTTCACACAAACACTCCATCCATGCTTTTGTTCCGGCCCCCCGGTCCAGTTTAAGAACCCATTGTGGCCCTCCAGGCAAAAAGTTTGCCCACCCCTGGTCTAGACTCATAACTCAGGACTGTTTCTACCGATGGATGACCGGGCCACCTCGGAAATGAGGTACTATTTTATAGCACGTTAAATGTTAAAACAGTGAACTTTTTGTGAATCTGATAAAAATTCTGGACTCTCATTTCAGAAAAATGTATGTGTTCTCTCAATTCACACCACACACACACACACACACACACACACACACACACGCGCGCGCACACACACACACACAAACATATGTTATAAACATATGTTGTGTTTACAACATATGATTCTGGGAAGCTCACACCTCCTGGAGCTCCAGGTGAGGAGACCTCCCTTTTTTGAGGTTGATTCCACTGTGATCAGCATCTTCTGATGTCCCACAATTCCCTCCTCTTATATTCAAGTCGGAGAGTGAGGTTTCAGAATGGCATACCAAGGGTCTGGGACTTTATGATATGAGTTGAAATCTGCAGAAAGGATTTAAGTATGGAATAGCACTTTTTCTGTGTTCTAGAATCTAGACAGACAGAGGAAAGACATGAACATTCAAAGATCATGAGACAGGAGATAGTTTGAAACCTGCAGCAAGAGGTTCCAGGAAGGAGATAATGAAGCCCCGATTAAGGATGGAGACAGTACTTTCCAATACTCTGCTTTTCTGATTTCTGTTTCTGAGGAGGTGGGAAAGTGGCCAGGCACATACGATGACTCAGGGCAGGAAGACATTGCATGCGTGTTTGTGCCCATGAAGAGTCAGGGCATCCTCATTCTGCAGACCACTCCAGGAAGGACATCTGAACTTGGCATCTCTTCTGAGGAATCGGCTATGAAATGCACAGTGTTCGATGGCGAGGCATGCATGCTATGTTCACAAAGACGGGCTTTCATAACTGCTAACGATCCTGATGGCTGGAGTCATACACCCTACATTCCTGGGCATGGCTAGGCCAATGAGAACACGCAATTCCCCAATCTCTTCCCTTGGGAGCAGAGACAAATGTGTTCTTAGAATTTCAGCCAACGTGCACCTCCTCGCAGGTGTGACAACGAATCCATAATATGGCCCTGCATTCCACAACTAAGCAGAAATGCAGAAACACACGTGCGGGGAATCATCTGGAAAACAAACGCAGTGCAGTTGGTTTTAGAAAATATTCATCCATGTGAAATAGCAAGGTGCGCTGTTCTGACCCACAATGTGAGGTGATGCCACTGAAATTACCTTCCCTCTGGAAAGTAAGGCTGCTGGGCAGAAGAAAGAGGAAATGCAAGGGAACCGTGAAGTTCAAAAGTAAAGATCTGTCAGCGTGCTCTGCCTGCTCCTCCAGCTGTTCTCGGGTTTGTTACCTGCACTGTGTTATCCAGGACTTTAGAGAAGCTCATTTTAATTCACCCAAACCCGTGTCTTTAAACCCTTTCCCTTAAAGAAGCTGCTACATCATGGGGGAGAGGGGACCTCACAGTTGACACTTGACTCCCGACAGTCTTCTTAAATTAGTCTCTGCTCAGTTCCCTGCTATCACTCACTCTTGTGCCTTTTACATAATGAGGGACTGGACTGGATATCCATGTCCAACTTCCACTTTCCACTTGGTAACACGTGCCTAACCCAACTGCAATTTATCAAATGCATGTATACACATACATACATATCTACACACATACCTATCCATATTAACTGCTATTATATCACATACATAACTATTCTAAATT
>NW_006291430.1:1191854-1203076 GCF_000327345.1 Myotis davidii | reverse complement strand
CTCAATCCTCAGTAAGGGACATGCAGGAGGCAGCCAATCAATGATTCTCTCTCATCACTGATGTTTCTATCTCTCCCTCTCCCTTCCTCTCTGAAATCAATAATATATATGATGTTTAACCCGCAAAGGCTGACCTTAGGAAAGTCTCTCTCTTTTCCTCCCCACCCTTTCTTTCTCTCATTTCCTCCTGCATGTGCCCCCTCCCCTTCTCTTCTGGTCCCCACACTGCCATCCAGCAGCACCCCTGCTCAGTCCCCCAGCCTTGAGCCAGCTTCCAGTTAATCATGCTGTCCCCGCAGCACTCTGTGTGGGGCAGGACATCCTGCTCCGACATTGGCCCTCTAGGCCGAGTGAAGTGAGTTCTATCTGGGTCAGGGAGAGGGGCTGGTTGATTGCAGGTAGCAAGCCTGCCCCCTGTCTGTAGAGGAGACAAGTGGGAGACTGACTCACCAGTCAGGGTTTCTAATTGTGTTTCCTCTCCAGAAGCAGCCTGGGGGAGGGGAAAGAGAATTGCACTTTAATTTCCCTCCTGCTCCGGCCTCTATGCACTGAGCCCATGATCAGAGAAAATCTGAACAGCAAGCAATCCCATCTCAATCCTCACAATATTAAAATCAAGTCACATGACTGAAGTCCAGCTCTGAAATGACTACACAATTAGCACACAGAGCAGGAGTAGCCGGGTTTGACCCCAGTCCGTCATCAGGCTCTGGTGGATCAGAAGATCCCGGGGTGAGTTCTCTAAAACAGGGGTCCACCTTGGCTTTGACCAGCCCTTATCAGCTCTGCCCTTGGCCAATCTCCGCCTCCTGGGCTTCCCATGACCACCTGGTTCATTTTGCCAATTTCCAAACGAAGATTTTCCATGGCTTCATCTCACATGGATGTTGCCACTCCTGCCTGTCCCCTGTAATCCAAGCCCATGGACATTCCATCTAGAAGCCCCGCCCATACATCCTGCCTTCTACTCCCACCAACACATGGGAGCCCGGAGCCCTTGCCCCTGATTCCTTCTGTAATTCATTCCATGGAGCTTTTCCGATTCAATAAAGGACTTCATTTCTATTGACTTGCAAAGACCACACATTTCGAGTGCAGCCAAAACAAATCAATGTCACATGAGCCAGATAAATCCTTCTAACTACTGCAAAGACCTAATGATTCTGTAATCTTCTCAGTAACTATATTTGGGTTAGGGCTGGTTACATCCTATGTAGTCACAAGAATATCTAAAAGACTGCTACATAAAACGTATACGCCCAAAATACATTTCAGGAGGGGAGAGCTTTCTGGAAAGACTTCCCCCACTGCGAATGTGTCCCCTTTCACTCCGGACTCCTCTAAAGCACAGCTCTCTTCAGCCGTATTCCTGAGAAACTCAAGAAAAGTTCCATTTATACAGCCCCAATCTGTTCCCCAGTCAGAGCTGGAGGGTAGAAGCAGTTGTTACAGAATGAGTGTGGGAGATTTTGCTCCGGTATGTGGAACGAGCTGGGTGGACCCCTGCCAAACCTATTCTTGGCTCGTTTGCATGATTAGCCCCTCACTTTCCCAAGCTCAGAAATATCAAAACAAACAGAGAGAAATTGCTCTGTGACACCGTTCCTCTTTCATGCTTTGTCGGAGCATCATGAGGCAGGTTCGCTGTGACTGACCTCGGAGCAAATTTTTTTGCACCTGGGGTGGTAAATTACTTCCAGGTGAGGCAAAACCAGATGGCCTCAACTTTCCCGGAGTTGATTAAAATGACTGTACCTGCTTCAGAAGTCCACCAATCAGACACCACGGTTTGATTTACCATGGTAACGTCTCAGCCAGTGGCTTCTGCACTGTGAGGGGAAGATGTTGAATCTACCAATTAAAACCAGCAAATGATACCCCCTCTCTGACACATACACACACACACACACACACACACACACACACACACACATCACTTTATTCTAAGTGCTCACACAGAGCCAGCTGTTGCTGAACAAAAGGAAAATTTAAAAAATATATTTTTTAAAAATGGAGCTCCTACTTGGTGACATATAGAATAATAAATGCCCTGGCATGGTCTACCACCTCACAAATATGGGAGATGCTTGAGCTGTATAATTGCAGTGGGTCTCGTGGGATATTCAGCTCTACTTGGCAAGGATACCCGATATCGTAGAAAGAAGTCAATTTTCTCACTTAGGAGTTATCAAATGTCTCCTACGTTGGACATATAAAGACAGTGTTCTGTTATTATCAGATGTTATGAAATCATCATATATTTTCACTCTCTGATTTATAACTCAATACAATTCAATTTACTTCTGTTCAATTCAATTTGATCCAACCTAATTCGATGTAATTCAACACATTCATTAGCTACATATTCTATTAGGTGCAGGCTGGTTTAAAATCAGTTAAACACAACCACTCCCTAGAAGAAACCCAAAACAATGTGCCAGCCAGGGTCTGAGGGACCTTTATAATTACAACCGGAAGCATGCTAAACATCAATGAAGGCAGCGCTCAAGGTGTTGTTAGGACATTTAGATGATGGTGATACACTGACCATTCTATTCAAATGTACACAGAAAATGTGACCGGGCTAAGCAAAGTATTACTTATGTATGACACAAAATAGCTGAGACTGCTATTACATATATTTGCTTTGTAGATTCTGAACTTATCTAAACGCCTGGCTATCTTTAGTCCTGAGTAAAAATTGCCACTGGAATGGATGTGTCTCCAAAGACAAAGGAAAAGAAGAAATGGGGAAAATTGTGCTGCAGCATGACTATCGCTTCAATGCAGCATTAACAGTAAAAACAAATAAAAATCTAGCAGCATTTTAGTGTTCATTCACGAAATGCCATCTTAAAATCACTTAGATCTTCATTATTTTTTCAACATCGCAAGCGTGTTTGCTTTTGCAGATGCTCCAACACAAACATTCACATTCCAGACCAATAAAAATAGCAATAGTTTGCAGCTATGACCATTAACACCATTTGTAGACATGTACAATCAAAAAAATAAAAGATTAATCACACCGCATGAAGCAGGCAGTACACTGATTCCCAAATGATTCTGCAACCTCAGGTCTAGACCCTCATGGAAGGAAAATGCTAGCAGCTTGCAACTGCACAAAAGCCCGTATATTCTCAAGGAAATCCAATGTAGTATATTATTTCTGTGACTGGAAGTCAAAGTCTGCCTTTTGGTGTCTATGAATAGTTTCTACCAATTACATGGGAAAGGGTGCAATGTTTTCTGCATTGCTCGACATTTCTGTATTTGCTTTACTGGTTTATCGGTAGCACGGAGCTACCTCTATCCACCTTACATGGATGGTGGACAGCAGTTCAAACATTTCACTTAATCTTATTGCCTTTGCCCCAGGAAATGCGGGCACCCTCTATCCACAGCACGTTAGCATTTAAAATTTCAGAAGTCCTCCTTCTAGGTTACACTTGCTCAGGAAAACGAGAATGCTGAGGACAATACCTCCTTTCTCTGTACTTCCTTAGTCCGCTCTGAATGCACCCGGTAAACTGAGTCCTCCCTCACAGCTTCATTGCCAGTTTCCTACATAGAGGGAACTTGTAATAAGACACTTATGTGCAGAATGAACACCAGAACTAACAGAGAGTCACAGCTGCTGGATGCACTGTGTCTGCAGGAACAAGTTTAAAGCCAGGATGTGACCTTTGTGAGAAGCAACAGGATTGTCTGGGCCTGTGGAGACAGCTGTGCCACTGAACCAGGGGCCTATGTCTCATGAGGAGGGGCAACTAGTCCTTGACCTAGAGAACCTCCTCCGATTGCTGGAGCCATGGGACATTCAGAGGAGACCTAGGGGGGCTGCGAGGCTCCTGTCTGGGGATCTTGGATGGTTACAGGTTTCTGGAGGAGACCCCGACCTGGAGAAAGTAAGCATCTGGCTCACTACACTGCAAGGGAGCTTTGGAGAGCCCAGGGAAGGAGCCAATGAGATACTGTGAAGCTTTGGTTCTAGCTGAGGGATGGAGTTGGGAATTACTGGGGAGGGGAAGAGGGGGTTCTTGAAATGGATACCCCAGAGAAATAAACCAGACTCTACCACAAGGTGAAGTTCACCAATAGACTGGAAGGGCTCACCAATGGACTCCATGGAAACAAGTCACAAAGCCCATGCCCTGGGCCTATTAGGATGCATAGCCTTTGCAGAGAGTGTCCTGGCTTAGGAAGGAAGGACTGGCTCATCAATACCCTGGCTGGTAATCACAAAATCTGAATTCTAATCTGGCCAGTGCCACCAACTCTCTTGGAAATCACTTTATTTCTAATAGAAGTGCAAATTAATCATGGGCCTTTCCCCGCTCTCTCATTCTATGAGTTGAAGAAGGGTGAGCACCTTGCTCCCGTCGGCATGGTCTGCATAATAAAACACCATCTACTGGGTGTCCTGCATAACAGGCACTTATTTTTTTATATATATTCTATTGATTTTTTACAGAGAGGAAGGGAGAAGGATAGAGAGTTAGAAACATTAGTAAAAGAAAAATATCAATCAGCTGCCTCCTGCACACCCCCTACTGGGGATGTGCCCGCAACCAAGGTACATGCCCTTGACCGGAATCGAACCTGGGACCTTTCAGTCTGCAGGCCGACGCTCTATCCACTGAGCCAAACCAGTTAGGGCCACTTATTTTTTAATATTTTTAATTGATTTCAGAGAGGAAAGGAGAGGGCAAGAGATAGAGACATCAATGATGAGAGAAAATCACTGATCGGCTGCCTCCTGTATACTCGGTTTCCACTTACTGCAGTGCAGTGGCCAGGACTGTGCCACAGGTGAGCATACCAAGGGGAGGGGCATCTGTGTGGGAGTAAGAACCCGGCTAGCAATGAGGTTAGGGGCACATCACACAAAGAGATGACAGAACACACTCATGAATTCATAGAATAGAGGCCAGGGAATTGGAGAAGAGCTCCTCCGATCCTCCTTTCCCGCCCTCCTCTCCTTCCCTCTCTCCTCCTGTCCCTCCATCCATTTGCTCATGCGCTCAGGAATCACCCTGTGTATCACACCACCAACCATATGCACTATCGATCCCTCCTCTCCTGCATTTGAGTGGGGAAGAACAGATATCACATTATAGACATTGGTGACTATGAAACTTGTTTTTTATGTAGCGGAATCCTCTCTCCCAAAGAAATTATATATTAGAAATTTATGGAGTTATAAAAACGGAGCTGCTCATTCGGGGTTGGCATGGGAGAATATGTAGAAAACCAGGCTGTAGTCCAGCACTCATCCTCATAACCACCCCCCCCTTCCTCCCTTCCCCCTCCCTCCCTTCCTCCTTACCTCCCTTTCTCCCCCTCTCTCCCTTCCTCCCTCTCTCTTCTCTCTCCACTTTGAATTGCTCAAGTTTGGAACAAGGATATAGTTTCGTCATATTTTATATTTATTGACTACAAAACAGACATTTCTAATTCTTAGTTTTAAAAGAAACTTTCCTCATTTCATATTTCTTTCCCTGTTGCACAAATAAAGTCATAAATAAAACTAGGCCATTTGTGATTTCTGGCTGCCTCACACCGCACCTCTCCTTCAGGAACCACAGATCTGATGTGGCCTTCTTAGAATATTCTAGCACAAACCTGCAGGGAGGATTGCATCAATGGAGCACCTTCGGTGTGCCAGAGTCTGTGCTAGATGCTGAAAACAGCTCATGGGATCCTGAGACATGAGACCACCCGCAGACCAGGACTGGGGTTGTGCAAGTGAAGGGGCACTTCCGGAGAGGTCAAGTCATGGCACCAAAGCTCCCCAATTCGTCAGTGGAGGAGATGGGATTCGAACCCAGTTCCACCTGGGTCACATGTCCACTTGGGTCTCTAGACCACCTGCTACTGCTCTTTTATCTCTGTGCCACCCTGCTGTGTTTCTTTCCCAGTGACTACATATCTATTCCCTCCATCTCCTCTCTCTCTCTCTCTCTCTCTCTCTCTCTCTCTCTCACACACACACACACACACACACACACACACACACACACACACACACGCATATACACACACATACACACACACAGGCATGGATATATCCAGCACAGACGTGAAGCATTTTGGAAACGCATGCTGACTCTCTCCCTCTCCCTCTCCCTCTCCCTGCCCGCTGCCCAGGCCGCAGCTGCCACTCCTGATGCCTTGGTGCTCACAGTGCCAAGAAGCTGTTTTCCTTCCACTTGAATAGACATGTTTCTACTCATCACGGTTGTGGATCGGACGGGCTCACACTATTTGCCGATGCCCAGATAATGCGTTTACCCCCCTGAGGCTCTGGCTCCCCAGAAGCAACTTGCTGAGTGCCAGCCTTGGCGAGGTCAGTCCTGAGGGAGAGGGCGCCTTTGCAATGAGACAGGTAGGGGAGCGGGGTGAGGGCATAAATGGGGCCCCTGCTTTCTTTACCTAAAACCTATTTCATGCCAATGAAAGGTGTGCGAGTGAGAAGATGTGAGGATGAAAAGTGACAAAGATGCAGCCAGAGTGATCCCACCTCAATGCCAGGCTCATCCTTGGCTTATGGCTCGCTCTGCCTAACGCTGAGCAGGGAGCCAGACCAGCTCTGCCTTCATTCACTCATCCAGACAGACAGGCTCAAACCCTTGTAATGCCAAACAACTTTGCTTAAGTCACTTACAAACATTTGCTCATTTGATCTTCACCCCAGCCCTAGCCCAATAAGGTGATCACAGTGACACCTAGTGAGTGACAGATCCAGGATTTGAACATGGGGAGTTAACTACAATGTCATCTGGGTAAAGGACACTCCATTTGAGACGTGTGCTGAGACCTAGAGGTCAATCTGGGGGAATTTAAAAGTCCTTTCTACATAAATTAATGAGAGAAGGCCTGAGGTAGGGGCTGTGCCCCCAGGCCATGCAGTCACTTTCTCCTGTGTGACCCTGGATTCGTTTCTGAATCTCTAAAAGCCTTACCTCCAAAATGGGGGTGCTGGCAGCAGGCTGTGAAGGTAGAACGAGGTGACTGAGCAAAGGCCATCGACACGGTCACCTGTGCACCAGGGTGGCCCTCAGTTATCACTATCCGTGTTCATCACTGAATATGGAGGAACCTGGGCCCAGCTTTCTAGAGGACGGAGGAGAAAGCAAACCCAAATCCCCACCCCTATTCATTTGGTGTGAATCCCAGCATTTGACAGCCCTGCTTACACCTGCATTGTCAGCAGAACTCTGAATAGCTCAATGTTCAGAGCAGTTCTGTTCCCTGAAGAAGCAGCCGCTCCCCGTGGGCAGACCACCCGTGACCTTACATGGCAGCACCTCTGAGATCTTTCCAGACTCTGTTGCCCACGCCCCGCCCCCTCTACCGCATCCCTGCACCCAGCCCTTTGAGTTCTCCTGAAAGCCACCTGCCTCTGCTCCTCAGCTACTCCAGGCCAGGGATAATTCCGAGCTGCAGCCCTAAAAGCAGGGGTGCTTGTTTTCCACTTCTTCCAGCTCGATTATTGGCTAAATATGTTATCAACTACAGAATACCTGGCTGAGCTTTCAGAAGGGTACCAGTACCACCTAAAGGGATTTTTGTCTTCCATCAAGGTGCATTGATAGTGCTCCTAAGTCTCAGGTTTGTAAGCTGGTGTGTCTATTCTTGTCCCGGTCTCTCTCTTTCATCCCCCTGCCCCAGCCCCCTGCACCCCGGGGTCTAGGATGAACTTGGCAGTCTGCAGCATGTTAAGGTGCTGCTGCATTCTTGTGCCTCATGGCAGAATAACTGTGCCTCCTCTCCCTCTCCCGAGGTGGAAATTATCACCGTCACCCTAGCGTTTTCAGGGAATATTTTGAGAAGAAACAACGTAACAAACGCAGTTGCTTTGATGCTGCAGAAAAGGGGCTTCACATCGACGTGCATTCAAAAGTATTTGGCTCTTTGCAGTGAGTGACTCCAAATGGAACCATCTGTGCTCATCCACATGCAGTGTAGACCAGGGGTCCTCAAACTTTTTAAACAGGGGGCCAGTTCACTGTCCCTCACACCATTGGAGGGCCGGACTATAGTTTAAAAGAAAAACCTATGAACAAATTGCTATGCACACAGCGGCAGCAAAAACACCTGGCGGGCCGGATAAATGTTTTCGGCGGGCCGCATGTGGCCTGCAGGCCGTAGTTTGAGGACCCCTGGTGTAGACAGTGTCTCTGAGGCTAAAGCCACAGTGTTGCTCAAAGAAGGGAAAAAAGTCAAGACTGAAGATCTAGAATTGGAGTGCACACGGCTTACATCCGACCCTCAGACCCTTTGTACAGTGGGCGGCTGACACACAACCTTTTATTTTGTTTTGATTTTTTCTTTTATATCTGGTTGATTTCTTAGGGTCACCACTTCATTGTAAATAGACCCCAAGATTCAGCACAGCTACTAAGGGGCAGGGCAGCGTGGAATAACAGCTGCAACTAGAAGGGAGTCCACCAGTTAGGTAATCAACACACGGGGGGAAAGAACTTAGAAATATCTGGGTGCTTCAGAGATGATGAATTCTCTATTTGAGCCTTAGAAGCCAGGGTTTGTTGCAAGAATTTTGTTGGGAAGGTTGGATGGTGGGAGAGGAGACAGTTTCTTCTTCATTTGCTTCATGTTATTTCACCCTTCGATCTGCCTCCCACCCTCACTCACCCCTCTACCTCCACCAGTCCCAAGTCAACACCTATGGGCTTGGTCCAGATTCCACCGCCTTTTTCTGCTGCTTTTAGAAAGGGACAATGAGGTATCTGCCCTATAGAAATGAGTGTGTGTGGTGACCAGGTTCTCTCTTTTCTTGCCTGGGCAAGGTAAGAAGAGCAGCTGTGAGAGTTGACACAGCCTGAATTCAGAGCCTGGATCGCCCTTCATTCATCTGTGCCTTCACAAATCCTTTGCCTCATTCTCATCCCCTGAGTGAACTTTGTAAGAGGTCAGGCTCCAGAGCCAGATATGCCTGGGATCACCTCTCACTTCCGCCGCTTACTGGCTGGGTGACCCTGGGCGCACCACTGACGCTGTAAGCCTAAATGTGTTTTTTGGTAAGTGAGGGCCATAAGAACTGCTCCCTCGTAGAAGGAAGTAAGCATTAACTTAGATCATGTGTGATCATGCGTGCCCAGCGTTCAGTTGACAATTATTTTTGTTGTGATTGGTATACCATTGCCACTGGGGATTTAGGTCAAGTGCAACGCAGATGCAGCAGAAAGCCACCAAACCACTGCCCAAATGAGATGGATAACATAACAGAGGCAATATCAGTATTAATTTTGTTTGTATGCTGTTAGCTCTGGCTTTCGGTCTAATTTAGAGGTGACAAGAGACATCACAGGATAAGAAACAACAGATTCTTTCTTTACATACATGGAGCTCTAAAATACCTAACATGGTTAAGAAATGTATGTTTGCAAAGCATTAGTGCAAGGTTAAGTGAGAATGTACACACACACACACACACACACACACACTCATTGAGCCTGGAAATTTGATTGCGCAGAGAGAATTAAGTCCACTGCTCTGCCTGCCTCCTAGAAGGAAGAGGGGAGGGAGACTCCAAATCAAATCACATTTCCTTCAAATATGAAACTGGGACTGAATATGCGATTGACTTTTCCATTTGGCGCCTTAATTCCTGTCCGTCAGAGTCCCTGCCATTTCTCGACTGGAAATGTTATTATCTATCACTCTCCTGGAATGAGCAGGACCAGGGACATCTCCCGGCATCTTGCTCTCCCTGTCTCTTTCCTTGATAAGGTGGCAGAGCTGGGGGCTGTTGACAAGATTCACATTTTCGCCTGATAAAGTGCCATTTACACTATGAATGCCAGAGAGAGTGGTTAGTGTGGGATTCACACACTACTCTCTGGGGAGAAAACAAGACAGGACTCCCAAACTCAGAGAGAATTCTGGTGCCCCCAAAAAAGAGAGGGAAGGAGGGAGGCAGGGGTGTGGGGGGTGGGGGGAAGGAAAGTTCCAGTTAGCATGCACACCAGTTCCTACCTGGTGAAATTGTGGGATCATAGCTTTGTGGATTAAGGATTAGGAGCAAATTTGGATTAGTGAAGCGTCCCTCCTCTGGATCAGTGTCTGTTGAGGATTTAGAAAAGATTTTTCTAAACCAGTTGGATGTTTTCTTAACATGCCAATAGGTTTATTTCCCTTTCATAATTACATGAACTTCTATAGAAAGGGCCTGAATTGTGTTGTCGTTGTTGTTGTTTTCACATTTTACTGGTAAAGGGGAAACTTCCCCCACCAATGCCCTTAATCCCCCTGCCTCCAGCCCCTGCAGTCAGCCTCGCAGCCCAGCACAGGCCCAGCTGGTGCCATCAGCAGGTGACCCCGTGGCAAGGGCAGCCCCAGCTCCCACCGCACCGAATGCAATCTTCAGGGATCACCGTGCAATAAGCAGCCAGCAGCCCGGAGTTGCCCACAATCATTTCTGAAACAGACTCAGCTCTTGAGGAAGCTCATGCAGGGCTTTGGTCCTCATATTCCGGATTAAAACTGGAGATGGAGGCAGTTCGGTGAGCAATGAGGAGCGGCTAGTGCTTAGCTGGAACTTTTCCTGTGGAGACCTCTGGAGGAAGTGGGAGGGCTTCTGGCTCAGTGCCAATCCTGGGGCAGCTGGGCGGCTTGTCCCCCACCGGGACTGCTTATCCAAGTAGCTAAGCCTTCCCTTCAGGCTCCTCCATCCTCAGCATAAGAGACTAACATCGAATAGCCTTGGACAAAACGCCCATATGCAAAGTGGGGTGAGAAGAGAACAGCTCACTGTGGCCGCCTCCCCTCCTTCCCTTCTGGTCACTGTGAACTCAGCATCGCCAGCAACTCCAGACCCCAAAGAAACGGAACATACAGAATAGCACAGTAGATAAGAGTGCAGACTCAACATTCAGAATCCATGATGCATCCCGAACCCTGGCTCTAACCCATACTAGCTGCGAAAATAACTTCAGTGCCTCAGTTTCCTCATCTGTATAACAATACTATCTGCCTCACAGTCACTCAAATGATTGAATGAGTTAATGTCTGTGAAACACTCAGAACTGGGCCAGGTGTAAGTGTTATGATGATCATTTTTATTTTCTTAATCCTCATCCAATGATATGTTTATTGATTTTACAGAGGGAGGAAAGGAGAGGGGAGTTAATGTCTGTGAAACACTCAGAACTGGGCCTGGTGTAAAAGTGTTATGATGATGATGATCATTTTTATTT
>NW_006291430.1:1187564-1191840 GCF_000327345.1 Myotis davidii | reverse complement strand
GAGAGAGAGAGAAACATCAATGAGTTGCCTCCCATATGTGCCCCTACTGGGGTTCGAACCTGCAACCTAATTATGTGCCCTGACCAGGAATTGAACCTGCAACCCTTTGGCTATACAGGATGACTCTCCAACCTGTTGAGCCATCTGGCCAGGGCTAGGATCAGTATTATTTGCAGATGAATAAAGGCAGATATCACCTGTATTTTCCTACAATATAACGGAGACTTGGGGAGAAGAGGTAACTTGGCCAAAATAGCAGGACAGGAACTGACCCTTATCTGCCTCTGGAAGGCAAATCCTTCCCCAGGACATGAGATGTCTCTCTTGCTCAAGCTCAGTCAGATGGCTGGCACTGAGACCTCCTTCCATGCGCCCGACACACAGCACGGTCCTCAATTCAGCAAGGCCAGTTAATGAAGCCCCTGCTATCAGCTATGCCAAAGAGGAATGAGACCGTGTAAGCTGCTTAGCACCCGTGGGAAAGCGATCCTTCACTATAAAAGGGAAACCAATGGAAGCAGGTGAATAAAGCCCTAGAGAGGAGGCACCTGACAGCCCCAGGCTCCCCTCTACTGCTGCTGCCCCTGCCCGGGGGCCTTTCGGTGTCCCTGTGTTCTGCTGCTCTGGCCTGAGGACCTGGGCTCATGAAATGTTCTATATCCCCCCTTTGCATAGGCCAGTGGTTCTCAACCTTCCGACCCTTTAAATACAGTTCGTCATGTTGTGACCCAACCATAAAATTATTTTCGTTGCTACTTCATAACTGTAATGTGGCTACTGTTATGAATCATCATGTCAATATCTGATATGCAGGATGGTCTTAGGCGACCCCTGTGAAAGGGTCGTTCGACCACCAAAGGGGTCGCGACCCACAGGTTGAGAACCGCTGGCCTAGAGGTCTCTTCTTCCCTGAGGTCTCGGCCGAAATGGCACCTCTTCCGGGCTGGGTCCCCTCTGAGCCCCCCCACAGCACACGCTTCCCTTCTGAAACCCAGATCGCGACTGCACGCATTTCCTCGTGTAGCTATGGCTTTGTGTCTGTGTCCTCACTTGACAACAGCATCCATGAGGGCAGCGGCTCCCTCCCTCCAATAGGGAGTACAGTGTCTGGGACACAAAATAAATGATTCCTGAATGCATCTCCTCCAGGATCAGAACCGCCCGGAGCCTCTCCTCCCTTCTTTGTCTCCTAGGAATCTATTCCAGGAGTTTCCGGAGCAGGATGAGTCTTCAAGAGGTAGCCCTGTCCACACTGGCTGTGAGGGCCAGCTGGGGAGTGCTTTGCAGCTGCAGCAGGACAGAGGCTGTGAACAGACAGCTCTTGGAGACCTGCCAGCTTCAGCCCCAGGGTCTGCATGTCTCTCAAGTAGCCCCGCGGGGGGCAGTGGATCACCCACTGCTTGCCTCTCGCTGGAATGATTAGCCAACCAGCCTGCCTGCCAGCCTTGCAGGGCCTTGCACGGCCTTGCACAGCATCGCTCAGCCTTGCACAGAATTACAAGAAAGGCAAACCTACGTTTCCATTCCAGTCTTGCTGCCTTCCCCACTCTCCTACTGGTACTTTCTCTCTAAACCCTAAAGTCACCCAACCATGTCACCCTGCCAGTGGCCTCAGTTAGGAAAATGTCACTGAGCAAATTTCCAATTGCCTTTGGGATAGCCCAGCCCCGATATTCAGAAAAGGTCAATGGGAAAGCTGGGAAGGAGGCACTGTATGTCTCAACATAACCTGGGGAGAGGGTGGCAATCCTGGGAGCATCGCTGGCTGCACAGGAAGAGACTGGAACATGGACACAGGATGTCAGTATTCCTGGAGGACAGGCCTCCTGAGCAGGAGACGGGTGTCAAACAGACAAGAGCCTCGTGGCTGCCCTCCTGACTGAGCCACGCAGAGCTGCCTGTCCCTCCTCGGTTTGTCTCTTCCTCTCCTGACTTCCCCACGCTGCACCTCTCGCTGAACACAGCCCCAGCTTCCCCACACAAGCCGCATCCCCACCAGCCCCTCTACCACAGACATGAGTAAAACCTGACAAGTGTGATGGAAGCAATAAACATCTCCCGCTGTGCGGATGGCCAGCAGGTCACACGTAAGGGCAGCTCCCCACTGACTGCCTCTGCCAGAGAGATTGCAGAGGCTGCAAGAACAGTGTTTTGAGGGGGCAGCTGGTCCCAGCTCCCTGGAAATGCAGGCTCCTTCTCCTTTGCAATCGCTATCCCTGGCCCAACCCAGGCCCGCTTCCAGCTTCAAGGCTGTGTTCTCAAGCATGGCTTCAGAGGGCTCTGGGAGCCAGAGATGGATAAAAGAACCCAGTGAACTTTATCAGAGACGGCCCATCCCCGTAGAGGAGACAGGTGAAGAGGTGAAGGGAATGACATCCACTCCCCATTATCCTCCGAATTGCTCTGTGCCCACGTGACCCCAACATGGGCTCCATTCCTGGCCATTGGGGGACATCTTCCTCCAGGGGTCACTAAAGAATTTTTCCCCAGCTATGCTTATGCTCGGATTTTTCTCCTTCCTGTCAGATGTGTCCGACTTGTTCTTTCCGTTTCCTGTAAGTATTTGAGGTGTGTAACCATAAAGCCAGGGGGCTGCCTCACCCTCCAATTACATTTCCCTTCAATTGCATTTCCTCTGACCTGGCCATGTCTGAAAAACTGAGTTTCCTTTCCTCTGGGCTCAAGTTGCCAATAAAATAAAAACAAAAACCCAGAGCCACACCACAGAAGTCCTTCTGTCTGCGAGTCAGACTGGCCGTCTGCAGGGTCCCGGCTGGCCCTCCGGCCACCTCCCAGCCACACTGTGCACGGATGGCCACTGCAGCCACGAAACTCCGGCTCTGCTCGTGTGGCAGCAGCTGCACCGAAAGAAACAGCCCCTTAGTTCCGGGGACCATGCGCTTTCTCATTTTGTTTGTTGTGGCTGTTGCTGCTGTTTGCTTTGGTTTGTCTGTTTATCCCTTTTGAGGATGTCGGATGCGAATGCTGAGACCAACATGACTGCTTCTGGGGTCTCTTGACTTCTAGGTCCCTGAGCCATTGTCACTGCCATCTGGACCCAACCATCCATAGGCATCCACGGCGTTCTGACTGCATTCTCACACGTGGCTCAGGGCATCCACGGTGGTCAGACTGCATTCTCACACGTGGCTCAGGGCATCCACGGTGGTCAGACTGCATTCTCACACGTGGCTCCAGCAGGCCCTGGGACCCTGTAGGAAAGGCAGAACGCTCTCCACTCTGAGGAGCAAGGAGAGCCTGCACTTTTCCTATTTTCAGAGCAAACACAACCCAAGGTTCAAGGGCTTTGGTGGCTCTGCTATTCACCCCCAGGATGCAATACTGGCTTATTCTTGGCACCAAAGAATGGGGATGTGCGTGCGTGCGTGCGTGTGTGCGTGTGTGTGTGTGTGTGTGTGTGTGTGTGTGTGTGTGTGGACCCAGAGGCCTTTACAGAGCTCAAAAGATAATCTTGTGTCCAAGGGAGGCTTCTGGGAGCTGGGGAGAGGTGCAGGCATGCCTGGGTGGGGTGTGTCACTGCTCCTCTGCCTTCAGACTCAGCAGAGAAGAGGACGCCCATGTTGGTGAGGCAGCTGTGGACCTTGAGACCCTGGTGTGCAGTCCTACGCTCCAAGCTCATCCACAGGGCAGGTAAAGAATAACGGGCCTCCTCCTCCTAAGAGTTTAAATGTCCCTAAGAAGAATATGTGTGCAAGCATACGCCTAGGTGCACACAGCTGCAAAAAAAAAATGAATATGAATTGATTAAGAATTAAATGCTGGGTCAATATGCGAAGCAAGAGCATTAGGGCTATCAGGGCACTCCAACCATACACTCAGGGTAGCACATAGTTGGTCCACTCAACTTTGACCTCAAGGGAAGCTCTCCTATGGGTCAAGGATGCAAGGGAGTCCTCAAAATCATACTGAGTGGTATTTCATTGAGAAAGATGGAGATCTCCTTTCTTGGCCTCCAAACGATTATAGAAGAAAACAGTGGGGTCCCAGAGAAAGAGTTTGCCAAAGAGGTGAGTATTTCGCGGAACTAGCATATTGTCCTTCCCAGTCCACCATGGTCAAGAATGGAGCTATGGCTGGGTAGCTGGTATTTCCTTGGTATCATTGATGACTGGGTTCTGCCAGATTTCCCTAGTTTTGAAGTCTAGGATTCTGGTTTTGGAAATTTGGGAATTTTGCTTCAAAATGAATTAACAGCATTTGAGAGCAAGTCTTTGAAAGCAAAGGAATATGCCATCTGTGGTGGAAACACTGCTCT
>NW_006291430.1:1175136-1187493 GCF_000327345.1 Myotis davidii | reverse complement strand
TAGATAGATGATAGATATGGCACTCAACTGCCCTCCTTTCTTCATGCCACAAAGACCTTCTCTTTAGAGAGTGCCTTGTATTGAGCCTACAGGCTGGTCAGGAAGACACAGATAACAGGGCGCACCATCTGGGAGTGATCTATTTTCTGTGCTCTGCATGTTCCCAGAAACCTGTTGTCCCCAGGAGAACAGGTGAAAGCCTGATGCTGTCAAAAAAGGTGGGGAAAGCTTGCTGCTTAATTTTCTTATTAATGGTATTAAAATTTCTTTGCATAAGTCATTAATCATTAGGTCATAGGAAAGGCTCACGTTTATTCAGAGGCTATAATAACGCATAGCGGTAAGGATGTGTGTTCTCCATGGGCCAGTAGAAGTGCTGTGTGGGTCTATAAAGGAATCTTTATTTTTTTTTCTTTTTCTTATTTAATTATTTTTACATAGGAGACTTAGTTCCATTTAACACGCATTTACTGATGTCTTCAACAAAGACAAATATGGTATTTGTCTCTGCTGTGGAAAAATCTCAGAATGATAACAATAATGACAAAATGACAAGACCTGTCACCATTCCTGGGCATTTGCTGGGAGCCAGTCTCAGTGCTAAGCACTTCATGTGCATTTTCTTACTTATCCTGGCTACTCCTCTTAGCCACCCTGTGCACCATTCTTATCCCCATTTTGTGGAAATGGAGACTGGACTATGTTGAGAAACTCATCTAAGGTCATGTAGTAAGTACATCTAGCGTCTGGTAGAAAGACAGCCCAACAGATAAAGTTCCATTTTAGCTTCTTAACTGTATAACAGCAGACACATTCCTATACTGAACCTGCACAGAATCAAGACGGCAGTATCCCCTGTCCTTTCATGTCCAGTCCAAAACACTGCTGGGGCCCCACTGATGGATTCATAAAGGGAGTTCGGGAAGAACTCAGAAAAAGATGACCACCTGTTCCAGGGAGTCTGGGACAGGGAGCCGGGGACCTGGAGTGCGGGCTGCAGGGCCGGGCTGTGTCACAGGACAGAGAGGAGCCCAGAAGAGAAAATTTCTACCAACACTGACCCACTTCCGCCTGGAGGAACATGCTTCCTGGAAACCCTGCCTCTAGCTGCTCCCAAACTTGGCGGTTAAAGACACGCTGTGCCTTTCTTGTTCAACTATATTTAAGGAAATAGTGGACTTGCCATAGAATAGAATAGAATAGAATAGAATAGAATACGGCCATTTTAACCATGTAACTAAAAAATAATTACTCATATGGGAATTCATATCATTGTGTTTGTAAAAAAAAAAAAAAAAGAAAGAAAGAAAGAAAAGCTAATTATAAGGAGATGTACCAAAAGAATAACTTCACGTATCTCTAAGTATAGAGCTATAAACTGAAAAAAATGTTATCAATTTTTAAAGATGGTAATCTAATACGCTTGCAAGGGCAAGTTCCATCCTCCTGCCCCTGTTCCCTCCTTTCTCTCTTTGACTTCCTTCCCATTTTTCTTCCTTCCAGGCCACACTGTCTGCATCACCTTTTACTCGCTTCCTATAGGTCTGCAACTGCCTCACAGAGCTTAACCGTTTGATGAGAACAAAGAGATGTGTAACTGCATATCACAGGAATGTTGTCTTCCAAGAATAAACCAATGCAACCAACAGCCTGATACTAAACTCTAAGGCTATTACTACACATGAAAATACCCTTTTCCCTTCATCTCACTGCAGGCTCCTAGGAGGAGCTCCATGAAGGCTCTGAAATGCGATCTCCTGGGAGCTTGCTCTGTCTAGATCCCTGAGAAGGTGACTACTTTTCCTTGTGCCCCAGGAAACACCCATGAGAGCCAATGGGGCAGCTTGGCTCTCTCTCATTTCCCAGCTCCTTCATCCTGTGTTGTTCATCATCTCTCAAAGCTCTGGACCACCTCGGGGGTATGGGAATAAGAAAGTATCTTGATCCACGGGAAGACGCGCACAAGCGGTAATATGAAATGGCAATATTCAGGGGAGGCATCCTCTCTCTAGAACGGACTCACCAATTTCTATCATTCATATTCACTTTGGCCTCAGAGTTCCTAACTCTGAAACACTAAGTGTCCCATCTCCACTGATTTCGATACCAGGCAGCAGTAATGTAAATCTGAACTTGCAAAGGTCTGATATGTTCTTGAAAGAAAGAGTCACGTGCGCAAAGTTACTGCCACCGGAGCCCTGCTTGTGAGCGGTGGGGGCTGAGATTTTGAGAGACCAAATGGTCATAAATCATAGCGCAGCCTCAGAGTAGATGCACAAGGCTCATTGCAAATGTTAGCATGCATGCACACACACACACACACACACACCTCAGTATCTGCCCTTTAGGCTAACACAATGGCAACACCACTACTCAGCCCAATAAGACGGGGCCTCCTTTAAGTAGAAGAGTGACTCCCGGATGAAGCGATGTGGCCATGTGACATATATAGTACAGAATTTCTTTTTTAAATATATTTTTATTGATTTCAGAGAGGAAGGGAAACGGGGAGAGTGGTAGAAACATCAATGATGAGAGAGAATCACTGATTGGCTGCCCCCTGCAGGCCCCTCCTGGGGATCGTGCCCACAACCCTGGCTTGTGCCCTGACTGGGAATCGAGCCATGACCTCCTGGTTCATAGGTGGTCGATGCTCAACCACTGAGCCATGCTGGCTGGGGCCATCTCCATTCTTTTTACAGTGAGAAACCTTCACCCCCTTCCCTGGGCCAGGGATGACCGAATTGTAACATCACCATAACATCAAGTGATGCTTGAGGGCAGCAAGCGAGGTCAGGAAAGGTGGGTTGAGAAAAATAACCCTTTGCCTCTAGTGAAAACAAATCCAGGTCGCCTTCAGTCACCTCCACTGGAACAAGAGACTCAGGATAACTAACGCAGGGCAAGAGCTCAGAGGAACGTGGAGGCCAAGAAGCCAACACGTGCCACGGGCAAGCCCCAGTCTGCCAGTGTTCATGCAGGAGGAAACCACTTCCGCTCGGCCCATGCGTGTGCACACATGCACATGGTAATCTGTTTGCAGATCTGCCTATTTACATAGTTAATTTGGGTTTCGTTTGCAAACAGACATTAGTTTGATGCAATTACTCTGTGCACGGACACGGTGTGATCCGCGTCAGCAGCTGAACAGCATGGGGAATGGCTGCAGAGGAGCATATGGCTGTCGGTGCATAATCACAGTATTACCTGCACATATTAGTTACATAGCAGTTACATTACAATTAGCGCTGCTTCTCAGCCATTCAGAAGCAAAGAACGTGTTTTAATTAAGTCAGCAAGGAGTTTGGAGCGGAGCGGCGTGGGAGAGGGTGCCAATGACTCATAGCATTGCATCTACTCACATGTGAGGTGCACGTTGAGCAGGAAGCTTTGCTCATAACAACATTGAATATGCTCTTCCCGTGACCTCAGGGCCAATGATGCCAAGCTGCCTTCAGACGTGTCTGCAGGCCAATTAAATCCCGGAGTCACAGACAACTGTCAGGGCTGGGAAGGACCTCAGCAAGTGTCTGGTCCAGCCACCCATTCTCCGGAGGAGGCGGCTGAGGCCTGGGCACCCATTCTCCAGAGGAGGTGGCTGAGGCCTGGGCACCCATTCTCCAGAGGAGGTGGCTGAGGCCTGGGCACCCATTCTCCGGAGAAGGCGGCTGAGGCCTGGGCACCCATTCTCCGGAGAAGGCGGCTGAGGCCTGGGCACCCATTCTCCGGAGGAGGCGGCTGAGGCTTGGGCAGACAGACTCAGAGACTCTGAATTGTACAGATGAATGAAGAAAACTGAGACCAGACCCAGGTCCCCTGACCTGCATTCCAGGGCCAACCCCAGCACACAACCGCGTCACACCATGGTGGTCCCACATGTTGACGGTGACAAAAATGCCGCATTCGGTCCATTTACCCCAAATTGGGAATCACACATATCAGACACTCGCAGCAAATGAAGTGGAATCAATCACACACATCAATGAATAATCCATAGGAACGGGGTTAAGGAGCTTGTCCTCGGTCATCGGGCCAAATGTGTAGTAAATATTCAAATTTCTCCGCATGGGATCTAGCCCTTGTGCTTTTAAAGCATGTGGCCCCCTAATGACGGGAAGTCATTTAAATGGGCTGGAGTGACAGGAGCCATGCTCTGATGCTCTGTCCTTTGGATTCCAGACATACCATTCACTTAGTGACCCTGGGCAGGCGGCTGCACCTTCCCATGATTTCTCTATCCTACTAAATTACACACTTAACTGCTTTCCTCTCCTTTTCATTAAAAAGGGGATTTTTTTTTTCTTCCAACAGGCACCGTATTCACATTGGCTGCAAATACCAGGCCCCTGGCTGTGGCATAATCTGGAGGTTGATATTGCCGTCTCTTCGCTGGGTGGGATGGGTCAGAATATCCCTCACACCCAATTTCCCCCACGCCGCCAAGGAGAACAGCGTCTCCATCCTCTCTCTTCTGCGGCAAATGTGAACTTGAAGCCTAGGGGAGGGAAGCTGCAGGATGCTGTCATTACCACCAGGCCAATTGAGGAGAACAAATAGCATCTCCGCATAATCAACAGCTTCTCCCAAATTGTTTCTGTCCTTCCTCCCCAGCACCCCATTTAACACTCCATGCAGAGGAAAGGAAACATCTTCGCTGCACAGGAAACAGACGACAGGAGAGCCGGCGAGGAGATCGCCAGTGTCCGTCAGGAACAAATGGCCATGTAATAACTCGGTAATTACATGGTAACTAGAGCTGATTGAGCCTGTAAATTACATCCCTGTCACCTCCGGGTAATGATGCAGCTCTATCTCCCATCTACAGGAAGCAGCCGCACGTGGTCCCCAGTCACGGGGAGATAAGGGAGCGCGCTGGGCTGGCAAAGCAGATTTGCTGCTGCTGATAGGTGACAGGGAGAGAGGCTGAAATCTGGGATTTAATGATTTTCCCGTGGAGGCATTAGTCTTGCCATCCACAGCTAGATATCCATTACCCAGACAGTGTCCTTCACCCTTAATCAGAGAAATTGATTAAGGCTCCCAATATTGGGGAGGGAAGGCACAGGCTCCCTGACACAAGTACAAGAAATAGGATACACCTGCATGGGCACACACACACACACATACACACACCAACAGCCAATCCACACACCCGAAACATTTCATCTGCAGACTTGAGAGGCAACATCAGGACGGTAGCAGTTCACCAATATTTTAACACGGGGAAGAGTAGAGTCGCTCTTGATGCAGCATTCTCTCTGGGACCATTATGCGGAGGCATTAACGAAATTCCACGTGGTAGATTCTTCAGCAAATACCGTTTGACAGCCGACTGTGCATAGAGCATTCTGCGAGGTGTTAGAGAGGAAACAATGCAGCGTAATATTCAATCCTCTCCCTCAAGAATCCGAGTCCACTTGCTGAGATAATGCAGATGCATAAAAAGTTAAATGATCATGCCACAAGGCAGTACATAATTAACTGCCAAATGACTGCTACAGACAATGGGAGCCACAGAAGTAGAAAAATGGAGGGAGTGCACTTTTAGGTAGTGCAATCGTAAATATAGCTCCTCATGGATTAAAATGAACATCTAAGACAGCCAAAATGCCAAGTTCACGTAAGGTCTGTTAGATACATTTCAAATTCCTCTCGCTTCTCGGTCCTCTTAGTTCTCCAAAAGCAAACAAACAACAATAACAAAAATAGAACAGATTTTTTTTTTCATTAATGAAAAAGAGGAACCCTGGGAAGAAAAACATCAAAAATAGGATCGTGAATGAGTTTAAAACTGTGTAGCCAGGGGGTGAGGAGACCAGAAATACACTAATAGCTTCAGCATCCCTGTAGTGTCTGAGCGTTAGTAACTTGGATGTATATGTAGATAATCTGTCTGCAGCAGTAGGAGCATGTTCTGATCAATGCAGGGATTTAGCAACTAGCCCAAAACCTGGAGAATTACCATCATCAAGTTAAGAAAGTACAAAATCCTTAATCAAAGCATCCAGCCATCTATGTTCAGTTAATATGGAACGCAATCCATTGGAGATCAAATCAGGGAGGGAGATATTTCTCTGAGACAGTGAGGAAAGGGTCTACCTATCCCTGTACTCATTATCGGTTACCCCTAAACTCTTGTGGTTGATATTCATAATTAGGTGTCAAGAGAACAGCACCATGATAGAGCTACTGGGCAGCTACTGCTGAGGGTGAATTAAAATGGCCTCTTCGGATTTTTTTCTGGGTGTAATATAAAACCACTTACCATTGTCTAGTCACCCACTTAAGCAAGCTTTTGACTGGTTAACCTTCCAGCCACAGATATCCAACAACATTTAGCCTGCAAATGTTCTTCCCTGATGGGTGAGGTGCACAGACACACTTGGTGTAGAACTTGACATTAGACATTGAAGTTCAGGACCCTAAAAGTGATTGAAGATACAAACCCTAGATTGATCATGCTTGCTAGTAGTTGATCCCTGGTTAAGAAGAAGAGGAGGGCACCAGGTATTCTGCATTTACCCGTTGAAGAACTATAATAATATACCTGCTAGCTTCTGAAACAAGAGGAAGTTAATACTCCTCCAGATCCTTAAGGATATGCAAGGTCTCATTTAAGATGTTTCCATTATGGAATAAATTAGCGCTACCCCAAAGAAAAAACCTTCTACAATCACCAGAATTCTAGTAAAGTTAAAGAGAGTAGTACATATTGATTATGCTTCAAAAGAATGTTTAAGTAAACTACTGCGTGATCTTATGTACCTTATCTCTGTGTCATCATTTCCTTGCTGAAAAATAAAGGGATTAGATGAGATAATCCTTAAGGTCTTACCTAGTGTGAATAGTCTATGAACTAGAAAGGCTGTAATGATCAGTTCTTCAAATGCTAATAAAGAATAATCGCACCCTCAATCTCAAACTGTAGATAAAGAGAAAAAAGACACTTGTTTTAACCAACCATTATGTCTATAAAGCAATCCAGTAATCTGGGCTCCTCACCTATCTCTGAGTCATAAAACATTTCCTCTCAAAGAACCAGGCAAGATCCTAGGGACTACCCTGTGACAAATCACTGCTGGTCCGCAGAGGTCTTTGTTTGGTTTCACATGTAGGGACTGTAGCTGTTCTGCGGTGAAACCTGCATGTCACACACTGCATTTGTTTCCCATGACACATTCCTCAAGGAAGGAGCAGCATCCAGGGAACTTCCTCAAAGGGCTCATCAGCTAGTGGGTCTTCATTTGGCTCCAGGAGGCAGTTCCTTCTGCTGGGACCGGACTTGTCTCTCTACGCCTGCTCTTCTCATTTTATTTACGGTGGCCACAAGATCAATATCACCTCCCCTGAAAATAAAGCTTTCTATTTTGCATCGGAATTTATATTCAATAGCTGCTGAAAATCATTATCACACAATAATGTCCTATTCACGACTCATGCTATCTATTCAGTTTGGCAGACTGCCAGATGTTTGACTGCCTGACACCAAGTCCATTTGGTGCACGACAGAAATAAAACCGCACACTGCCTGGAAATAACGTGAGACACACTTATCGCCTAGCCAGGGACGATTGGGCCACTTTCTCTTTCAGAGGAATTGTCAGACCTCCTGAAAATCATCCAGCGCGTTTGCCTACAGTCACGAACACATTCTCATTATGTGTGTTTCCTGGGCATGAAGAAAAAGCTTTCAAATGGACCAAAGTTATTACAAATTCCAGAGGTGAGGATCTGAGGTCTAAAAGTCTATGTGTCTATTGCTATGTCTGAGCCTTGGTTATCTTTAGTTGGATTCATTGGTCTAAATGTCATTTCTAGTAAATTCAAAACCATTTATCGAGATCCTACCAAATGCTGAGTACTGACCTGGGTGATTGAGCTACACCGATGAATAAAGCATTCTTCCCTCGACGACTTCAATTTGCAAAGTTAGGCAAAATGACGTACACTATCAATATAATGTGATGAGACATGTGATTAGGTTGTTGGCTGAACACCCAGGAGGAATAGTGTATCCCAGGTATAAGTTCAATGGAGCCTTTTTAGAGGAGATACCATTTGAATTAGATGTCATAAAGTACAAGGAAAACAATGGGAAAGATGGCTCAGAGGCAAATGGGTATTGGAGTGGGAACTGGCAACCTCCATCAATATCTATATCTATCTATTTATCTATCTATCTATGGTATACTAGAGACCCAGTGCACAACTTCATGCACAGGTGGAGTCTGGCCAGCTCGCCCTGATTGGGCCCATCAGGCAGGGCTGGCTGGATGGAGGGGCCTCATGTGGTTGGCCAGCTGGCCCCGCCCCCTGGTCAACTCCTGGTCAAGGGTACAATTTGCATATTAGCCTTTTATTATATATAGGATGAAGGTTTCCGTCACTAGAGCTTAAAGGAAGAGTGATTGCCTCTACCTCTCCAATAACCAGGGAATGTTTCCTTTTGGATATGTTGAAATTTAGCTGCCTATTGGACATTGGTTTGGATGTTTCTAAACATGTAGTTGGAAACACTTTGATTACATTCAAGTAAAGGAACAGACTCAGAGATGGCAATTTGGGCAGCTCCTACACATCAACAGTGAAAGTCCAGGACATAGATGGCATTTCCCATTGAGAGGACTAACAGCTGTGGGTCATGAACAGAACCAACATTTAAGAAACAGGAGGGAACATGCACACTAGTAGACAAAGCCAGGCAGCAGGAGCAGCAGGAAGGGAACTAGGCTAGGAGGCAGCACTGCAGAAGCCAGGCTGCAGAGAGTTTCAGGAAGGAGAGAAGGTAACACAATTTGAACGTGGCAGTGACACAGGTACTTCAGAGTGCATTTGAGTTGTGCACTTCGGAAACTTTGGTCAGAGCAGTTTGAATAGCTGTTGCAGTTAGAATGTAGATTCTTGTTGGCTAAGAAACGAATAAAAGCGAAGAAGTAGATTATTCTTCAAGAAATGTAAATTAAGAATACAAAAAATGATCAGAGGAAAGAGCAAGAGAGGGAACAAAGGATTCTGATGTGTTGTTCTTGGGAGTAAAGCCAGGAGAGGACAAGAAGAATTAGAGACTCCCACCCATAAGATATAACAAAATCTGGCTCTAAGTGAAATATTATTTTCAACATCCAAGACAGATGCAAGTCTAAACCTATTATAAACTTTGATTTAACCCTATCTCCAGCCTCGACCTATCTCCTAAGCCCTGGGTCCATATATACCATCCCCTACTTGGCATCTCCGTTTGAAAGCCTAATGGGTCTCTCAAAACTTACAAGATCCAAACAGAACCCAGGACTCCCTACCCCCAACTCTCAGGCCTGTTCTACAGCGTATCTCCCTCCTCATTACTCAAGATTCTCTCACCGAAAGCTTTGGGGTCCTGCTCTTGACACTCTTTTTTTAATATCCCATCTACCCACCAAGCCAGATGGCTCGCCTATAAACCAAATTGAGAAAATGACTCTTCCACATCATCCCCACTTCTGTACCCTGATCAAAGCCACCATTGTCTCTCATCGGCAATGTGGCACCAGTCAGCTTACTGTTCTTGCATTCAACTTCACTCTTAGAATCTAATCTCCTCATGTTCCCAGAGTTCCTCTTTGAAAAATCAGAACAAGTCACATGGTGACTCAATATTAGTAATTTCCCTCACAAAGAGTAAAAGTTAAAGACTTTCAGCGGTCTCCAAATCCCTCCCTGGTTGTGGTAGATTGAAATACTGGGCACCATTCTCTATTATTTTCCCTCCCAATGTGGGCAAGCTGTACTCTTCTCATCTGTAGATTTGGTACTTGGTCACGTAACTTGCTTTGGCCTGCGGGATATTAGTAGCTAGGATGTGAGCAGCCTTGAAGCTTACAAAATGCATGGGTAATGAGGCTCTCCTCCTGCACTCTGGTGTTCTACCTAGAAGAGAGATTTGAGGTAGCTTCTGGCTCCTCAGCCTTAACCCCAGAATTAACATATGTTGCAGAGACCTGAGCCCAATCTCCCAGTCTACAGCCATCACAGCCCCTAAGTTTTATCTGCAGCACTGTATGGTAATAGCTGGCTAATTTGATGTTTTCATCTCCCATGACCTCACAGCTCTCAGCTTCTGCTCCCTCCTTCCCTCCCTCTGCCAAAGACTTATCTACCTCTTATTTTTCCTGATCTCAAGCATACCCCTGCCACAGGGCCTTTTCACATGCAGCTACCACCCCCCAACTCCATAATAAACAAATAGTGTCAGTCTTCACTTCCTTCAGTCCCTACTTCATCACATGCAGCTACCACCCCCCAACTCCATAATATCCAAATAGTGTCAGTCTTCACTTCCTTCAGGCCCTACTTCAATCATCATCTTAACAAGAGGTCATTCATGACCACCCCTCCCTCCAGCCCTCCCTTACTCCTTGCCTTGGTTTATTTTCTCCCATAGTACTTCATCATATAAGTGATAACTTAAATGCATTTATTTATTTTTGGCCTATAACTTACTTCTGTACATATAGTCTGCTTAGTAATTACATTCTCCCTATCCTATAGGAACTTTGAATTCTCCCTATCCGATAGAGAAGCATTTTTTCCAACTGTTGTGTGTGCATCATGTGGTAATGTGAGAGATATTAGGAGATAAATGGACAGATTTTCTAGAAATAAATATATTTAATTTCATTTTAAATTACGTTTATCAGGATGGTCGTCTGATACGTAATTACGAATTGGGTTTAGTAACTGGTGAACAGAGGTGGTAAAGACGGGCATGAGGAAGCAAGGCAGGACCTGTGCTTAGAGGCCAGGATCCCAGTCACCTCCAGAGCCCTTGAGAGCTGCTCTGCATCACAACCGAGTTGTTCTGGGACTGATGTTATGATAATGACCTGAGTAACAAAATAAGACAAATGGCATTCTCTAGTCTTTGCTCAATAAGACAGAACAATAAGATATTTTAGAAGAAGAACTCTATCAGAAAGGATTGTAATGTTTTAAGTTCAATTTAAAGAATGATAGCTCGGTTATATGACTAATTCATTCATGTGGAACACTGCTGGTACCTCAGAAATGACACTTGCCCATATCAACGAAAGGATTGGTAATGAACTTGCTGATTATTCTTCCCCCATTCCTCTTTCCTGGCCCATCTCCTCCCACCCTTACATGTTTTCTTCTTTTTCTCTTAAAAAGGCAGTTTGTAAAAACAAATCATTGTAGTATTCGTTCACGTATACTGCATTTCCCACCTTCTCACCACTATAGGCCCATAAGATGGTTTTTCTGCCTGATGGACTACAAAAACTGAATTTTTTATGTGATGATTACTAGAGCAAACATAACTTCTAGCTGCCGGTCCAGCATGAAAGTAACCTGGAGGCCATTACTCCCATCACACAACAATAATAAAGGCTGAGCAAACTGAAAATCAGCCACTCTTCTTGGATTCATTGGAGAACTAAGGTCACAAGGCAAACTGCTGCCCCCAAAATTGAAGAGACAGATAAGTGGATACAGAGAGTCACAACTTACAGGAGCAGACCAGTAACGAAAGTCTTTGTGAGAATCAATACTGGGATAGAAAAATTTAAACTGTAATTGACAAATTGTTGCAGGCACAGTGTGGACAAGTTTGACAGTTAATAACTCCAGGGGGCCCCATTCTTAAAGGGGCTTCCGCACACATTTGTAAATATTACAGTTTCTTGCAGTGAAGATCAGCGATAAGCCCTCTCCTACTTCTGACTCTAAGTGAAATATTATTTTCAACATCCAAGACAAATACAAGTCTAAACCTATCGTAAACTTTAATTTAAGCTATTGAATTTAATTTAAGGTAGCCATTTGGAAATATACCCAAGGCATTCTGTTATTAACAAGGCCTGGTCTCAGCAGAAACAGTCTTACCAGAGTCTACATGATCTGTGGAAAAGGAAATACCCCAAATCTAAGTGACCTGCGGAAAAGGAAATGCCCAATTGCATCCTGCTTCAGCCTTCCTGTCTTACCTAAAGAGGGAAAACCAAACAAAACCGAGAAGCAGTGGTAAGGATCCCAGCCCGGAGACACAGACTCACTAGAACAGCCGTCGCCAACCTTTTGGACCTCACAGACCACCAGTGGTCCGCAGACCACCAATTGGCGACCATTGCACTAGAACACTGAGACCTAATAATAGGATGACAGAATGCTGCTCCCCCTCCCACAATGTACCACCACATCAGAAGAAGACCTGTCTAGTAATAAGAGGGGGACACAGTTGAAAACATTATGAACCCCAGGCTTTGTTTGGGAAGTCTTTAGGGAATCCTTTGTGTAAAGGATGCCAGAGGAAGTTTTAGCTTCTGATACCTACAGCTACAGCAAACAGATGACACTGCCTAA
>NW_006291430.1:1167604-1174563 GCF_000327345.1 Myotis davidii | reverse complement strand
GGGAGCACCTTACCTCTAAAGGTGCAGGGATAAGAATTACTTCTGGCTTCTCCTCAGGATACATGTAAACAAGAGGAGAGTGGAGTGAAATATGTCATGTGTCAAAAGCAAAGAACCACCAACCTCGAATTCTGTATCCAGCAAAATGATCCTTCAATCTGTTGCTAGTAGACCTTCTTTGCAGGAAATACTCAAGGAAGTACTTCCGGAAGAGAAAGATGTAGAACAGAAACTTGGATCCACATAAAGTGATAATAATTTTGTTTACTCATTTGTTTTAATTGAAGACATCTCTGTCAATCAGAGCTTCTCATCAGGATAAGAAAATCAGCACTAATAATTCTTTGAACTAATGTAGCTCCAGCCTAAAGCAAAGGCATTTCAGTTATCACCAAGAGGAAAAGGAAGATGGTCATTAAGATTTTGAAATGGTGGTGATAACTGGAGGGCCTGCAGGGATCTATGGTGGGAATAATCAGGCAACTCCATATTTTTTTCCAAAGCCTTAGACTGAATTGGAATAACTCTCAGGTTGAGTTTATGTTGTAAGCTTCATTCCATTTTGCTATGACTAAATCAGGAAGCAGGAATATGGACTATGTCTAAGCAATGAAGACTTCCATGTCTGATGACCAGGAAATGGGTATCAGAATGAACATAAATATGGGCCAATGGCCTTTTAATTGCTAACTGTATCTTAATATCCTCTGTTGATTCTGTCTCCAATCTGCTTTGCCCAAACCAGTCCCACAAGCTGCTGTCCATTTCCTTGTTGAGAGGAGAAAAGAGGGACACAATTGTCTTCCCCTGGTGTCTCCTCCCCACAATCAAAATCCAAGCTAAAACCGAACAAAACAAAACCTCAGCAAAAAATATCCGTCCCTGTTCCCAACACCAACTGCTGCTGATAATATCTGTGAATTGTCAGCATTGGAACCTATTCACACTCACGAACACACACTAGAATTTTCTTCCGCCCATTTACCACCATATGAAAGCAGATGGCAAAACTATTACAGATAAAAGACCCGCAGTAGAAGGGGGGAAAATGCCTTGGATGAAAGTACTAGAAAGAATGGATGAGATCTATATTCTGGCACTTCCTTGACCTAAAAATGAGCTTCTGTAACATGATCTGCCAGTGACCTAACAGTCAGGGACGTCTCACAAGTAGACCCTAGAATGCTTTGCATACGTGACTATCTATACTCCTGATGATGGCACTATCCAGGGAGCTGGAGAGCAGTGATCATTAAACAACTGTTTAGCAAGACTCCCTGGCAATGTGGGGCAAGTTGTTAACCAAAAGGACATACTGAGATGCCACTGCAAGGTAAACGTAATAGTGGTGGCAATGCTATTGATATTAGCAATAATTATAATAATTCTGAGCATATACACAATACTTCTGTAGCTGCAAAATGCACTGCATTCATCATAATGATTAACGTTTGTACAGTACATGGTGGCTTCCACTCTCTGCTCATTAATTAGAGAATGCTGGTAACATCTGTGGGCAAGTGTTATTACTCCTGTTTTTCAGACAGACGATGCAGAGAAATTAATTGACTTTCCCAAGGCCACATGATGAGTCTTTGAAAGAATCAGGATTCCACTTCTAAGCTCCAGAATCTCTGGTTTGTACAGTGGGGACTTGACTTACGAGTTTGTTTCATTCCGTGATGGAGCTCGTAACTCAAATTACTCATATGTCAAATCAAAAAGTGAACGAGTGAGACACGTGATGCTGGGCTGATGTGGCATTCACTGTGACGTTCGCTGCACCAATTAGCGGTGGGGTATCTGAAGCTGGCTCGTAACCCGAATTTTAGCTCGCAACTCAAAGCAAAAAATCGGCCAAGAGACAGCTCTTATCTCGAAAAACTCGTTAGTCGGGACACTCGTTAAGTCAAGGCCCCACTGTATTCCCTCTTCGCAAAGCTGGGTGGTTGATTCCATTTGAAAGGGAAAGGGAAGTGCCAAGGTCCTAGGACATGAAATGTCATCATCACTCCCACTGCCTTTGAGTTGGCATTAAGCGCAACTGAAATCACATTGAATCCATTTTCATAATAAAACTTCAGGGGGTGGGGAAGCATTTCTCAAAAGTCACTGTAGCACAGTGGTTCTCATCCTTGGCTCAGGCTGCACCCCCATGTCAAGTCAAGGAAAGTCTCCTGGGTGTGGGCCCCGCAATCAGTATTTTTTAAAGCGCCCCAAGCCCTCCTAATGGGGGGTCAAGGTTGCGTGAGAACTGCTGATCTAGGACAGTGGCTCTCACACCTTAGGGAGCATCAGAATTACCTAGAAGCTTATTAAAGCACAGATTGCTTGGCTCTACTCCCAGAATTTCTGATATCGTCGGTCGGGAGTGATGCTCAATGACTGCATTTCTCACCAGTTTCAGGAGATGCCAAGGACCACTCTTAGCCCAGAACCATGCTGTTAGAAGCACTGGTCTAAGGTATTTTAGATACTGCTATCAGAATTACTAATTTTTTTCCAAGATCACTTCAAACCCATGTCCTGAGACTTTCATAACTGGATAGACTGGTACTAGCAGTCATAGTGGGTAGGGCCTGGACAAATCCTGGGCACACAGGAAGGTGGCATTCTCGTGTCGCTTATAGGGAGGCTGAGAGCATGGGACTGACTACTAGGCATGGAGAGTGGGAAGGAATGACACTCCTGGGACCAGGCATGAAAGGTCCCGCTCCATCTTCCTCACTCTCCCACTGGCCAGCCTTCTAGTCGCTCATCCATGGCTGGATGCCGTGGGGCTCCATGATGGTGATGCCACAGAAGGGAACTTTGGTCCAGAACCCACCAGTTAGCTGAGATAGTCGGAGGGTCTGTGCAACCCACTGCAGGCAGGAGAAGGAGTCAGAACTAACTGGAGTGCTTTTAGCTTCTAAGATCTCAGGGCTTCTCTCTGCAGCACACTCTAGCCTACTCTGTCACACACAGAATGACCAGTGTACGTTGTTGGGGTTGGTCCCAACCTTCTGTAAAGATCAACTAAATTTGACAACAAGGAAGAAAGAGGCCTAAGGAAAATATTCAAAAGGAAGTGATAGCTACAAGCCTCAGGAGTTAAGAATGTGACTGAGCCTGTCCGGAGTGGCTCAGGTGGTTGAGCAGATATCCTGGGTTGCCGGTTCCATTCCCGGTCAGGACACGTACCGGGGTGGCCAGTTGGATCCCTAATTGGGGCATGTAAGTAAGGAAAGCAACCAATCGATGTTTCTCTCTCACGTCAATGTTTCTCTCTCCTCCTCCTCCTCCTCTCCATAAACATGCCCTCAGGTGTGTATTAAAAAAAAATTAGTGGCTTAATGCAACAATAAATATTTACTTAAAAAAAAGTGACTGAGTCAGAAGTTGAAAAATTCAGCAAAAACCTAAAATATTCCCGTCCCAGCATCAGCACCTGAACAGTCTGCTGGTCATGACGTACACTAGTAAATGTAAAAGAAAATATAGCAGCTCTGGGTTGGCCCAACACAGGGCTATCAAGAACTGAATGGGCAGTGCCCTGGCTAATATGCCAAGGTTGTAGGTTCCATCCATGGGAAGGGCACATGCAAGAATCAATCAATGAATGCATAAATAAGTGGAACAACAACTCAATCCCTCTCTCTCTCTCTCTCTTTCTCTCTCTCTCTCTCTCTCTCTCTCTCTCAAATCAATAAGTAAATTGTAAAAAAGACAATGAGCATAAATAAAGTGTTAAGAACTGACCCATGGACCACACTGACAATGGAGGGAACAGCCTGTAGGTCTTTGAAAACATGAATGGATAAAAAATTTTAAAACCACTAAGCAAACAAATGCTGTGCCCTTCTTTTCTCTGGGACTCTTCCCTTCAAGGCCAACCCTTACAATGATGTTCCTGACTTCAGAAAGCATCCTACACAAGCCTGTGGGCCAGATGGTGCTGCCGATGAGCAGAACACAGGAGTCCCAGAAAATGAGAGCTGGATGTCTGGGTGGCGTACAATGTTTCAGAAATAATCAGGACAGTAGCCACTCTGGCTGCCCATCCCAGGCCTGGTCAGCTTTTCAGGCAGGGCAACCCCTCTGCCAGGGCTTCTGGCCTTCTCCAAGGCCCAGCTGTGACCAGAGGCCCCAATGGCACAGCTGCTGAGTTTCAAACCGTACTTCTGGTTCCCAGCTGCAGTGCCATATTACTTGAATTTGTTTGCCATCAGCTTTAATTAAGACAGGTTTAATTTTCCAACACTCCGCTGGCTCCTCCCTGGCCCAACACCCACAACAAGAGAGGCTGCTGTTCCCAGCCCCCAGCCTCCACCATGGCCTGTGCCCAGCAACAGTGGGGACCACTTTCCCACAGCCCCTCATGGGATGTGACAGGAGAGGAGGCAGAATGTGACCGGAGTCCGGGGTTAATGAGTCTTCCCTAAACCTCAGAGCCTCATAAAAAAGTTAAATTTTCCCCTCTTCAAACCCAGGTCCCCTTTTATTCTCTGTAGTATTTTTTTCAAGTCTTCCCAGGAGCTTCCCATGAAGCCAGCCGGAGGAACTCAAACTTGATTCCAATCTGATTATCCAACATGGCCCTATCAGCTGAGACAGCACCATTTATCACACTAATAGGAAGGATAGAAAACTGGGACCCCATCCAACAGGAGTGTTTTTATCACATGTTGCACTGTCTTACAAATCCAATTATCACCAACTGAAGGTCTTAACAGCCCTTGAATTGCAGCCTTCAAGTCATAAAGGACGAGGATGCACAATTTCTTAGATTCTTCGGGTTGAACATTAGTCAGTGCACTCACAGGCACCCAGCCCACATGACAATCTCAGAGCTAATGCTACCTATGGAATGCACGTCCTAAGTTTAACCAATGGATTTAAGAGAAGCATTTATTGGGGACTACCATTGACCTTATTCTGCTCAACAAATATGAGCTTATGATGTTACTAAACAGAAGTAGCATACTGGAAGCTAATTGTTGTGAGGCTCCCAGTTGAGCTCATGGCCACTGGCAGAAAGAGGGGGCAGTGCATTTTGCAGGGTCACATAGGACTAAAAGCGTCCTTACAAATTGAGAGAGCTGTGATAACAAACAGCATGTGGACTCTGAAGAAACAGCCCCAAAGTTACAAATAGAAAGGTCTGAGAAGAGTACTCAATAAAAATCAGTGACTTCTGCTGTGGCAAAGAAAGGAGACTGGCAAAAATTCTATCCACACACACAAAAAAATAGACTATGAAGTTGAACAAAATTGACAAAAACAACCACAGAAGTGAGGTGAAAGTTGAGCAAGGGCATACAACAATCTGAGAAGCATCTATTCTTGTAAAACTGCTGAGCTGTGGCTGAAGAACCATAGAGATTTGTGGTATGTTGACCCTGACCCCCACCCAGTCAACACAGAGGGGTCTTCCCGGGTAGGGCAGGTTGTGAGGACCAGTAACTCTGCTGCCATTGGTTACGGTGCTCACTTGAGTGACAGCAGTGTGTGATGCTGTTGTTGGTGTTGTTGATAGAAATGATGCTCTCAGATTCTGGAGTAAGGCCAATTATTCTGTTAGGATGAAGTTTTGGTCAAAATTGGACAAGAACATATCTGAATGCACATAGTACAGCATTGCCTAAAAGTGCTCAAGTCAACCACATACTCTTCATTCATGCTGAGTCTATGAACATGAGCAGAAAGGACATAAAGGGCCCCAGGAGAAGGTAAAACAAACAAACAAAAAAACAGGACATTTGAAAATGGCCTGAACTTTCTTTAAAAATTTATATATTTTTATTGATTTTCGAGAGGAAGGGAGAGGGAGAGAGAGAGAGATAGAAACATCAACGATGAGAGAGAATCATTGATCGGCTGTCTCCTGCACAGCCCCTACTGGGGATCGAGCCAGCAACCCAGGCATGTGCCCTTCATCAGAATTGAACCCGGGACCCTTTGGTCCGTAGGTCAATGCTCTATCCACTGAGCCAAACCAGCTAGGGCTATGGCCTGAACTTTCATTGTACTCTTCTACCCACATACCAAGAGAAGGCTTACTGGCTTGAGGTGTTTGAGCACAATCTCTGTTCCATCATTGGCTCCGCTACAGAGACACAGGAGCAGCCTGTAGGAGGCTAGGCTTAAAAATTAAAACAAAGACACTTTTAAGAATCTGAACAAAGACATCATTACTGACTGCACACTGCACAGCAGACAAGACAGAGCAGCTTGTTCTAGCCAGTTTGCTAAACAAACAAAAAATAGCAAAACAACAACTTTCAAGGGGGAAATATAAAGATACAGGATCCAGATTTGGCACAACATATTATCTAAAATTTCTACTTTAAAAAAAAATGATGAGAGGCACAAAGAAGAAAACTGTGACCCGTACTCACAAAAGTAGACTTACAGAAACTGCCTGAGTGTCCCAGATGTTGAGTTTAGAAGTCAAAACTACAAAGCAGCAATTATAAACATATTTTAAAAACTAAAACACACACACACACACATGTTTTTACAATAAATTATGGCAATGATAAATCAGTAAACAGGGATTTGCAACACAGAAACAGAAATTATAAAGAACCAACTGCAATTCCTGGAGTGGAAAAAGTATACAATGAGAAGAGGACAATTTGATTGGAGAACTCAATAGCAGATTTGAGATAAGAGGCAAAAGAATAAATAAACTTGGAAGTAGATAAATAGAAATTATTTAAACTGAAAAGCACAGGGGAAAAGGAAGATAGAAGAAAAATGGACAGAGCCTCAGAGTGCCACCACGTATGTAATGGGAGTCTCAAGAGAGAAAAGGGCAGAAAACATATTCAATGAAATAATTGGAAAACCTCCCCAAAGTTAATGAAATACATGAATTTACATATTTAAGATGTTCTGCAAATCCAAAATAGGATACCTACAAAGAACCAGTCCCACACCTAGACACATAATATATTCAAACTATTAAAACCAAA
>NW_006291430.1:1158208-1167585 GCF_000327345.1 Myotis davidii | reverse complement strand
AAGAGAAAATACTGTACTGACAGCATTAAGGAAAAGGACAGGACGCCAAGTGATATGACCAGGGCTGACTTCTCATCTGAAACCATGGAGGCAAAGCAGTGGATGACATATGCAAAGTCCTGAAAGGAAAAAATACTCTTAACCAAAAATTCTATATCCAGCAGAACCCTCCTTCAAATATGAAGGTGAAATACAGACATTTTCAGATAAACAATGTTGCTAGTTGACCTACATTACAAGTAATAAAAGCAAGTATTTCAGGATGAAAAATATGATTAGATGATGACTTAAATTCACACAAAGAAATGAAGAGCACAGAAATAGTAAATATGTAGGATCATATAAAGGTCTCTAAAAAGAATATTTTTTTTTCATTTCTCATCTAACATATATAAAATCTAAAATTAGCCAAAGCCGGTTTGGCTCAGTGGATAGAGCGTCGGCCTGTGGACTGAAAGGTCCCAGGTTCGATTCCGGTCAAGGGCATGTACCTGGGTTGTGGACACATCTCCAGTGGGGAGTGTGCAGGAGGCAGCTGATCGGTGTTTCTCTCTCATCGATGTTTCTAACTCTCTATCCCATAAAATATATTTTTTAAAAAATAAATACATAAATAAAATCTAAAATTAAATAAAGCTGCCAAAACCGGTTTGGCTCAGTGGATAGAGTGTCGGCCTGCAGACTGAAAGATCTCAGGTTCGATTCCGGTCAAGGACATGTACCTTAGTTGTGGGAGCATGCCCAGTAGGAGACGTGCAGGAGACAGCTGATTGATCTTTCTCTCTCATCGATGCTTCTAACTATCTCTCTCCCTTCCTCTCTGTAAAAAATCAATAAAATATATTTTTAAAAAATTAAATAAAGCTAAAATCATAATAATATATTATTGTCTTTTTAACATGTATGGACATAATATATCTGACAGTAGCACAAAGTAGAGGGGAGAAAAAAAAGAGCTATAAAGGAGCAAAATTTCCATATTTTACCAGACTTTAGTTAGCATTAATCTTAAGTAGACTGTGATCAGCCACACTGAACAGTAAAATCATTAGAACAACCAATAAAAACACAACTCAAACATATAGATAAATTATCAATAGAATTGAAATGATACACTAAAACATTTAACACAAAATAAGGCAATTTAAAAGAAATTAAAATACAGGAATCATACAGAAAACAAATAGCAAAAGGCCAAATGTAAATCCAAAAATGACTATCATCTATAAAAATAAAAGCATAATATGCTAATTAGACCAGAAGTCCTTTCAGCCGAAGCCGTGGCCCACAGGGGCCAAGGCAGCTGCTGTGGTGGCAGGGCCCGAGCCCCTTGCACAATTTTTGTGCATCAGGCCTCTAGTCTCTACATATAAAAGGCTAAGTGACCTGCCAGTAGGTATGATGTGTACTCACCACCAGAGGGCAGGCGCTCAACATAGCAACTTTGCAGAGCACCCTCTTGCACTCTGGGACCCCTCAGGGGGATGTCGGAGAGCCAGTTTTGGCCCGATCTCCGCAGGCCAGGCTAAGGGACCCCACCTGCCAGAGGGACCCCACTCACTTCACAGACACCCCAGGTGTGGCCAGCTGGGGAGGGACTGCGGGAGGTTGGCCCCAGGGTGTGTCCAGCCCGTCTCGCCCAGTCCCACCCTACTGGCCACCTTCTAATTAATGTCCTTTCAACGTGCATGAATCCGTGCACCAGGTCACTAGTTATATATGAAATATATACATATGTGTGTGTGTGTGTGTGTGTGTGTGTGTGTGTATAACACAGAACTTCAAAATACATTAAGCAAAAGCTGGCAAAATTGCAAGAAAAGAAATAGACTAGTCAACAATTAAATTTGGAGATTTTAACATCTCACTCTAGATAATTGATAGGATAATCAGTAGTCTTAAGCAACTCCAACAACCAACTTGACCTAACTATTTTAACTAGAGGACTCTGAACATTGCCTACAGCATACATGTTTATTTCAAGTGCACGTAGAACATTTCCCAAAACCCAACGTATAGTAACCAGAATAAGTCTCAATATTTAAAAGAACTGAATTATGAGAAGTATGCACCCAATACTCACAGAATTAATTATAAATCAATAGAAAGTCCCCAGATATTTAGGAATTAAACAATGCACTTATACATGATGTATCGATCAAAGAAGACATCACAAGAAAAAAAAACAGAAAATATTTTAAGCTGAATGAAAATAAAACCATAACATGTCAAAATTTATAGTATGCAGCAGAAGTAATGAGTATAGAGAAATTTATAGTTGTAAATACCTATGTTAGAAAAGAAGAAAAATCTCAAATCAATAATCTAAACTCTACCTTAGGAAACTAGAAAATAATAGAAAATGAAATTAAAATTAAACAAGAAATATAATGATTTGTAGATAAATCAATAAAATAGAATGAGAGAAACAGAAAATAGACAAAAATAAAAATTAGTTATTTGAAAGATCAACAAAACTGACAAATATTTGATTAGCCAAGAAAAAAAGAGTGAAGAAAAAAATTACCAAAATTAAATATAAAGACATGATCCTAAATCATATAACTATAAACAGATTAGAAAGAAATATTAACAATTTTGTGCTAAGACAATTTAGATTAAATTGACAAATTCCTATAAATACACAAGTTATCTAAATGACTCAAGATGAAACAGAAAATCTGACTGACCTAAATAAAAATTAAATTAGTAATTATAAATATCCCCATAAAGAAAAGCCAGGCCCATGTGGTTTCACAGGTAACTTCCAGGAAATATTTTCAAAAGGAAAAATATTAATTCTCTCTCTTTCAAAATATATAGAAAAATGGAGTGCTGCCCTCATTCTATGAGGCTAGTATTATATGATATTAAAGCCAGCTAAAGAAATCATAAAAATAAAAAAAAACTACAGATAAATATTCCTCATTTAACAAAATACTAGTGAGCTAAATCTAGCAATATATCAAGAGGATTATATACCAACCCCAACTTATCACAGGTTTATCTGGGACTTATCACAGAAATAATAACTTAATTTGGCATCTGAAAAATCAATTAATGAAATACACCATTAATAGTATAAAAGAAAAGCCACGCAGCTCAATAGATGAAAAAAATACGTGATAAAATTCAACACCGATTCATGATAAAAACCCTCAACCAGGAGGATTAGAAAGAAATATGCTCAACCTGACAAAGGTATCTATAAAAAATCCACAGTTAACATCATACAATAATGATGAAAGACTGAATGCTTTCTTCCTAAGATCAGGAAAGACACAAAGATATCCAAGTTTGACACTTCTATTGAATACTGTACTGGAGGTTTTACTCGGTGCAAAAGAGAGAGAGAAAAAAAAGAAAGAAATGGAGGGTATCTAGGTTTAAAAAGAAAGAACTAAGGCTATCTTTATTCTCGGGTGATATAATCCTGGATGTAGAAGCTTCTAAAGCGTGCACAAAGAAATTATTAGAACTAATAAACATTTTTGCAAGGATGCAGAAAATAGCACCAATAAAAAAGAATGGATTGTATTTCTGTATACTAACAACTAACAAACCAGACATGAAATGAAGATTACAATTCCATTCACAATAGTATAAAGAAGAATCAAATACTTAGTAATAAATCTCTACACTGAAAACTATTAAACAGTGTGGAGAGAAATTAAAACAGTTCTAAGTAAATGGGGAGACATTCCATGTTCATGGATTTGAAGACTCAGTGTTGTCAAGATGGCAATTCTCCCCAAATGGATCTATAAATTCAATGCAACCCCTATCAAAATCTCAGCAGGCTGATATACATTGGCAATCTGTTCCTAAATTATGTATGGAGATGAAAAGAATGTAGAAGAGCAAAAACAATTTTGGAAGAGAAGATCAGAGTTGGAGGACTTACACTACCTATGCAACATAGGCATTTATTTTGATTAATGGATTAGAATTGAAATGGCAGAATAAATGACATTCTTGGGAAGAAGAGTCCCACCCGCAGTCAATTGAATTGCGACAAAAGTGCTAAGACAATTCAATGGAAGAAAGTATTTTTCAACACATGGAGCTAAGACAGTTGAATGTGCATGTAAATAAAAGTGAATATAATCCTTATGTCATATCATATGCAGAAAATAATTCAAATTAGATCACAGATCTAACTATAATAACTGAAAAATGATGACACTTTTACAAGGAAATATAGGATAAACTCTCCTGACCTTGGGTTGGGCAAAAAGTTCTTAGATATAACAGCAAATTAAAAATCTTCCAAAGAAAAAAAAATGACAACTTGGGCTTCAAAAAAGTAAAATAATTATTGTTTGAAAAAAATACCATTAAGAGAATGAAAAGAACAAGCCAGAGAATGGAAGAAAGTATTTGCAAATCCTACAGCTAACGAAGGACTTGTATCCAGAATATATAAAGAATTCTTACAATTTAAGATTATGAATATAATTTTAAAATCGCCAAAAGATTTGAATAGACCCTTCACCCAAGAAGATATGTGAAGGGTCATAAGCCATGAAAAGATATTCAGTATCATTAGTCATTAATCAATTTCCCATTAAAACCACTAGGCGATAATCCTTGTGGTTTCCCCATCCCCCAGTTTTTTTGGTGCAGCCATTTAGGAAGGTTACAACCAGGTGGCAGGTTCTTCTAAAGTTAAAAATAAACTTGCTATATGGCCCAGTGATTCCACTTGCGGGAATCGCCGCGAGGGAAATGAAAACCTATGTTCACATAAAGATAGGTATGTGAATGTTCATAACAGCAGGACTCATGTTAACCCAAATCTGGAAACTATCCACGTCTAACAACGAGGGAATGAGTAAACAACAAAAAAAAATGAGTTATTTTTTGTTTGTTTGTTTTTTAAATATATTTTATTGATTTTTTTACAGAGAGGAAGTGAGAGAGATAGAGAGCTAGAAACATCGATGAGAGAGAAACATCGATCAGCTGCCTCCTGCACATCTCCTACCGGGGATGTGCCCGCAACCCAGGTACATGCCCTTGACCGGAATCGAACCTGGGACCTTTCAGTCCGCAGGCTGACGCTCTATCCACTGAGCCAAACCAGTTTCGGCAGGAGTTATGTTTTTACAGTAGAATATTATTAAGCAATACAATCACGGATGAACCCCAAAAACATGATGAAAGAAGCCAGATGCAAAAACTCCATATTGGACAATTCCATTTATAGGAAATCCCGGAAAATGAAAACGCACAGGTATACAGAGCAGCTCGGTGGCTGCCCAGAGCGGGGAGGAGAAGTGAAGATTAACTGCAAATAGGCACAAAGAAACTCTCGGGGGTGATAGAAAGTCGTAAAACGAGGTGGTTGTCATGGTTACGGAACTCTATCACTTTATTTAAAAATAATTGAATTTTACACTAAAGTGGGTAGATTTTATGGTATGTAAATTATACCTGCACAAAGCTATCAAAAACAAACAACGGGGAGCTGAACTCCTAGCTCAGCTCTGTCCCGAAATCAGACGTTCCCAACTGTCCCAACTGCTCCAACTCCTCTCAGGGGGAGAAAGGACGTTGCTGCCCCGCTCAGCACTAAGCCCATCACACTTTTCTGGATCCTGTTTATTCCCAAAGCCCTTTGTTTCCTCCGAGTTCTCCACTGGCTGCTTCCTTCTTTGCTCAGTTTCTTAAAAGAATGATCTACCAGGGGAAGGGCCGCTTTATCACTTCTCCTCCCACAACCGCTCCCGGGGGGCTTCCTTCTTCACCATGAAAGAAGCCTTGCACTCATCATCTCTGACAGCCCAAATGTGCGAGCTAGTGGATGTCCTGTTCAGATCCCTGACAAATATTTCTTTCTTTTTTTAACCCTCACAGAAGGATATATTTGCTTCTTTCTTTTTAAATATATTTTTATTGATTTCAGTGAAGAAGGGGGAGAGAGAGAGAGAAATAGAAATATCAACGATGAGAGAGAATCATTGATCAGCTGCACCCCCTATATTGGGGATCAAGCTCACAACCTGGGCATATGCCCTTGACCGGATTGAAACTGCCACTCTTCAGTCTGCAGGCCAACGTTCTATCCACTGAGCCAAACCAGCTAGGGCAGAATATGTTTATTTGACAGAGAAACGGAGAGTGAGAGTGGGAGAGAGGGAAAGAAGGGAGAGAGAGGGAGAGAAGGGGAGAGGAAGAGAGAGAGATCAGTTGCATCACATACACACCCCTGCCAGGGATCAAAACCAAAACTCAGGTCTATGCCCTGACTGGGAATGGAACCCGCGACATTTTTGGTTTAATGCTCAACCAACTGAGCCACCTGGCCATGCACAAATGTTTTTTGAGGTCTGTTGACACCACTCTCTCTGGGTTTCCCTTTGACTTCTCTAAATACTCCTTCTCAAAACCATTTATTAGACAAAGGTCTCTGAGTCTTACCTTCAATCTGTGTGGGCCCCTTCCCTGTTCCATTCACTACTGAATTTACCCAACAGACCTTCGTAAAAAAATCTTCACCTACCACATTGGCCAATAACTCCAAACTGTATGATCTTCAAGTGACCCTCACTCCTGAGCTTCAGGTCTATAGGGCAACTGCCCTTTGAAGAACTCTAATTCTTGATCTCATAAGCACCCCAGACACTGTATGTCTAAAATTTAATTCGATATTCCTCTTCACAAATTTCTTTCTCCCTCTTCTGTATTCATAAACCCTTTCCATCAGTCACTCAAGCAAGAGATTTGGAAGCTTTTCAGCATTGCTTTCTCTCCCTGACCCCTCCACTAGACTCTTTCTAAGTCCCACCCTGTCATTTCTAGTTTTCTATTCTATCTCCTCCTTTCCACCCTCTCTGCTACTGGATTTAGCACCTTTCTAATTGTATCATTTTAGCATTTTTGAAACAGTCTTAAAGTAGTCATTTTAGATCCCCATTTTTAAGTGAATGAATTATTCAATTAATCAAAAAAAGGGGGAAGAAAGAAATAATTTAAAATTCTAACTCACTGTGCTGTAATTCTGGCTCCAAGGCCCTATATGTGTTTCAAGGGTTATGAAGGCCCTGGTTAGCACTGGTTAAAGAGTAAACCTTTTTAGAAATGTCCAATACCTTCTTTAACAATATGTGCTCTCATCTTTAGACATCTATCTCCGTCTCTACAAAATTCATTTCAGACTTAAATTAAAATTCTCAATAGTTTGGAGATAGGCTGGGATGGCGTCCACTTTTGCAGTTATGCAAAGCGTGTTAATTACAGTCAGGAGGCCACGGCAGCTACTTGACAACGTTTTGTTAGGCATTAATTAACGTTACTTTTATGTTCTTAAAAGTAATAAAACTGCATTTCTTTTAAAAGGCTTTATAATTAGACCGAACCACACAATTTAACACTTAATTATATACCATCTTCCATGTTCTCTAATTTCTTCCATTCTTCCCTTCTCCTTCCCTCCCAGACCCCATCCTCCACACAGGAGCACAGAGTGACATAGGGGGACAATAGTGCACGTGACAAGTACAGATGAATCAACGGGCATCAATTTTGCCCTCAAGGAGCTTCCGGTGCAGGAAGGAAGACGAAACCAGCACATAAATGACTAAATCACATAGATGAAAGTGATTAATTATGTGAAGGAATCTAAGCTAAAAACTGAAGTGCAGTGGGAATCCCCATGAAAGGGGTGATTGCTCCCACACTGATGGGGAAGAGGGCTTGGGGGTCACGGGACCCTTGCAGAGATGTGGAACGGAGAAAGGGCTCGGAATGAGCGCACACAGAGGCCCAGAAGCAGGAACATGTGGAGGATACACAGAAACCACACGATCCAGCAGAAAGCACATGATCAGATGGGTCTGGGCTGGAAGAGAGGCTCGACCACTTCCCAGCTGTGTGACCCTGGCCAAGCTACTTAAACTGTCTGAGTCCTGGTTTTCTCAGTTTTCCAGTGTGCGTTAGAGTATCTTAGCCATAGAATTACTATGGTCATTCATTGGGATAATACTTAAAAAGCTCAGTCAGGTACATGGTAGGGAATAAGGATGTAAATCAGAAATGCAAACAATTTTTTTTACAGGAAAGCAACAACAGGACAAATGCTAGCCATCACCATCCAGGGAGCGCCGAAGCACAGATAGGACCTCCCTGCCACCGGCTACTTTGCATTACTTAACAGAGATGCATGTTCCCTCTCACTCTTGAGGACTGCTGGCACCCAAATCCCTTCAGGAAGAGGTGCACTTTCTAAAACTGGTGCATTTAGCCTTAAGAAAAAGTTAGAGTCCTGGCTGCAGACTGAATGGTCCCAGGTTCGATTCCCGTCAAGGGCACATGCCTGGGTTGCGGGCTCGATCCCCAGTAGCGGGTGTGCAGGAGGCAGCCGATCAATGAATCACTCTCATCGTCGATGTTTCTATCTCCCTCTCCTTTCCACTCTGAAATCAATAAAAATATTTTTTTTATCCATTCATTTCTTCACATATTTATCGAACAAACTTTACAAATCATATAACGAATTGCTATCAGGATGCCAATCACCTAAGAAATGATTCCATGCTTGCCCAGGCTTATGATTTAATTTGTTTACAAACAATGCATTGAGAGAGAGCGTACATATCAATACCCATGTGAGATTTGTAAGCATTATGTCACTGACTGATACAGAATGGTGATCAAGAGCACTTGGAGATTATACACTCACAAGCAGCCAACACCAAGAGAAGTCTAAGTGTCTTATCCAAGAGCTGAGGATACACCCCAATCACCGGCATTAAGTAAATGCTACTTCCATCAGGAAATTTTTTTTAAATGAGACTCGCTGATGGGCTGCCTCCTGCACACCCCACACTGGGGATCATGCCTGTAACCTGGGCATGTGTCTTCACTGGGAATCGAACCGTTCATGGGTCAATGCTCAACCACTGAGCCATGCCAGCCAGGCAGGAAATTTTTAAGAAGGATATCATGTGGCTGCGTCTTTAGACAATTGTAAAATTTTATCGGGAAAATAGAGGATGGAAAGGTTTTACAGGGCGATAGAAAGCTACTAGCAAAGTCCCAAAGCAGAGGAAGTATGAGAGACCCTTCAATGATAGCTCATAGTGCCATTCAGTGGCCACGAAGAGTCCAGTGGGAGTCTATTGGAAGATAAGACAAACAGAAGTGGAAGTGGGGAACTTGAGAGCCAGCCTTCAGTGCCAGGATAAGACAGAATGGCCATTAAAGGGGGGATTCATTGAAGTTTTTTCAAGGAGAGAATCGACATGATCAAGGCATTCTTTGAACACAAAGAACTATATCGTCATTCAGAACAGATGGGAGGCTTCAAACTGGACATGAAGAAACTCATTAGGAAGCCATCCTCGTAGTCCGAGTGTGAGCCAAGTTTGGGAAGA
>NW_006291430.1:1142376-1158178 GCF_000327345.1 Myotis davidii | reverse complement strand
AAAGAAAACCGACACGTGCACAGTATCCATCATCCCTACAACTTGATATCCTAGTCTTTAAGCAGGTGGTCTACCCACAGAGAAATAGAATCCTCACCCTCGTCCTCCTTTGATATCCAAGTAGCCAAGGTGAGCTGGAGGTTTGGGGCTTTAGATGTACCACCCATCAGTTGAATTTCTAATGGTCAGTTTTGCGGTCAGTATGTTTTATATGAACAATGTCATTTCTGAAACATGAAAACACAAATAGTTAGTTAGTACAAAGCTAACATGACGCATAAAGCTTATTAGGGCCCTGGCCATATAGGTCATTTGGTTAGACTAGAGCAGCAGTCAACCTGTGGGTCACAAACAATGAAAATACATCCTGCATATCAGATATTTACATGACGATTCATAACAGTAGCAAAATTACAGTTATGAAGTAGCAACAAAAATAATTTTATGGTTGGGGGTCACCACAACATGAGGAACTGTATTAAAGGGTTGTTGCATTAGGAAGGTTGAGAACCACTGGACTAGAGCACCATCCTGATACTCTAAGGTTGTATTAGGAAGGTTGAGAACCACTGGAATAGAGCATCATCCCGATACTCTAAGGTTGCGGGTTCGATTTCCACGCAGGGCACATACAAGAAGCAACCATTGAATGCATAAATAAGTGGAACAACAAATTGATTTCTCTCTCTCAAATCAATAAAATATTTTTAAAAGCTTATTGGGTACTTGGGTGTCATGATGAAAATAAACATTTAGATTTTTTTTTTAATTTCAGAATCATATGTGTGAACAGCTAGTTCCTGGCTTAAGCAGGGCCTGCCCCTGTCCTTCACTCCTGCTGTGCGGACTTGGTACAGTGAGCATGTGGTCACCTCAGTGACCTTCCACAGCCATTTGAGCCCATGGTTAGCAGTGAATTCAGAAAGAAAAAAAAAAAAAGGTCAACTTCTCCGCACGGCGAGTTCCTTAAATATCAAAATATGCCCTCTCTTTCCCACCTTTCTGTTCCTCCGAGAACCGGTGTCACAACCACCTTCCAACAAAATTGAAAAGGCGAAACAAACCAATGACGGATTTTTTTAATCACAAATGTAATAACCGTCATGTCTCCTGAAAAAGAAAGGGCAACAGGGAGGCAATTTGGTGCAGCAGGTTAATAACAGCGAGCCTTCCTCATTAGGAATCTCATAACGCCGTCTTCTGAGTGTGGGGTGCAGAACGCGGCTCAGGAAAGCACCGAGCCAGGCTCTGGGCCCCAAGATGTCCCTGCGAGCTTCCTCTCCGCTCTCCCAGCATCAGAAAGCTCCAGGCTGCAGGAAGAGCATGACGCCAGCGCTTCCCTGGCCCAAGTCTGGGGACTGGGGGGCTCTCTTTCCACCGGGCCCTGCACCAGGACGTCCTCCTGCTCCCCATGCTCACACACCTTCTAGTCTCCTGGCCCCGATCTCTGCTTTATATCAGCACATGCAGACACATCTTGGGATGTGTCCATCTTGGGATGGACACGTCCTTGGGATTTGCTGTTCCAACCCCAAACTGGACCTATGGGTACAGACAGCCAGGTACGTGGTAGAAAGAGTGGGTCAGGGAAAGGCAGGGAAAATCAGGACATTTCCCTGGGCCGGGGGCATTGACTTGTAGGAAGGACCTTTCCAGACACAGGAACGTTTCAGGAGAGCACACTGTGTGCTTAAACACGCTTTTAAAAACTAAACAACAACAAAAACCTCACAAGCTCCCCACTGCAGCTTTTCTAACAAAAGACAGAGGCCTCTGCCAGAGGTGAGCGCCAGGTTAACGGGCAGAGGGAGGGGTGGGCAGTAACACAGCGGGACACAGAGCAATCGCAGGTCACCATCCCCACCAGGCTGGTGTGGTATCTGTCTGCCTCTCTCTCATGATGTGAATTTCCACCCCGGTGCCCTGCTGGTGAGTTCTCTCTGGTTATAAAACACCTTCTTACCTTCATTTGTTCTTAATTAGAAAGGGAAAAGAAACTCCTAGGGCCCTGACAACAGGGAAAAAGGAAATAAAGAAGAGGCAAGGAAAAAGGAAAGAAGGGGGGAAAGGCTCTATAATTTGTTGAAATTGGCTGGTCAGAGAACCTGATGCAGCGAGAGAGAAAGGATGAAGACGAACAGGGAATCACCGGAAGTGGTTTTCCTCTTTCTGAGCAATGTGGGTGCTGCTAGACAGACAGGTTTTAAGAAGGAAATTGGGGCATTCCTTCTGGGGAGGAAAGGCAAAGGGTTGCAGGGTGAGGCTCATTACCCTTCGTTCTCGCATCGTTTTCATTCTTCAAACCCCTTGCTCTACGGTGATGATTTATTCTTTCACCAAATATTTATAAAGCCCCGTCATGGACTGGACACTACACTAATGTTATCGGAGAATGGCAGGGGTGGAATTTCTCCATTGCTGTTGGGGAGTGGGGTTCTTGGGGTACCACCAGAATATGCATTTCCGGAGGCCCCCACGGGAGGAAGCGATGGGGTGGAAAGCTTTATTTGCGTGGAGTTATATGCCTTGGTTTCCAAAGTCTTATTTCCCTTAAACCGGTCCAGGGATATGTGCAACTGGGGAGTCAGGCAGCAGATCCAAAAGCAAGCCAGAGCCCAGAGTTTCCGTTCCATGGTGGAGCCAATCACTCCATGGTGTGTGGGTCCACATAGCTGAGGGCCACATGGCGGGGGAGCGGGGGGTGCAGAGTGTGAGAGCCCACAAGCCAAGAGTCAGGCGCAAGCAGCAAGAGAGAAGAAGAGAACCGCGTGTTTCAGGAGTTTATGGATCTCAATTTTATGCCCTTGCAGTGGCTACATCTCTTCTGGCCAACGACCTGCTCCCAGGTGTGACTGACAGGTAATCATTTCCCCCTGCATCACCTAGACTTTACTGGGCATGCGTCTATTCTTTCTTTGTCCAGTCCCTTCTCCCTGCGGGAAACAGACCCGGAGAGTGCTACGCTCCAGCTTCCAGGCACAAATGGCATGCCCATATTATCCAGCCTTCTCTTTTCTCCTTTCCTGTTAGTTAATTAATAACTGGATTAATTGCAACGGTATCACTAACACTTCACATTTAGGATCTTAATAAATAAATAACCAGTCAACAATATTGATAGTTGTAATTTCCTGTGTCCTATCTGGGGTTAGTTATAACATTAAGTACTCAACATCCATGGGCCCTTGACCCATACAACAGTTTGGCAAGGAGGAATTATGATATTCAGCATATGGATAGAAAACCAAGGCTCAGAAAGGATTAAGTAATGATATAATCATTACGAATCTTGTCCAATCGTGTTCACTCTTTGTACATTCAGATATGTTCTCTTGCCTCTCCTCACTGAGGGTTTTAAAGGAAGGCTGGGGGGATTTCCCCCAATTTCCTCACTCCAATACTAAGGCCTATTCTAAAATCCACGTTTGATCCATTCAATGCTTTCTTGACTTCTTTGGCCTCCCTTATATCAAACCTACACACCCAGGTCATTCTCACCATCTACCTAGCACCTACCTTCTCCAGTTGCAGAGATTAATAGGTAAAAGGTCACACTTGGTTGTCCCCCTCACGCGTCCCCACTATGATGCCAAGCAACGTACTTTAGCCGAACTAAAATTAAACTTCAGCTCTGTTGCACCCTACACTTGACATGATGCGTGATGATATGATGTGCCCCAAATTCATAAAATCTGAGACACACACAAACACCCGAAATTTACAAAGCAAGTGCAAATCATGGTGGATGATTATTCCTTCACAAAAGGACTCCTCATAAACTTCCTTAAGTAGGGAGCTTCTCTGATGCATTTATGATGTGACTTGATTTTCCCCCAGGGATATATTCTTTGCATAAATAAAGCAAAGCAGACTGCAGTGAAAGGGAGCATCAGAAATATTTGCCTGGAGAACACACACATTGCGCTGATTCATGGCCCTCAGCTGTTGCCAGGCCCCAAATCACTCGTTGGTTCATAATGTTTAGTGGGAGCCATGCCCACCCACTGACTCTCCTGGTGGCCCCCTTCTGTCACAACCTGGCATTGGGTGCCATTCTTACCTGTGTATAGAAACCAACCTGGTGTGAATTGCTACTATTCCATTTCACCAGATAACCTACAGTATGCTGAGTCTCAAAAATAATCAGCCACCATGGTGAGCCAGGCTTCAGATCCTGCTCATTTTTTTACATTAGAATCAGACTCTGCAACAGTCAGGATTGGTTAGGTTATGCTGAAATAACAAATAACTAGAAAGTCTTAAATGGCTTAAAACAACACACGTCTATGGGTCTCTCACTCTAGATATCCATCACCGGAGAGTGGGCAGGAAGAGGCCCAGAGACCCTGTTCATTCACTAACTCAGGGACCCAGGCTGACAGACCAGTTACAATCTTTAAAATCATTGGTTATCATGGCAGAGGAAAATGTTTAACCTATCCACTAAGTGATACATGCCTCTCCTACTTGCCTCTTTCTGGCCAGAACCCATCACATACCCTCTCTTCAAAAGAGAGGAGGTTGAATCCTACCAAAGGAAGTGCTCAGGACACAGAGAGTCTAAAACATTTGGTAATAGCACCAATAATCTCCACGGTCCATCAGAATGCCCACCCAAGGCTCTTCCATGACCATGGAGAACAAGGAGCTTCGATCCCAGGACCCTGGGGGGAAAAAATACATAACGGGAGTTCTAGATGACCTGGTCTACATTACTTTCGTGGAAGAAAGAGAGCCTTAACTGTATCTCTGATTATACCCAGTCCCTTACACCTTGTTCCCTAAGGGAGTGACTTCTAACCTCAGAAAAGGTGCCTGGCCACACCTGCCCTGTGGGGTGCCTCATCCAGGGCTGTCTTGAAGTGTGAGAACCAGGTTGTATGTACCTCACTTAGGTGTCCAGTCCTGCAGAGACACCTTTGGCCTATGATGTTCTTACAATAGAAACTTTAATCCTTATCAAAGGGAGACTGTCTCGTCATATCTCTCAACCTGCCTTGTTGTTCTTTTTTTTCCTATTTTTGGGGGGGTAGACTGAAACATTTTCTATTTCCCCAATTCCCCCCCTCCCTCTAGCTTTTTTTACCAGGAAGAGAAGGATCACAAAGAAATGACATGTTCTCCGTTAAATCAATGTCCATGCATCTCCCCTCAAGCTTTCTCACCACTTTGGGTGGAGAGATGCAGGTGCAAGGTCTCCTAGGGCGAAGTGGTTTATTTTCAAGCCATGAGAAAATTGCAAGGTAGATTTTTTGTCAACTCTGACACTTCCTTGGACACTAATACCAAACACTCTTATTAAAGGAGTTGTCGTCATGTTTTAGCCAAATTAGATGAGGCTTCCAAAAGATGGGACTACCTCATCAGAAGAGAGTAAGGAAAAGGATTGTGTTTTTATAAACCCTTTTCTATAAAAGGGTTACAATGCAAAGATGTCTCACCTGCATTAGTGAGGGAACAGGTAAGCACCAATAACTGAAATACACAGACTTAATTTAAATCCTTTAATTTGTATTTCTTAAAAAAATTGTTTTTTTATCTAATATTTCCTTGATATATAAGTAAAAGAAGCATTTTGTTTAGAGGCACAAGAAGGATTTGAGTCAGAAAGATAGTCTGTAAATCTAGGTGCACTAAGGGATCCACTGTGGGTGGATGAACCAGATAATATTTCTTTCTCCATTTAACAAAAAAAAAATGAAAAGAAAATAAAGGGATATGAAAACAACATAAGGAGAACACTGGATTGCAGAAAACGAAAAATAAAAGGGGAAAGGAAATTTAGTTGAATCTCCACTGTATGTCAGGACTATTGTATCTGATTACCTCATTTAATACACACACAAATGTAGGAGATATCATGGATGTATTTTTTCCATCCAACACTCATTCATTCATTCTTCATTCACTCTAAAACAATTCACTGCGTCCCTACTCTCTGCCTGGCACTATGCAAGGAGCTGATGAAAGAGAGAAAATAGAGATACTGCCATAAAGTTGTTCATCATCTAGTGAGAAGATGAGTTGGACCATAGGATGAGCCTCAGGGAGAATGTGTTTTCCAGACAGTAATTGGCCAAGAAAAGATTCAAGCGCAGGTCCTTCTAATACCATCTAAACCTAGACTTTCCAGATCTGGCAGACTACCAGAGTCCGTTGATGGAATTCCACCTCCCAATGTACAGAATTGCCAGGTTTGGGGTCTAGGTATCTGCATTTTTAAAATATATTTTATTGATTTTTTTACAGAGAGGAATGGAGAGGGATAGAGAGTTAGAAACATCGATGAGAGAGAAACATTGATCAGCTGCCTCCTGCACACCCCCTACTGGGGATGTGCCCGCAACCAGCCCACAACCAAGGTACATGCCCTTGACCGGAATCAAACCTGGGACCCTTCAGTCCGCAGGCCAACGCTGTATCTACTGAGCCAAACCGGTTAGGGCGGTATTTGTATTTTTTTAAAACCTCCCTTGGTGAACCTAATCTAATGACCAGCCATACCAATGCCATCATTTCACAGTGTTATCCTCTTACGTTTAGCACCCCCACACCATCCCAGCCACCATCAATTACATTTTCACGCCAAATGCAAAAGCAAACTGCTTGTCTCTGGCATCCAGTTGACATTCTAGGTGAAAAGGTAGAGAATTAACAATTTCCATGAATGGGTTTATACATGTTACCCATTCTAAATGTAACTATAAAAGAAAAAGTGTCTCCCATTTCAGGCCTTAAATTTCTCTCCATGCTGCTCAGAGGACAGCCAATAAAGCCATTACTTAAAAAGCCCAAGGAGAGCTGTCTTTTTACCTTATCATCCACAGCTGCTCGAAAGATGAATCAATCTGCAAGGTAGCCGGGACTTCTCAAGCTCTGAGTGATTGTGATCCTACCAGAGATACGCCCCTGTCCCAGCTGATATGGTGTGTGTGTGTGTGTGTGTGTGTGTGTGTGTGTGTGTGTAACTTCTTTAGAGCCAAAATATAATAAAATTTCTTGTAGTCTGTTGCAGAGTACACCAATCAAGGGAAATCAGGTTTCCAAATTAAGAGCAACAAAGCACAAAAACCTGATATTTTTTTTAATATATTTTATTGATTTTTTACAGAGGAAGAGAGAGAGAGAGAGAGAGAGCTAGAAACATCGATGAGAGAGAAACATCGATCATTTGCCTCCCGCACATCTCCCACTGGGGATGTGCCTGCAACCCAGGTACATGCCCCTGACCGGAATCGAACCCGGGACCCTTCAGTCCGCAGGCTGACGCTCTATCCACTGAGCCAAACCGGTTTCGGCACAAAGACCTGATATTAATGATGAGCTGAGGAAGTTAACTGGACAAGGAAAGAGAGATCTTCCAAAGATGAATCATAGGAGGGTGCCATTTACAAGGGGGATCTGGCCAAAAGGAAGAAATGGAAACTGAAAATCACCCTCTACATTTTACCTAATCAATGAGAATTTTATTTTGACAGATTGAATGAGATTAAAAGGAAGGAGACTCTGGCCAGGTGACCCCGTTGTTTGGAGTGTCATTCCTTGCACCCAAAGGGGATGCAGGTTTGATATCCAGTCAGGACACATACCTAGATTGCAGGTTCGATCTCAGGTCAGGGCACATAGGAGGCAACTGATCAAGGTTTCTCTCTCACCACTCTCTCTCTATTTTTCTCAAATCAATAAAAGCGTATTCACATATGGGTATATCCACGTATCGGGTGGGGATTTTTAAAATAAGGAATAAGACTTCAAGCAATTCAAAATGGTGTCTCTCTCTTGAATGCAAATACACATCCTTGTGTATTTATACACAAGAGAAGAGGTGCAGGGTAAAATGGCAATCTAATTTGTCTTTTTCTGCCATCACCACCCCACCCCCACCCAACTCCATGCATACATATTCTCTCAGCTTCCTTCCCTCCTCTGTAATTCCCCTCTGTGTAAACATGCTAAATTATTTATATCTAGATTGAAGGCATCTTTTAGTCTGACTGGGGCTAGAGTAATCAAAATATAATTGTGCTGTAGATATGCTAATATATTATGCTAACGTTTGATTAAGGCGACTGTGAGACCTGAGAAATGAGGGTGGTAGAGCTGGGTTATCCAGAGGCTAAAGGATGCTCAAGAAAAGGAAAGGAGAGAACTTTGAGCTTTACTGAGCTTCTGTGTGGCCGAGTGAGAAATAAGTTCTAAACCAGGAACATCTAGCTCTCCAGACCCAGGAAGGTAACACTGGTTAAGAGCTTTCTAAGTGCAGGAATTGATCGAAGTATTTTATATGCAGAAACCACACTTAATCCTCAACTTTATTAAATTGTTACTAGTATTCCCCCTCCCCCATTTCCCACACGAATTGATTGAGGCACACCTCATTCAAGATCACAAAGCAAGGATGTGGCAAAATGTGGGTCCAAACCCAGGCAATTTGGTGCCATAAAACAATATATAGACTGAGATTTGTGGGGAGAGGGATGATTTGGGAGAATTATGGGTATTAAGACATAAAGAAGGAAGAAAAAAAAACATGCCAGTGCCTACTAATGAGAGAAAGTTATACAAGGAATGGCCAGAAGCCTCCTAGTTTTAGGAATAATCACAAAGGTCTGTTTCAGTTTTCTGCAGTTTAGAGGATTAATTGTATCCCCTTAGGAGAAATTGATACTGTAGGGTTTATCTAGGACCATTGCCACTCAAAACATACCTTCTTATCCTCTTCAACCACAATTTTCCCTGCTGATACCCTCCTAATTCAGTTGCTTATCAGTAAACTTCCATTCCTCAATTCCCATTAAAAGATATGATATCTTACTATAGTAATGTTCTAGGTAACTGAAGAATTATTCATTATGATGGTTTGGGGACAATAAAGGTGCCACAAACAGCCCCTTAGAGAAGTCTGACCAATACCTTGTCACTTCCCTGCTAATACCTTCAGTGACTCCCTGTTGCCAATGGGCAAAAGCCCAATCCTTAATCTGACATCTGAAGACACTCAGAAACCCACAGGCAAAATATGTCTAGTCCCAGCCACCAGCCCCTCCTCCCAGCAAGTCTAATTCCCTACATTCTAATTAAGACCTGGACTCTCCTGCCATTGCACTTTCAAAGTCAAGTCTTTCTATGCATGTAAACTCCTCCTTCCAAATTCTCTCCCACCTTTCTGGGTTCAGTTAAATTCACCTCCTCTATAACAGGCTTCTTTGACCATCCACATCTATGTATCTGCTCTCTCCTCTATTTCTCTAATGTCCACCCTTAAGATTACATGACAATTACTCCTCTAACATCTTGTCTCTCCCTTCTCATTGCTGTCTGATGTGTGCGCATTGGTATTAACACATATATATACTGTCTGTGCAACAAAATTTCTGATCCTTAGAAAGCTAGTGCTAAGATACACCTTCCTATCAACTTTGTTTCTTTTCATCCTTGTATCTCTGCCACACCTGGTGCACTACTTTGTACACAGCAGACACTCAATAAGTGTTTCTCAGTTAAAGGGACATGCAAGCCCCTCGTTGATATGGAAACTGCTTTTTTCATTATTAACCTAAAATCCACACGTGTATCCTGCAATGCCAATATGAATCAAAATCTGATCCGTGAATTCCTCTTCAGCCTCCTCATCGCTCACGGTTTCTCTCACCTGCTCTTCTTCAACAGAGAGCGGTGAAAGCCACAAACATGCTGCTTTATGTTCCTGGGGTTTCCCATGTGGCTTTCTCTCCCTGGCGTGCCCTTTCTTTATTCTCTCCTCTCGGGGAAAATCCAGAGAAGATTAAACACTCCCAGAAAGTCATCGATTACTCCTACTTCCTCCTGATACATCATTGTATTTTCACAATGTTGACTAAGAAATGGATTACCTTTTTCCTGCCCTATTTGTTTATGAATTGCAAGAGGACAGGGATTGTTTCTCATCTGTGCCCCTGTCCCCAGGCACTGGCGTGGTACTGCGCATGCACATAGCCTGGGCTTTGCGTGCCGAGTGAGTGAATGTATGCATGATGGAATACAGACTGAAGACCCAAGCTCTTTTATAAATTTGTGAAGGAATCTGCTGTTAGCCCAGCAGAGAATAAGATAAAATTATGCCACACAATGGGACGCAGAGGTGTGTTAACATGAAAAATGTACTTCCACACTTTTACCCTGAATGCTCTCCACGTTCAAGTCCTACCCTCCTGGAATGGTTGCTGGGATCCCTCGGGGAAAACCCTTTGTGAGGAATAAAGTGGAGCAGCCTCCACAGGAAAAATAGCCCTGGGATCATGACAGGAGCAGCTGCACAAACATGTTGAAAAGGAGAGCTTGCAAAGACAGAGGTGACAGTTGGAAATTCTGCGCTGGCCCAGAAGTCGCCCAGGTTTGACAAAGGGATTCAGATGTGCCCTGTCTTTGGGAGGAGGCTATTGGGACAGAGCCACAGACAGCACAGCGATCGGTCCATGAAGAAGACACGGGAATGGGCTAGTTGGGGGTAGGGACCATGCCTCACAAACGTCCCTGCAGATGATCGCTTCTCTGAAAGCGGAGACCTGCTGTCATGCGCACCCACCGGACACACAGGTCTCACTCCCGGAGCTGCTTTCCCCCTGCTGCCCTGGATGCCTTAGGAGGGATTTGATTAAGCCAGGGGGAGGCAGGGAATGTCCTGTTAGAAATCACCAACATGTGGAAGCGGGGGAGGAGAGGAAGGAGAGAGAAATCAACCGTAAAAGAGAAAAGGGGAAATATAGCTAGAGACGCAGAAAGCCTGTCACACCTCTCCCAACGGCAACAAAAGCAGAGGAGAGATAGTTCCTCTTTAATGAATGCTTTGATCACGCACAGTTGATATCATAATTATATAAAACGAGAGCACGACAGAAATAAGACGTGTTGTTCTCTCTCGTGGCCGGTAACCTTTGTGATGGGTTCATTTGTTTAAGAAGAGAATCAGGCCCCTCAAAAGGGAGGCATGTGTTGGGGAGAACCTGTCTCCCTCCATGGTTTGCAGCAGCGCCTGCCTCCCCCGCCCCCAACACACGCCTCAGATGGGCCGATCTGTCACCCCTGACTCCGACAGTGAACTAATGGTGGCAGGATTGTCCTCGCATGTGTCCTGGTTAAATTTCTCAGGCTACCCCACGGCCTAGCAGCACTCCCTGTCTTTCCTTTTCCTCCTCCTAGCTGTCCTCCCCACCTGGTTTGGCTCGCCCACCAATCTACCCTTAATTGGGCATTTCCCAAGTAATAAGATACCTTGTGCTGTTGCGAGTATTGACTTGGCTCCTCTCGGGGGGAGAAGTAACCAGCCCTGCCCCGCCCCCCCGCCCCAGAATGACACTCCCCCATGCAGGTCCTCCTCGGAAACAGCAGGGGAGAGAGGCAGTTGCCATGGGAACAGAGGCGGCCACACAAACAGGAGCAGCACATTTCTCCTAAGGGGGCGTGGGCAGAGCCTGCTCTTTGCTTCACCCCCATCGGAGCCTCTCCTGAAAGTTTTCTCTGCCCGGGAAAGAAGAGGGTGCACAGTGGGGAAGGGTTACCCCCTCTCTTTTGAACCTCCAAATCTCGGTTGAAGGGTCCGAGCCTCGAATTGTTGGCAGGGGAATTCACCTAGGCCTGCCTGATCACTGGCAAGGAGAGAAACAAGGTCTGCGTCTCATTCAACGTCTGGAGGATTCTATGGCCCGATGATGCACACGGGAGCCGTAAGCTGATAGAAAGTTGATCATGGTGCAAAACAAAGCAGCCTCCCATGACACCCACTCCGTCTGGTTCTCTGCCAGGTACATCAGTAGACAATCGGAACGGGTACAGGGAGTGGCATTCACGCTGCTCACGCCGGCCTGGTAGTGGCCCTGCTCCATCGCAGGCTATGACAGTCCTGCTAAGACAGCAGCAGCAGGTGGAGAAAAAGAGACATGAGGGGAGGCGATCTACAGGGAGAATGTAGGTTACACCCAGCAGGTACATCGCGGCCATGTGAACCAGAGTCGGAGATTATGTCTCTTTAACTGCGATCAATTTAAAAATAAATCAATCTGTTGGGGAAAAAAATCAGGTTTATGCGAATAAAAAAGTCACCAGCTATTTGTAAAATGCATAAAAACAGCTGGGTGATGGACACGTTTTCCCTTTGCAGGGGATGTTTGGGGGGTGTTGGTGGCCCTGGAAGGCTGGCCCAGGCCCGGCCCGCCTGGGAGGAGGGACAGGGAGCCCAGGAGGATGCAGCAGAGTTGGAGGCCTTCCCCCTGCCACATGCCCGATGCTGATTTATGGGGACTGGAACAATTTGTCTAAAGCTGTAATTTTAACTAGCTCCGCGCTGGGCAGCCAATCACAGGGATCTCTCCACGAAGCTTTTACGAGTCCCCATAAAAGCAGCAAAATGAAAACTCAGGGGCCCTTAAAATATACTCCAAGGGTTTCTGCAGTGCAATTGGAGGCTTTTATGACTCCTGTCAGGACTTTTATGACCCCGTAAAACCAGGCAGCAGCCTGGCCTGCGATGAAAAGTGGCCCCGCTGTCCTAAAGTCTAAATGGTCTGTACATTTACAAGGCCTGGAGGAAGGATGCTGGGACGAATGGGGGCTGCCCCGAGTGAAGGCAGGTGTGGGAGGGGCGGCCGGACTGGACAGTGAGGGGAGACAAGGGGAGGCCAGCAAAGGAGGGACAGCAAGTGGGAGGATGGTAAGGGGAGGACAGCAAGGGGAGGTAGGGGAAGACATGAGAGATGCACATGGACATGGCCTTCCACTTGGAGCACTGGGAGCACCCAAATGCCCAAATCCAACACCACTCCCCAAGCACAGTGGGAGGCGAGGGGGCTGAGCAGAAAGGCACTTGCACTGGAAAGATAAACAGCGAGGCCTCCAGGGAATCCCAGGCCCCATAGCACTTTCTCAAGGACATCTTCCCATTATGACATCTGCATCATAGCGGGGAGGTAATGAGGAAAAGAGGGTAGGAGGGAGAGAGGGAGGGGTGGAGAGAGAGAGAGAGAGAGAGAGAGAGAGAGAGAGAGAGGAAGGACACCCAGTTTGGAGCACTTTGAGTGTCCCTGTAATTTGGAGAAAATGTGTCCGTTAGTGTGAGGACACTTTCTACGCAGCTAGCGCATGCCCAGTGCTACACACTGGTGTGCTCTATTCCTCAGCTGGGCTTTGAGCTCAAAGCCACCACAGCCCCACTCAGTCCCTGGGACTGAAACCCCCTGATCCTGGGCCTTGCTCTGGAAGCTTAAATCATCCAGCCTTATCAGCCCAGGCCCTGTGTTCTGCGTGTCCCCACAAGATGCTGCCAGCAGCCATGGACAGAGGCTGGAGGAACGCAGTGTGTTCCCAGTGGGAGCTCACAGAGGGCAGGTGAGGTGCTGGGTGGCATCGCGGAGAATGAACTTCCAGGCAGGTCCACCAGGCATCCACACACAGCTGGGGAGGCAGCGGGGGTGATGGATGCTGACTTCGGATCTCAGAGAATGCCAAAGGAAGAGGTGATGGTGGGGTGGAATGCCTCAGGAGGAGTCGGCCAACCCTGCTCTTTGCCCCCAGAATGTCCAGGTCCATGAGGGTCATTGTGAAGCAGAAAGTGCTCGCGAACTCTGACTGACCTCTGCGGCTTTGGGTTTCTAGGTTGGAGAAAAAGAACCCCCAGGAAGCAGTGACAGGGGGGTTGCTGTGTGGAGCTGGTCCCTCCCTCCTGAGGAGCAGGTGTGGCAGAGCGAGGCAGGCGATGAGTCAGAGGCAGACTAGGGTCCTCCCTGTGGAAGGCAGAGACTAGGGACCTCCTGGCGGAAGGCAGAGAGGAGAAGCCCAAAAAGTGAGGTTTCCCTGGGGTGTGCAGCCATGACCAGCAGTGAAGAGACTGCTCCTCTTCACTCTGCCATGCTGCCAGGAGCCTTGCTGAGTGGGGAAAGCAGGTATGAAGACAAGGAGGCTGAGACATAAGTTCCAAGACCCCACTACATGACCATGGGCAACCACATCTCTCCGAGCCTTCTGTAACAAAGTGGAGATAAAACAGCTGCCTAATCTGGGTGCTCTGAGCACTGGAGGAGAGAAGGTGCCCACGGCGGGATTTGAGTCGCTTCTTAATGGGTGGATGGGTGTTTGCCGTGTCCATAGGAGAGGGGGGTCTCCTGCAAAAGAAACCCACCCAGTAGCAGCAGAGGGAAAAGCACACCCATGTTTTAGGTAAAGGGAAACATCTGGGGTGCCCAGGGCATCTGCAACTTGTAGGGAAGGTTTGCGGTTTAATCACTGGCCTGAGTAGTGTGGTAGGTGCCATGTGGGGTTAGGAAGGAGCCAGGCAGTGGGCTCCGAAGACAACAGCACATGAGACAAGCCAGGTGGTGATTTCCTGCCCTGACTCTTGAGATCACCCCCTTTATTCCCCTGTAAGTCGTCAGAGTTGTCTTCTTAAGGCATAGACTGGCCAAGTCGCTACCCCTCTGAGCTGTAGGCTCTTGCTGCAGCCCATAAGAGGAACTCCAAATTCCCTAACACAGTCTATGAGTCTCACATGATCTGGCTCCAACTGAGGTCCAAACAGGCTCATCTCCATGCCTTGGCCCTTTGGCTCACTCTTCTCCATCTTCTACTCACCACATCTCTTCCACTCATAACCCTGGAAGTGTCATTCTCCTCCCTGCAACGCCTCCTCAACCGCCCAGGCCACAGCCCAGACACGTCTTCCTTTGACAAGTCCCCGTGGTGGGCACACCATGTCACAGAACCACCATGCCAGCCAGATTAACCAAGACCATACCTATATAGTCACATCCCCCTATCATTTCTTTCAAATGCTCACTAGATTCTCAATTCCCCATTCCACTTTTGTCAGCCACAATGGAGTTAAATCCCATTAGAACAGAGCTCGGCCATCAAAGAACCTGTTCCGTGCCTGGCAGATACATAACATGAAAACAGAAAATGCTGTTAAATTGCTGAATCGACCTAGACTGACGGCAGAATAAGAAGGGGTGCCATGGAGTCTACACTTAGCTTGGTGCCACCAATGGCTGAAACAGGGCACTGGCCTGCAGGAAGAGAAAGATCACTATGCCAGGTTCTAGAGAAGGGTCACCCAAGGGTGAGGGTTTGATTCAGAGACATTGGCTCATGTTGATAATTCAGGAAAGAAATGGCAAGAGTTTGATCTACTCCAGGGGCAGGGAGCATGCAGGTGAGAGATAAAAGACATTCAAAATAAACTCAATGGACAATGGGAAACTGGAAAGTAGGGGACTCGAGTATGACCTCACATATCTGGTCTGGGTGCCCAGTAGACAACGGGTTTAGGTATAAGAATTCAGAATGCGTAGTTGGACATAGAGTCTCGTACGGGCTTTATAAAAATGAGGCATGTGGGAGACGCAGGGTAGAAATACCCAGCAGGCAGCCAGAGCACTGGTTCTGGTACCCAGGAAAGGCCAGACACATAAATTAAAGAGTTAGTGGCCCAAAGGCTAAAGTCACTGAAGCGCAAGGAAATAGTCCTTGGTGTGTGTGGAGCCAGAAGAGGCGAGTGGTCTCATGATAAAACCCCTAAGAACGTGATCATTTAACCAACCTTTCTTAGCAAGCTCCTTGCTGCCTTTCTTAGCAAGCTCCTGCCCACACAGCAGCCCACGCGAGCTGGCCCTGTTTCTGTGCACTAGCCGATGACATCACTCATTTCTGCTCCGGCAAATTTAATAAGTATGCTAATTTCATAAAACTGCACTGAGTGCCTACTTAGTTAGGGGTTGGACATCCTCCCCCTAGACTCTCCCAATATTCTCTCTGCCCCCGTTAGAGCTTCTCACTT
>NW_006291430.1:1128234-1142358 GCF_000327345.1 Myotis davidii | reverse complement strand
AGCTCTCTCTCCCCATCTGTCCCCTCCCAACCTCCCACCTCAATACTGCTCTGTGCTTTCTTCCCCAAATTTCCTTCCAGCCATTCCTTTTCACCTCTCCAGAATTCCTATTCCATTTTATCATGCTCAGTAATAATTTAGAAAGCATTAAAAATGACACACAGTTGGTTGAAGTATCAACAAGTACTAAAGGGCAAATGATACAAAGCAATGGTTCCTGCTCTCCCCTCCTCTTCTTAAGGATTCTCTCCAGAGGACCCCGCCTTTAATTAGGATTCTTTTCTTTTTAAATTTATTTCAGAGAGGAAAAGAGAGGGAGAGAGAGGTAGAAACATCAATGACGAGAGAGAATCATGATGAGAGAGAATCATTGATTCTCTGCCTTCTGCACACCCGCTACTGGGTATCAAGCCCTCAACCTGGGCATGTACAACTTTCCTATTGGAATCAAACCTGGGACCCTTCAGTTCACAGACTGATGCTCTATCCACTGAGCCAAACCAGCTAGATCCAAAATCTAATGTTTTTAAGCAAATTTCCTTTTTATCTAAGCTAGACTGAGTTGTTTCTGTACATAAGTCCAAAATCGCACTGATAAATAAATGGGGACTATAAATGCTTCATGACTTAGACTTTTATCTTACCTATCTGCTGTCACCCCCACATATCTCCTTCTTCCAAAACCCCACGTCTCCACTCTACCTGCCTGCTATGACCACTGGTACCTGCAGTTTCCTGATCATCTTCCTGTGTGCAAGATACCATGTAATGTGTCTTGAATGCCCCACCCCCTTTCTCTCTCTGGGTAATTAACCTTCTCAACCATGAACTTTTACTTCAAGAGCCACCTCCTTTAGAATGCCTGCCTAGGATGTTTAAATCTAGAATATTTATTCTTCCCCTGAGCCCTCAAACAGCTTATGCTTATACGTTTTGTCACATGGCATTGGAATTTGGGGTTGACTTACCTGTTTTCCCCATTCAACTTAACGATGAATGGTGAGGGCTATGTTCATAACTTTGGTCTCTATTATATAGCACAGTGCCGAGTACAAAGAATGACCTCGTTTAGTATTTATTAAATGAAGGGCTGAAGTAATCGTTTAATCAATGAATCATCTATTAATTGCTCTTTAATCAGAACAGGGTGCCAAATGAAGAAAAAGTTGAAAAGTGACTACCTATGGCCTGTAATGACTCCATTTCTGACCTCCAAGCCACACACCCTCTTGTTATGGGATGGCTGTTCTCAACTATTCAACATAGTAGATGGATTTCTCTCCAACCCCCACCATTTTAGGAAAAGGAAAGCAGGTCAAATGAAAGAAGATTCTTTTAAATATTGCTTCCTCAGCGCTTCCCCAAGATAATATAACACATCCCTTCACAGCAGGAGGAGTACTGCATCTTCTCTATAGCACACACTATAGTACAAAATGTACAGCAACTATGAATCGAACTGAATGAGTCATCCAGCCCATCTGTTGTGCAGTATTGGTTTTCCTGTAGCTGAAGTCAATGTTCCTGCTTAGGTTAGTGTGTGTATATCACCCACATGGAGTATGATTTATCAGGGAACTGGGTTGAGAGCCACCCATTCTAAAACCAGGCAAGATTCACAATGAAATACTCATTATTTCGTAGAGTGTGCTTGTGGAAAATAGGTTATAGAGCTCAGTCCCTGCCTCATAGGAGATGAAAATGTGATCCTTTGCTAGCTCAGACAAAATCCTCCATGCTACATTAGGCTGGAAAGCATAATTTTGTACTTGCGAGCTTTTATCAAAACTGTATATCTGAAATCTTAATAATGCAGGAAGCTAGATTATGTTTCCCTTCTCTGTTCAGGTTCACATCAACAGAATCAGAACTAATTTCTGATTTGAAACTCGGCAGTTTTAGCTGAATCTATAAGAATATTGTGTTAAGGTCCTGCAGAGGACTGGGGAAACCTGCCATTATGCACACACACATGCATGCATATGTCAAAAGTGAAAATAATAATAATAATAATAATAATAAAGCTAAACATGAAGCTATCATATCCATGAAGAGAGAGAACTACCCTGGTTCTGCCCTGGTCACCTTAAGGAATATAAAGTATATAAACTAAAACTTAAAAACAAATTTCCCAGGATCCTAGAGCTAGAAATTTTCATTCTAGTCTCTGCCATGCAGACACTCACATATGGAGGATGGTCGTGAAGAGTATCAGGTGTAGATTCAGGTTAGGAAGAGAGTCAGATTTAAATTTCAGTTCAAATTTAGAATTTGTCATTTATTACTTAGCTATGAGACTTGAAAATCTGTCTTTAAAAATTAGGCTTAGGTTGTTTTGTCTATCAAATGCAGTGCATGAAATCTAATCTGCCAAACATATGGTTGCTTCTGATGATCAAAATCAATACGGGACAGATTCTTCTACCCCGATCTCAGCATTTCATAATAGCAGTAAGGGGTATATTGTTTTATTTTTCCAAGTATTTTAGCTTCTCCAAATGATAGGGGTCTACATTTTACCCCACTGACATCAGTTTTGGCCCTTTGACTTGCTTTGGCCAATGCAATAGGAAGAGAAATCTCACGCATCACTATAAAATAGAAGCTTGAAAAGCTATCATGTGGTGAGACTAAATGTCCCACATCATACCTACTCCTGCAAATGTTGGTCCAAGTATTAAATAATTAAATGTGTGTATATGTATGTGTACATGCACATATATTCACACACACACACACATACACATAGGAAGAGAGAAACAAAGAGAATCCACAGAGAGTTGTGGGTCTCGTGTACTTGTATGTCACTGACATATTGGGAACATTTGTTACTGCCATAAAACTGAGCTAAAGCTTACTGATACATCTTGGAACCTCTCTGAGCTAATTTTCACTTAAATCCACCACCAGATGAACAGATGATCTCTATTTCTTCTGAAAAAGCCCAGAGGTGTTAAACTAATGCTTAGTACATTAACACTTTTCTGATTCCATAAGTTAGGTGAATAACAGACAGGAATTAGTTTCTTTCTTTAATCCATGTAATTTCATATTGTAGTTTCATTCTATGAAGAGTAAGTTAAATATTTTAGAAAGACTTAATAAGAACAAATCACAAAATAAATAATTGTGTTTTTTTTTAAATCAAGTGATGAAATGTATAGGAAAGTATTTTATAAATGACAAATTGCTGTGTTGATATACTAGTTTGTACAAACTTGTCCATTATTACATTGTTGAACAGCTACTTTTTATAAAATACGAGGCAGAAAATAACATGAGGCATAAAGCGTAGAACGATCCTCAAAGGACTTTTAGCTCAGCAAATTGTAAAAAAAAAAAATTAGTAGCTACATTTTCAGCAACATACCTCAGTGATTGATCAGAGTACCAATAATCTCTATTGCAACAGTTAAAAATAAAATAAAAATGGTACAGAATGTTCCAGTAGCTTGGATTATAAGGTCAGGAAGGTGGTGTCTCTATCTTACTTGGTGTTTATGTATCTTGGTTTATTTATATGTCCGTTCCAAAGTAATTCAAGTTCATTACTCTGGGCTTAACATAAGAAAAATATATTGATATGTTTGATGTTATGTTTACTAGTAAGTCATCTGAAATCCATGTACAATAGGGAGCTCTTGTTAGAAAGACCTCATCAGAGGCCTCGTTGCCTCAGCTCAGCTACCTAACCACCTCTGCCGGAAATCAATTCCTCGGATCCAGAAAACTCTTAAAATGAAGGTACTGCCCATGGAGCCACACATATACATTTCTCTAGAAAACCCCTGACTTAAATGAATGAGACAGCTTTCATTTCCCTGACTTGAAGACAAAAACCTGATCTCAGGCAAAAGCGGTAATGACAACATCTATAAACCTGCCCCACCGTGTCTGGAACCATTGGCGTACACAAGGCTTTTACACAGAACACCCACCACCACCAATCAATATGCCATCAGGCCACAAAGAATAGCTCCATTTTAACTTAAAAACCCCATTTCAAGATCCAAGAAAGGAGAGAGTAATGCTGTACACCCAGGCTGCCCAGCCTACAGCCAAGGAGGGGGGGGGGGGACACCAGCCCCCTAGCGACAGTAGAATAGAGTGGGTACACCCAGTGCACTGGGGTAGTTGCCAAGTCAGCTCACAGGAAGAAATATAAACATATGCTCCTTAAGGGCAGACAGCACGCCGAGCCCGCTGCCTAACACATAACTAGGGTTCAATAATTACTTCCTGAGCAAAAACAATGACTCACCAATTGACTGACTGATGGGCTCCACAAATGAGGAAAGCGACGCATTAGAGCATTTGACTTTTCTTCGGGCTCATCATAAATTGCTAGCATCTGGATTATTTGATAGGAGTCTGAATTATGGGAGAACCATTGCCCAAATGGGTGACATTGTTATTACTTTTAAAGTTTCTCTTGTACCCAAACCATCATTCATGGCTCCGCTCAAACATTACCTCCTAACTAATTCTTCCCTCACCCTCCAATCCTCAGCGTGTGGCTGAGCTCTCTGGTTCCTTTCAGCATCAGGGAACACCAGAAAGAGCATATATTTTCAATTCTGCTTTGCAACTTATTTGCTTTGCTGCAAAAACAATTGAATGGGTCAAAATCAAATTAAGAAATAGGATATGGCAGGTAGGGATGAAATGAAATAGAAATTATAGAATAGAACTGAATATATTGAACAGATTGAATAAAAAATATTGGAAAGCTTTACACATGACAAAGTACATACTTCTGTGTGTCCATGTGTTTGTGTGCGTGCACACATGTGTGAGCACTGTCTGTACACTATAATTAAAATATGTGTATTCTTATGGGAGAATATGAAGAACTCTATAAATCACTGGTGTAGAGAAACAAGCCAGATATTCCGTATTAATATCTTGCTTCCACTATGTGCTGCTTAAGTAACACTGGACAAATGACTGCCTTTTAGAGCATCAGTTCCCTTGTCTATAAAATGATATACTGGCCACCTATTTTGCAGAACTACTTTATGGACTAAAATCACTAAAATAATGTAAGCAAAGTTCATTTGGCATAATGGAGTCAAATAAATAAAAACTATTTCTCCCTTCTTTCTCTTTTGGTCTTCTTTGTTATTTCTATAACTTCTTAAGGTAATCAATATCCTCCTTTTTTTGTCTCATAATTGTGTGGTTATGTCTCAGATTTCTCCTATTAGAATTTAAGTTACTTAAGAGCAAGGAATAAGAATCATTTATCCATCCAACTTATCAAATGCCTTTATAGTCAGACAATATTCTAGGCAGTGGCAAAAGAGCTGTAACAAAAACAATAAAAAATCCTGGATCTCACATAGCTTTTATTATAGAGTAGGGGCCCAGTGCACGAATCTGTGCACTTTGAAAGGAACTGTGGGCTGCAAGGCTGTGGTAGGCATAGGGGTGGGTCCCAGCCCATCCTCCTCACCCCCGCCTGGACCCTCCTGTGCGGCCCCAGGTCCCCTGTCTGCCACCAGCCCCACTCCCACCACAGCTCCCATGCGCTGACAGCGCTGGACCCGCTCTCACCTGATGAAAGCATGGAGTGACTGGGGCCAGCACCAGCAGTGGGTATGAGTGGCAGCTGCTGCCCCGATCGCCCCTCAGGAGCAGGGGGAGGTGGAGAAGCCCTCAGGGGTGATCGGGACCAGCAGCCACTGCTCGCACCCACTGCCAGTGCCAGAGCCGCGGCTTGTACCCGCTGCCGGTGCCCGGTGCCAGTCCCAATCTCCCATCAGGAGCAGGGGGAGGGGGAAATGCCCTGAGGGGCGATTGGGGCCGGCAGCTGCTACTCACACCCACTGACCACACACAGCAATCAGGGCAGGTGCCGGGTGCCAGCAGTGGGTGTGAGCAGTGGCTCTGGCACCAGCAGCAGGTGCGAGTGGGGCTGGCATCAGCAGCAGATGCAAGCGCCAGGCAGGACTGCAGCGCAGGAGCAAAGAATTTTCAGTAACCAACAGAGGCTCACCCCGATGGCAGCGACCGACAACTCACCTTAGTCTGCACCCCCCCTCACCTGCTCCACCATCTCACTGTGGTCAATGCCCGCCATGTTCCGCACACACCCCCTGGTGTTCAGCGCACGTCATAGCGACCGGTTGTTCAGTTGTCTCGGTTGTTCTGCTGTTTGGTCTATTTGCATATTAGCCTTTTATTATACAGAATGAGGAATGCAAGCAAAAAAGCAAAAAACAACAACAACAAAAACAAGTAATATGCTGGTAGTTATGTGTTAAGGAAACAGAGATATCCGGCCTATGTGGTTCAGTGATTGAGCTTTGACCTATGAACCAGGTATCACAGTAGGATTCCAGGTCAGTGCACATGCCCAAATAGCAGGCTCCATCCCCAGTACAGAGTGCGCAGGAGGTAGCTGATCAATATTCTCTCTCATCATTGATGTTTCTCTCTCTTTCTCTCTCTCTCTCTCTCTCTCTCTCTCTCTCTCTCTCTCTCCACTCTAAAATCAATAAATATATATTCTTAAAAAAAATAAAGACAGAAAGTGCTGGATAAAGGGAGCTGTGATTTTAGACAGGATGGTTAGGGAGAGTCTCTTGTGAGGTTAAGTACATGCAGGTCCCATAGACTCCATGACACAATAAATACTTAATTCATAAACTATGCAAAAGAGTGAAACTGAACTCCTAACTTGTGCCATGCACAATAATCAACTCAAAATGAATTAAAGACAAGCATAATACGTGAAACCATAAAAACCTAGAACAGGGGTCCTCAAACTACGGCCCGCGGGCCACATGCAAATACAAATATTGTATTTGTTCCCGTTTTGTTTTTTTACTTCAAAATAAGATATGTGCAGTGTGCATAGGAATTTGTTCATAGTTTTTTTTATTAACTATAGTCTGGCCATCCAACGGTCTGAGGGACAGTGAACTGGCCCCCTGTTTAAAAAGTTTGAGGATCCCTGACCTAGAAGATACCATAGGGGTAAGCTCATTAATATTGGGCTTGGCAATGCTTTTTTGAATTTGACACCAAAGCAAAAGAAAGCACAAATAAACAAGTCAGATCACATAAAATAAAAAGCAACTGCACAGCACAGGAAATCTCCATCAAAATGTAAAGGCAAAGTACAGAAAGCACTTTGCAAGCCACATATCCAAAAAGGAGTCAATGTCCCTAAGAGAACTCATACAACTCCATAGCAAAAAAGCAAAACAAACACCCCCCCCCAAAAAAAAATAAAATAACCCAATTAAAAACTGATCAAAGAACTCAAATAAAAAGTTTTCCAAAGAAGAGATACATATGGCCAGCAGGTACATGAAAAATGCTCAACATCACTAATCATCAGGAAAATGCAAATCAACAAAATGGAGGAGCTATCACCTCGCACCTGTCAGAATGGCCATCATCAAAAAGACGGGAGATAACATGTGGCAGTGAGGGTCTGAAAGAAAGACAAACCCTGCACGCTGTTGGTACACATGTAACCTGGCACAGCCACTATGGATAATAGTATGGTGGTTCCTTAAAAAATTAAAAATAGAACCACCATATGATCCAGCAATCCCACTTCCGGGTAGGTAGCCAAAGGAACTAAAACCAAGTGGTTTAAAAGCTGGGGAAGAGAAAAGAAAACATTTGTGGAGTGTGCATTTCAAAGCAGGTGAGTTTAAAGAGGATGCGAAACCCAGCCCACCAGGTGGCCTCCATCCTGTGTCTGCCATGTTATTCCATGTTGGCAGCCAGCATGGACATGTCCCTGAGGGCTGAATCTTTAGTGGCCAGAGGACCTGTCAGGGTTGATGTTTCAACTTTGAAACAGTTTCCAATGGACCAGATGGGATTCTTTGGAAAATAGTCTAGGTTTCCTCACAGATGTTTCTAATTCAAAGAAAAATCAGGCCCGAAGAGATTTAACATAGATCTGTCCAAAATAGGGCAGGTTTCAGAGCTCCCCCATTCAGGGGAGAAATAATTATAAATATTGATTCATATTTATTCATTCATTTATTCTGTCTATTAAGGACTTATTGGTTAATTTGGGTCTATCTAGAGTGAGAAGGCAGCTGAGGAGAACGACAAGTATTTATGATGAGATGTACCCTCATGACAGACTCTTTAAATAGCCTATTTCAATCCTTACAACGGTTACACATGGTGCGTATTTATGAGACAGATGGATGGCTATTCACCAAAACTTGCTTTCTCTTCTTCCCGGGTGCTTCACTGGATACCATTTCCCCTGATTTCCTGCAATTATGTGTGATGCCGGGACCGAGTTCTATCTGGTGGGAGGAAAGTGGAGGTGACATGCACCGGTTTCCCAGGCCTGGCCCTTTAAAGGCTCCTTCAGGTGCTGCTCTGCGCTCTCCCCATCACCCAGACACAGGCTCAAACTTGGAAGTCCCACAGCACCTCCAAAGGACCACAAGAAGCAGAGCCTTCCACTCATTACAGCATGCAGCACCCCTCAGGGCCATGAATGTCAATAGTGCAGACAGTTGGGCTACAAGGCTGGGCCCCTGCTCTGAATAGCAAAAAATCTCAGAAAACTGTCACTTTGGGTAACTTCTAAAGCAAACCAAGGGCCTACTGAGCCTGTAGTTCTCAAAGAATAAATAAATAAATAAATAAATAAATAAATAAATAAATAAATAAAGTCAAAGTGTTCATGTATATTAATTAGGTATACTTCTCTGACTATACCAATGGTTACAAGAAAGAGATGAGCTCCAGCAGAAAAAAGTCAGTTTTCAAGCAGTTATTAAAAAGAGAGGGAGGTAGATAGATGGATAGATAAAGATTCCAGAAATGTGAGGCCTCCCAGGTTTGGAAAAACCAACCGCAACTTGATCCCACATATCAGGAAGATAGAAAGATAGCAAATAGTCTAAGCCCACTAAGACATCCATGTTGGATAAAAGAGCTCATCTTTGTGGAAATCAGCAAAGAAAGGCTACTCCCCCTTAGCTTTCTCACCAAGGCCTTTCTCTCCATGACCTCAGGGTAGCCATGCTCAGTTGAGAAAGGAAGGTATGACTTTTAACATTTTTCATGTGGCCTAGGGAACAAATAAAGCTGAAGTTTATGACATCGTTGGAAGGAATTTCCAGCTAAAGAAACCAGGGGTCTACTTTAAAAAGCCTCTGACGACGAAACAACTGCCTAGCTCCCCAGCATCCACTAACAGGAAATGAGCTCCATCAATCACTCAAGAAGTCTGTGGGCAACAATGACCACATTACATATATGCATGGAGGACAGGGAAGAGAGAACTCCCCAATGGGGATGAACTGCCCATGAACAGCAGATGAGAGACTTCCTTTGTAGAGTGTTAGAGTCTAAGGAAGGGCTCTCTCCCAGGGCCGGGCACAGGCATCCCGACTGCCTGGACCAGCAACTGCTTCCTGTCTCCAACTCTTCTCTTCCCCAGATTCTCCAATTTCCAAATGTTTTACAGTGATAAGCCAGTCATGCGACCCCATTAAAAAGATGTCATAACTGCCCAGCCGGTGTGGCTCAGTAGATGAGCATCAACCTATGAACCAGGAGATCATGGTTTCATTCCCGGTCAGTGCACATGCCCAGGTTGTGGGCTTGATCCCCATTGTGGTGCATGCAGAAGGCAGCCAATCAATGATACTCTCTCATCACTGATATTTCTCTCTCTCTCCCTTTCATTCTGAAATCAATAAAAATATATATTTTTAACACTGTCATAACTTTCAGTTATAAAACAAATAAGTCATAGGATGAAATACACAGCATGGTGACTTTTAATACTGTACTGCATATTTGAAAGTCACTAAGAGAGTAAATCTTAAAAGTCCTAATTCAGCCCTAACCGGTTTGGCTCAGTGGATAGAGCATCAGACTGCGGACTCAAAGGTCCCAGGTTTGATTCCGGTCAAGGGCATGTACCTTGGTTGCAGGTACATCCCCAGTAGGGGATGAGCAAGAGGCAGCTGATCAATGTTTCTCTCTCATCGATGTTTCTAACTCTCTATCTTTATCCCTTCCTCTCTGTAAAAAATCAATAAAATATATTTTTTAAAAAGTCCTAATTCACACACACATAAAAAAAAAACCTGTAACTAGAAAAGTCCTAATTCACACACACATAAAAAAAAACCTGTAACTATGTATGGTGATTGGGATTAACTATACTTTTTTATGTGTATGGTGATCTTTTTGCAGTATATACAAAAATCAAATCATGATGTTGTATACCTGAAACTTAATATAATGTTATAGGTCAAATATATGTCAACAAAAACTATTTTGGAATAATAAGTGGTGTTCTTGTCAGTTATAGATCACTTTTCCATGAAAATCCATGTCTAGTCATGAAGAAAAGCAGTGAATATGCCCAAGTGAATTTGGATTCTTAAGCTGGATGCGATAGTTAGATTGAATTTTGAGTCATCTAACTCGGGCTGTGTGTGCTCTGAATATGTAAAGAAAGATGCAAATGTATATTTGGTGAAATATTATAGCTATAATTGGTAGCTATATACTTAATCCACGTCCCATCTTTTTCTTAGCATTAGACTTGATTCTTTTCCTCAGGCTCTGCAGGCAGGTAGACCAGATGACTGCATTTCAGCCAAAGGAATAGGAGGAGATACGACATGTACCTGATGGCCCTTACAAGCCTCCTACCCATGCTTCTCTGTATTCTTTCCTCTTTGTTTGGCTGGAAGATGATGCCTGGGTGACCCTGGATGTCACGTGCTCACAGGGGCAGAGCTTTCGTTACCTGCATCCCTGAGTAAGTAGCGAGTAGGACCGTCATCCTCACCAACCATCAGAAACACTCAATTTAAAATGTCAGTGAGCACAACAAAAACTTACAGAGTGAATTCAGTGACACTTTGTTCTTTTCATATTATCTATCTCCTCCATTCACAGATTTAAAACAAAACAAAACAACAACAAAAAATAGGGCCTGGGGAAGTAATTTGCATAATTTAGAGAGATCACAAGCAGCAATTGGGCTCAAATCTGTGTCCCCCCAACTCCAGCATTTCCTGTCATTGTGCCACCCACCCCCCCATTTGGCAATTGATGATATGCTGTCTGTCATTAAGGAAGGGATCTCTTGGGGTCAAGATAAACCAACCAACCTTCTCCTACCTCAGGTATCAGGTAGGTTTGGTTTTGCCCCTGGTTTACTAGTAGGTCATGGTTTTCTCCCCAGTAGCACTACTGAGAAACTGTCCTTTCCTTTAAGTAGCTAAGGAAGTGGTGAGGCCCCCATGTAAAGAAGCAGGACCTGGGTGTACCCTCCCCTGACTGCTGATTCCACGGGATTCTTTAGGGAAATGAAAACCCTAAGCCATTTGATCCTGAAAGTTTTTCTGCAGAAAGGCAAGATCAGGGCCTTTCTTTGTGCTAAATCTTGCCTTGATTAAATTGGCTTTTTTTCTTAGTGAGTTTCCAAAGCACTGAGTGACTAAACAAGAAAAGGTTTTAATAGGATCCCAGATTTTAAAGCTACAGGCTACACAGCCTGGGTCCTTCATGATGTGTGAGGAATAAAGAACCCAAATCACTGCTTTTAAAAACCATCTGTCAAAGAATTACCGTGGTTTCCCCTTTATCCCACCTTCCTTTCCCTTCATTTTATATGTCCCCAATGCTGTTTGTGTCAGAGGACACATGTTAGAGAAGCAGAAACTCTGCTTTTCGTCGGAGGTCACCTGGATGGAAGGACCCTCTCCTCGGGGCAGGCAGGTCCTTTGGCACTGCCCCCAGCTGCTCCTGCAATTCAAGCAGCAATAGTATCCGACCCATTTCCCCATCAGAGCCCCTTCCTCCCGCCGTCCCTGCACTGGCTCTTCCTTTCCATCCTCCAGTTCATTTTATCTTTGTGCCCCTTCTTAACCTTTACACACTCGCTTCCCATGCATTCTCTTAATCATTTTAACAAAGTTGCCGCACACTGGTGGTGATCACAAACTCCTCAGAGCCAGTTCCTGTGCATAAATAGGAGCATTCCATTCACATGGCATCCCCAGTGTCATCCACCATCCCCAGTGTCGTCCACTGTCCCCAGTGTGTCTAGTCACCTGCTCTTCCCTTTAGGCAGATGGGCAGTCTTTCACATCATTTCAAGCTGCAGTATTTGGTTTTTTCCCTCTTTTCTCCAGGGCCCTAGAACACATGTAGGGTGATCTGAACTAAACCAGAACAGTTTTCAAATCCGATCCCAGCACAGAAATACTGGCTATTCCAACAAGAGCCAAAACCAAGGATGATGCGTGTGTCCCCTCTGGTCCGCTCTGGCCACAGAGACACTGCAGAGGTGCCAGGGGACACAGGGTAAGCAGAGTGTTTCCTTAAAAGCGTTATATTTTGATCGCTTAAACAGCTTCATGCCAATGACTCATCCCTTGGTTGAGGAGGAAGTGCCTGCAGAGACTTATCGAGATCACTCCAGCCTCTGTCTGGAGCGAGAGCCGGGGAATGACTGCAGGGGCACCCAGCTGTGGTCTCACAGTTAACCGGGAAGCCACCAAACAGAGCCATGCTGGAGCTTCTTAGCTGGAAACCACACTGCCTACTGACACCCTAGGCAGCCCAGACCTCAGTTTCAGGACACCTAAATTCTACCTTCTCCAGCCCTCGGCTTATACAATTCAGATTAAAAAGAGAATTACTACACTGCCCAATAGTTCAGGACTTGTCCACTTTAATCTGAAGGCTGAAATCATATTTATACTAAATGTCTACGACATGCCAAATCTCATCTGTCCCCCAACCCCCCAACTTAGGTCAAAACAAATAGGCACCATTTGGTATAAGTGAGGTTGGAAAAGATCAAGATATTTAAATTTATTATCCACACACATTCTCTCTCTCTCCCACTCCCCCTCTCATCCCCCGTTCCCCTGCCCTCCCAATAGTTCCACGCTGCAGAACTATGAGATCAAATTGAATGGCAGGTGGATAGGTCTGTAGAGCAAAGTACTCCCCTTAATTGATACAGATTCTGATTCAAACATATATACACACACACTGGTCTACTGGCAAAGTCAACTCTTGCTCTTTGCCCCCATTATGCCCTATAACTAGTTCAGATGTCTGTAGTGGGATTTATACACTGTATTATAATTATTTGTTTACCTTCCTTTCCATCACAAACTGTCTTAGACTTAAGAGTCACAACCAAAGCTTCTTCTATTACTATATCCACAACTCAGCACAGTGTTTGACCCCATCAGTTGAGCTCATTAAATATTTGGGAATAGCCTGGCTGGTGTTGCTCAGTGGTTGACTATTGGCCTATGAATCAGGAAGTCATAGTTTGATACTCACTCAGGGAACATGCCTGGGTTGCAGGCTCCATCCCTAGTAGGAGGCAGCCAATCAATGCTTCTCTCTCATCATTAATGTTTCTATCCCTCTCTCTCCTTCTTCCGTCCTCTCTGAAATCAATAAAAATATATTTTAATATATATATATATATATATATTTAAAAAATACTTGGGGGTAAAATAATGGTACTGTTTCATGTTTAGTTTTAACACTAACGTTTGAGTAATTATCTGTATTTTAAAACAATTATTTTTAATTCCATAAGCCATCATAAAATAATTTAGAGATTTTGGAGATGATCAGTAGGGGTAATATTATAAATTTTCTGTTTTTAATTAAAATGTCCATTTTCAAGTAGATTTTGGCAAGTAGACATTGATAATATCTATCAGGACTGATGGAATAACACCACCCAGGCTAAATCTGACTTGACAATAGAATCCAGCATCTTTGGGGTTCTTTGGGGCCATAGTAATGAACCTTATTCTGGATATGCTAGACATCACTTTGCCAAAAAGCCTACCCACTGTTTAAGGTCTGGATACCAATCCAGTAAAGTTACCAATTCCTATTTCAAAAAATATATGAATAGAACTAACTAAGGCATCCAAATAATGTAATAAAACTTTGAATTTTCTCTTGACATCAATTCCCCCCACTTCCCTATAATTCTTGTCCCTTTTAAATTACTTTTAAATGTGGTCTCAATGCAACAAGCAATTAACGGTTCTTTAATTAATATGTACAATTCGAATATGACTCAGATTACTCAGCATCGATAAAGATACAAAGCTACCTGTCTAT
>NW_006291430.1:1118043-1128185 GCF_000327345.1 Myotis davidii | reverse complement strand
ATCTGACTTGACAATAGAATCCAGCATCTTTGGGGTTCTTTGGGGCCATAGTAATGAACCTTATTCTGGATATGATAGACATCACTTTGCCAAAAAGCCTACCCACTGTTTAAGGTCTGGATACCAATCCAGTAAAGTTACCAATTCCTACTTCAAAAAATATATGAATAGAACTAACTAAGGCATCCAAATAATGTAATAAAACTTTGAATTTTCTCTTGACATCAATTCCCCCCACTTCCCTATAATTCTTGTCCCTATTCAATTACTTTTAAAACTATAATCCATGTGGTTTCAAATCAACAAACAATTAATTGTTCTTTATCAAAAAGGGACAATTCGAATATGACTCAGTTTACTCAGCATCGATAAAGATACAAAGCTACCTGTCTATAACAATCTGCTTATCTATCTTAATTAATGTGTGCAAAGAGCAATGAGTTCCTGGTACAGAATCTCTCTACATATTCACAAAGGGCCATTATCATTAATTGCCCATTAGTAATTAGATGTCACCAAGTCCATTAGAATATCCAGACTCGTGAATGCTTGAGCCATAATGTCTAACGTGAAGTACTGTCAAAAAGTGGGTGTCAAGAAAGAATGACCATTAGTGCTGCCTTCTGGGCACTTTTGAGTTAATAACGAGGCAAGTGTCTCTCAAACACCCTCAAACAATTACCCCTCATTGAATTGCTAGACAGTAAATGAATGGCCACAGAAAGACTGCCTGGTCATATCTTAATTAAGCACAAGCAGTAGGGAGGGTTCTGTAACTGCCTTCATTGCATTCCCATAGTCCACATGGGCAGTACTTAACCTTGGCCGGAGGTTTGCCTAATTGTCTAATGACAACATAGCAAAACAGCTTAAATCACTACAAAGGGTTGTGGATGTGCACTGGTGTCTTTAAACCTTGAGAAACTACTATGACATTGCTAATTATGCCATCACTCACCTTGTTTGGCTTAAATTTCAGCCTGAGCGTGTCCTAATATAGAAAACATTGAACAGCCTTACTCTTCCCTAAACCCTGAGAGCTAGAATGACTCAGCATGCAGTAAGCAGACCAGGGCACAGAGGTGGAATTATACTCGGATCTGACCAGGTAGGTAACCTTGCCTTTCTGTGCTTCAGTATTCGGCATGGACAGACCAGAATATGACTGCTACCTGCCCATAGGCATGCTGAGACAATGAAAAGAATATACCTGAAAACCGCCTTAATTTCACGAATCCAGAAGTCCTACATCTGGTTCTCAACTCTGTTTCAATTTTGCCACCCAGAACAGGTTATTTCACTGGTCCTCTGAGCCCCAGGACCCCCAATTTGAAAAGTGACGGAATTAAACCAGAACCATGTCAATATCTGTGTTTCCTAAACTGCATTCTAGGGAAGTGGTTGCCAACCCTTCAGACCTCAGGGACCACCAGTGGTCTGCTGACCATTCAGAGACATGTCTTGGCTCATGCTTCAGACTTTCCTAAAATCTCTCAAACAAGTAGCATCTGGACTCAGCATGTCCTTTACCTCTCACTAAGTGCCCCAGCAATAGTGGCAGTCATCCTTGGTTCGCAGTTTGGCCTTCATTGGGCACACTCAAGTCCAGCAAAAGTAGCAGCACTCTGCAGATTGCTTTGTACCTTAGCATGTCGGTTGGTGACTGACCTTGGCCTGCACCTCTGGAGGCCTCAGAGACACCTCTACAAGCAACACACTCAAGGGGCAGACTAAGCAAGCACAAGAGCCCAACTGAAGTAAGTCCTGCTATGTGGAGTTAGTCCCTGCACAGTTGATCTTCCACAGTGATTGATGCCAATTCTTACAGCTGATTGCCCTGGGAGTAAATCCCTCCCATTGAGATGTCAATAGCAATCAAGGGGCAACTATAACAGAAGGGTGTACACAGCCCACACAGGGGGGCATACCTGGAGTGCCCCACTCCAGTGATTGGAGAGGCTGTACCACTGGGCCCTACAGAAATTAGGCCCCTCTACCAAGCCCAGGAGACATAGGAGCTCTACCTAATACATAGAAACAAACACAGAAACAACTTCCAGAATACCAACTTTCACATCACGGGTGGGCTAGAATGAGAAGAGAGCAAGGAATTGAAAACCTATGTGACAAAATAATGACAGAAAAATTCTGTAACCTGGTAAAGGAAAAAGACGAGTCCAAGAAGCACAGAGTCTCAAACAAGATGACCCCAAATTGGCTCACACCAAGACATATCATAATTAAAACACTAAAAGTTAAAGACAAAGAGAAACTCCTAAGAGCAGCAAGAAAAAAGCATTTAACTATCTACAAGGGAGCTCCCATAAGACTGTCAACTAATTTCACAAACAGAAACTGAGCAGGTCAGAGGGGGTGGCATGAAGAATTCAAAGTGAGGAAAAGCAAGGACCTACAAGCAAGATTACTGTACCCAGCAAAGCTATCATTTAGAATGGAAGGACAGAGCAAAAGTTTGCCAGACAAGTTGGAGAGTTTGGTGAAAAAGGTGAAAGGATGGGCATGGGAACGTAAGGTACAGCATAAGGAATATAGTCAGTAATCCTATAATGAGAATGTGTAGTGTCAGATGGGTACTGAATCTATCAGGTTGATAACTTAAGTGTGTTATATAATATCTAATCACTGGGTTATGCACCTGAAATTAATATAATATTATATGTCATCTGTAATTGAAACATAAAAAAATATTTAAAGTAAAATAATAATAATAATAAGCACTTATTAAACTATGGAAACATGTTTGGATTGAGAATATGCAGGCATTTGGGAACTAACAGCAGGGAAAATTGTGTTCCAATCCTGTTCTATAGAGCCCTGGGGTCCTGCTGTGGACAGACACAGACAGAACGGAAAGAGCTTCAAACCTCCTCAGCTCTCAGCCAAAGCAGGTTTACCTTTTTTTCATCTGATTTTGTCTGTTTGCTTTAATTTCTTGATATTCGATAATATTTGTTCAGAAGAACAGGTTATCTGACCAAAGCCATTTGAAAACCACCAGACTGGATATCTCCATTGCAAGCACTCTATGAATCTATGGCTATTTTGAAGAAAACTATGTGACAAGTTAAATATTCAACTCATTAGCTCCCTTGCATTCCCTAGATTCAATTTATTATGATTTTGTTCTGGGTGTTCCAGGCCATGCTGTCATGCCTTCCACTGGCAATTCACACTTCCTATTCAAGAGGGTGAGTGACACCTTCATTTTTGAAGCAGCCTTTTTTATCTCAACTGAATAAGTGATGCGTGCTCTCTTTGCTAACATTCCGGAAGTTACACTTGAACCAGACTTCACATGGCTCCTTCCTTTCTTTCCGGCCATGGAAGGCCCTGGAGGGAGGGCCTCGTCCCTGGACATCACTTCGGCTGCTCTGACAGGCCCGCCTGACTCTGTAATTAATCTGGGCCACTTCCTTTTTCCTTTAGCTCATGATTGATTTTCTCCATAAATTATTTTGGGCTGTTCGTGCATATCAGAGGCCACATTATACTGTATTGTTAATGGTTCCCTGAGAATGAAAAAAAAAAATTCCTTCCCTCATCTCTCCACCCCCCCACCCCCCCGCCCCGAAAGCAACTCACAATGAATTGGATTACAAAGATTCTTGCTTCAGATCTTAATTGGACATCAGATTTCTACAGTATCCAAAAAAACAAAATATCTTCTATTGTATGATTCTAGGGCTTATGAGGTATATTTACATAAGCCTTGAAACATATCATGCAAGCACAATGTTCAAATAGCTTTATATATTCAAGGTTAAGAGTCAATCAGTCAATGAAATGGTACCACCAGAAAATCAAAACCCTCTTTTTCTTTATGTGAGCGAAGCAATTGCTCACAGATAGTATGGCTTCTGCTGCCTGTGGCTGAAGAAGCTGTTTGCACCTGAGTGACTGGTTGAGCCCAGTCTGAGGGACAATTAAAATGTACAGCACTATCTGGCAGGGGTAGCATAGCTCTTGCATGACATGCACCGGCTCAGTGTTTGCACAATGGGAAGAGCAGATGCTCTTGGGAAATTTGGCCGCACGTGGGGAGACAAAGCACAGCCATAAAGGCGGATGATGGGAAAACTGTTCAGCTTAGTGGGTGTTTCCGCTGCCATTAAAAATGCCGCCAACTATTCCACCATTCTCCAAGTCTATCAAGCGGTGGTGGAAAGTGGGGTGGTGGAGAGCAATCAATGCGCGTCTGAAGGATGGGCACTCCAGCCTCAGTGTGTGATGTGCCAGATGTATTTGATTTCCAATATGCATGTATGCACAGGAAGCTTCCAATGGATGGGTTGACATTTATCTTTAGCATCCAGCGCTGGTGGGGCTGGTCACCCCTGTGCTCATGAGTGAGAGTAAATGTCAGAAAAGATTAGTGGCCGTGTGCTACCCACACAGGTGGACATTTTTCATTCTCTGTGTTCCTCATGCTGCTCTGCATTTAGGTAACAGTGGTGAGAAATTAAATGTACCCGTGCTCTGGCGGGAGCAGGACTATGGGGATGGGAGCTGTGTCATCACATGGGCCTTTTGGCTGGGACTCTTTTCAATGTGAAAGATTCCTCGCCACACGGGCTTGCTTCCCTCCTTGTGTTAGAAACAGAGATATGACAAAGTCTCCGCATCCTGAGAGCATGCCCCCGAACTGTGGATCTTGGAACTTCAAAGAGCATATTGGACTTTATTATTTACTAGAGGCCCGGTGCACAAAATTCTTGCACTGGGGGAGGAGGGTCCCCTCAGCCCGGCCTGCGCCCTCTCGCAGTTTGGGAACCCTCACTCCTTACCGCCTGCCTGCTTGCCGCTCCTTACCACTCAGCTCGCTGTTCCCTCCTTAGCGCTGCCATGGAGGCAGGAGAGGCTCCCACCACTGCCGCTGCACTCGCTAGCCATGAGCCTGGCTTCTGGCTGAGTAGTACTCCCTTTGTGGGAGCGCACTGACCACCGGGGGGCAGCTCCTGCATTGAGCGTCTGCCCCCTGGTGGTCAGTGTGCATCATAGCGACTGGTCATTCTGCCTTAAAGGTCACTTAGCTTTTATTATATAGATACTATTAACTGGGTCCACTCATTTGTGAAGATGGTTTCAGCAGAACCAGAGTGGGGGTGGGGGGAAGGGAGCCAGTGAAGGGAAGAGAAATGACCCTCAAGCCTCCTTCTATAGTGTGTGTGTGTGTGTGTGTGTGTGTGTGAACTAGTGTGCCCACCTCCTATCATTTAAAAACAAAACAAGAAGTAAGACAGGAAGGATTTACGAAAACATGAACACATCAGACAATCCCTAAAGGTAGAAAATGTGAAGAGAACATTGAAAATTGTCGAATGGAAAAGGCAGTTTATAAGTAAGTGGTGACTGACTGCTGTCCAGTAGACCAAACTGCCTCCCACCGGGCCAATTGGTAGCTGAGACAAAACAGAAACAAGAATAAGCCTAACCCCTCATCTCCTCTATTCACTCAGGCTTGGGTCTAAGCCCACCCACAGTCCTGTGATTGCTTCAACTTTATCCCATTAAATAGTCGAAACCAGAGTTAAATGGCATTCAAGATTTTCCAAGTACAATTTTTTAAAAAGGAAAGAACACAGCAATCCAACTGCACTGATCACACGTTTCAAATGCTACTTAGTTCATTTTGAAAGTGTAACCAGACCCTGTGGAAAGTAGTTCGGTGTCACCAAGGACTGACTGCTGGTGCTGCAGGCACCGGATTCACCGCTGAGACCATAGGGGTCCCCAGGCTAGCTCATTGCATCCCTGGTGCTGCACAGAACATACCCCAAAGCTCTCCAAGATAAAGAAGAGAAAATTCTGGGCAGAATTTCTTCCTTTTTCTGTTGAGCACAGAGACTTGAAATTCCACTCCAGAGATGCTCTCCTCTCTTGATCCTCTTCCTTTCGAGTGTAGTAGCTGTAAGCTGAGGACTCTCAAATCCAACCCATGCCCCCCCTCCCGAGTAGGAAACTGTTGAGAAAAGATATTCACACAGACTCGGACTGAAACAGCACCAAACAACCACAGAACTCAATCAGGTGGGGAGCAACTCCAGCATACATGTGGGCGACAGGCAGACACATGCTCACCTTTCCATAATCCCCGGGGGGAGGGTCATTCAAGTAAAGGGGGCAGCGATGATGACACATGTATTCATGGAGGGGTCTAATATTTAAGCTTTTATAGCTTGTTGGATTTTTTTTCTTACATTTTTGTGGTTTATAAACCTAGGAGACCAGACTTCTCATTAGGAAAACCCTGATTTGGATCTCACCCATTACCTAAAGACATAGAGGAGGGAAAAAGCAGAAAATGAACAGGGAAAGGGGAATATTTTTTGAATCCACATACTTTCTAAGGCATAAGGGATGGATTACACATTTGAAGAGCAGCCACTGAGAGCAGAATGTTCCCCTTAATGAGGGGAGATCCCTCCAAGGAGTCTACAAACTAAAGGGGGTGGGGCTCAGAAGACACATACTGACATAGAGGGAGGGAAAAAGCAGAAAATGAACAGGGAAAGGGGAATATTTTTTGAATCCACATACTTTCTAAGGCATAAGGGATGGATTACACATTTGAAGAGCAGCCACTGAGAGCAGAATGTTCACTTGTCAATGACAGGAGACCCCTCCGAGGAGTTTGCAAACTAAAGTGGGTGGGGCTCAGAAGACACATACAGACATAGAGGACTTAGAACATCGGTGATGGTGATATGTGTCTGTCCCTTTAATAGTGGGTACTGACCAGACGGTGTCTTATTGCCCATGTAAATTTTGTGGGTGAGGCTATATAACACTGGTACCTAATAATTAGGATATGTTAACACTGTGCCAGGCTTTGCATTCACATTATCTCATAGAATTTTCAAAGTACCTCTATGAGAAAAATCGCAATTTTCGGATGAGAAGACAGGTAAAGGGCAGTGAAGCAATAAAGTCAAAATCTGAACCTAGGCAATCTGACCCAAAAGCCCATTTGTCTTTTCATCTATTTTCACATTATGCATTCCTTTCATGTACCTTTCAGACGTTATACCATGCTCATGGTAGATATTAAATCAATGCCTACTGAATTAATTAGCATGAGAGCAGAGAGGCATGAACTCACATGTAAATGACATAAACATGTGAATGTTGATCATCATTCAAGTTACCTAGAGGACAAATATCCTGGCAAGATGCAAAAGGATTCCTGTCTTACAAGTGTCAGGTTAAATATAATTGGGGTAAGTAATAAGGTATTGCATACATAATGTTACCAGGATGTATTCACAATTCACTCATCTATGTTTTCATTTATTCAAATATGTCTTAAATGCCTAGTCTGTGCCACTCACTCTTCTAAATAATGCAAGCTGTAAAAGAACAAGGCGCCTAAAGAGCTCACCACTGTGGAGTGAGGGGCCGATATGGATACTTCAAAGGAGAAGCTCTAAATAGAGACGCACAAGTCACCCCCTGGCTGGTGAGAAGATGGTAAACTGAATCCACACGCTGTGAAGTAAGGGCTATGGTGAGAGCCCCCAGATTGAGAATTCTAGGCTCTGGAATCCCCCAAAGCCGTCAGTCACTGCAGCAAAGTCTTGTGCTCCACTCCCTTCTCTGTGCAACCCCCAAAAGGCTGAATGAACCAAGAATAAGAAGGGATATGAGATCTGACCTTTCCCCCCCCTCATTTCCTTTTCATGTAATCATCCTGCTGATATAAATAGAGAGGAAAACAGAAGGTTGAGATAGCCCTGTCCAGGGAAGTTCTTCCTATGGAACCTGGAGTCCATTTTAATGAATTTAGAGCTCTCTGTGTATCCTGAAGACCCATGAAGTTACGTAGACTGTTAAGTGTGTGGTGTTTACTTTGTTGTTGTTAGTCTTCTTGCTTACTTGTTTACCTGTCTAATTACTGGTTGGTTTGAACTGCTTCAGCTTAGGTAGAGGGTACACAATGAGTTAGACCTCTGGGAATGACATAGGTTCAAAATCAGAAGGCTGACTCACAAATCATTCAACAGTGCACAAACATCATTTGACTCCCTTTCATTTACAATGACATGCTGAGATGGTAAGTGGTGCCATTTTTTTTTTTCATCCTTGAAAACATCTGAATTAACTGCCCCTGACACCATACCTGGCAATTTACAGAGGAATAAAACATGCATCAAGACTACATGACATAAAGAAAAGCTGCCTTCGTTGAGGCGTCCTGGGGACTAAGGACCAGACGTGGATCTTCAGGTGGGAATCGAGGAGCCCCGTTGGAGAAGGACAAAGCCTGCCGAAGAGGATCGATGACATAAGACTTGACAAGTGAATGACAACTGGAAGGTCCAGGTGGCATTATCGTTTACCCTGTTCAGGAGTGGAGAGAGGTCCAAAGGCAATGAACTTCACTTCAAGCTCACTGGCCGGCAGAACAGGGAAGCAGACAGGAAAGACACAATTGAATCTCAGGACCCACACAACATCAGTTAAAATAAAACATAAGGATATCAGAGTCCTGATGAGGACACTTAGAATTTGGTTTTGATAAGGTGTGAATGAAGTTTCTGCCTACGCCACTTTCATTGCCTTCATATAGGAATTAGCATCTTTCTTTCTTTATACTAAGTTGAAAACACAGAAAAAGGCCAAAGAGGAGAGGGTTCCCTGGGGTTAGAGAAAAAAACTCAGCCTAGAGAGCAGGTTAGGATTTTTAAAATGTACAGAGTGTCCATTCTGTGCAGTCCTCAAAATCAGACCTACTAGGAGGGCTTTAAAGGGACAGATCTGTCCGGTGTCTTAAGTACTGTGATTCACATCATATACCTCTAAACTCCGCACATGAACCCCCTGGTATCTATGATGTGGCTCTAATCTACAGTAAAAGGCATGGCGGACTCACCCTGTGCCCTCCACCCCCACCCCACTCAGCCTCCAAAGGCAATGGATCAAAGGGCTCTGCTCTACAGCGTTATGGGAACACGGTACAGGTCAAGGAGACACCGTTTTGAATAATTACAGAACAACATGAACAAGTACATGAACAAGTAACTCATACAATGGCTAAAAGAATGGAGCAGATTTGAGGTGAAGAAGACAAAACATCATGAAAGGTCTCCTACAGAATGTGACCTGCCTCCAACCACCTTTCTCCTTCCTGGACTCCACCACTTCTCATGATTAACAGAGGCAACTGGGCAAACTTTCTTTACTTCTGATGAAATATCCCTGCAAAGACTCTGTCCTTTGTGCGACTGTTCCTTAAGCAGCCTACCACCCAAATGGAAAACAGAATTAGTCCTCTCCTGGTTTTCATCTTTAATTGCACGCTGATTGATTTCTAAACGCCCTGCTGCTGTATTGTATTTGCCCTCCAATTAACTACCTTTGATTACAGCTGTTTAGGGCCCAGAGGTAGTGTCCCCTTGCCTGCTGACAAACGAGTCCATCAGGTAGGACTTTCAATAGACACAAAGCACAGTATGAGACGCGGTCGTAGAGAAAGCAGTTAAAATAATCATGGGGAGAACGAAGAAGGTGGAAGGCTGTGTCCCACACCTAAAAACTGTACTCACAAGGCCGTTCTGCTGCTTCCCTTCAACGTGATGGCAAAAGTGGGCAGAAGAAGAAGCGGACCTTCCGCAGTTCAGCTACAGGGCATGGATCTCCAGCAACTGCTTGGCATGTCTTTGGAGCGGCTGATGCGGCTGTGCAGTGCCCTGTGGCTGCGGTGGCTGCTCCTGAACCCGGGCCTGCGAGGGAAGCAGCACCCGCTGCTGAAGCACCTTCGAGAGGCCAAGCAGGAGGCGCCACCCAGGGAGAAGCCACAGGTGGGGAAGACACACCTGTGAGACCTGATCATCCTGCCCCAGGTGGGGGCAGCATGGAGGGCGCGTACAATGGCAAGACCTTCCACCAGGTGGAAATCAAGCCTGAGATGATGAGCCACTACCTGGGTGAGTTCTCCATGACCTACAAGCCAGTGGAGCACGGCGGGCCTGGCATTGGAGCCACCCACTCCTTCTGCAATAAAAAGTACACTTACCTAGTCAAAAAAAGGGGGTTTTCAGCCCGGCCAGTGTGGCTCAATGGTTGAGCGTCGACCTATGAACCTGGAGGTCATGGGCTCAATTCCTGGTCAGGGACATGCTCGG
>NW_006291430.1:1113425-1117999 GCF_000327345.1 Myotis davidii | reverse complement strand
CTCTCCTGCCCTCTCTGTAATCAGTAAGAATACTTTAATTTTATGCCTTTTGGAGAGGATAGGTATGACTTTTAGTCTTATACAAATGAAAAAGAAACCATCACACCCGTGACCTGTTAGAGATCAGCTAGCCCAGCCACATCCTCACAGCTCACACTCTTACTGCAGCACATGGGGGCAGCCAGCAAGGCCCTGGAGCCAGTGCAGAGTGAGGAGGCCAACCCTGAGGAGGCCAGATGAGGTCCTTATGGTAGAGACACACAGAAGCGGCCACCACCCTAACCAGTTTGGCTCAGTGGATAGAGCATCAACCTGCGGACTCAAGGGTCCCAGGTTCGATTCCAGTCAAGGGCATGTACCTTGGTTGCGGGCACATCCCCAATAGGGAGTGTGCAGGAGGCAGCTGGTCGATGTTTCTCTCTCGTCGATATTTCTAACTCTCTATCCCTCTCCCTTCCGCTCTGTAAAAAATCAATAAAATTATTTTTTTTTAAAAAAAAAGCGGCCACCATTCTCCCCTTCCTGAGCCCGCGGACTGCCTCTGCCCCATGCACTTGGGGGTAGTTCCACTCTGTAACCTTACCACTCTCAAGAAACAGTTGTCAAAGGGGATGCTGAGGTTATAGGGTCACGAGCCAGCTAATGACACGTAATGGGCTAGAGGGTGCCCTAGACACCAAGTCTTCAGTGGCATGGTCCCTATACTTCCGGACAGCACGTGCCACGGAAGAAGCAGGCCTCAGTTCCCAAACTGGTTTGATTCCTGGTTCCATCTCTCTGTGATGTGGGCAAATCATCTCACCTGGTTAGGGCTTAGTGTCTTTATTCTCAGGAAAACGGGGGCTGCGGGGAGGTGGGGGGGGCGGATCTTCACAGGATCATTGTGAGAATTCATTCTGATTAAAGTAATAAAAGTGAATTTTTTTTTTAAAATATATTTTATTGATTTTTTACAGAGAGGAAAGGAGAGAGATAGAGAGTTAGAAACATCGATGGGAGAGAAACATCGATCAGCCGCCTCCTGCACATCTCCTACTGGGGATGTGCCCGCAACCCAGGTACATGCCCTTCACCGGAATCGAACCTGGGACCTTTCAGTCCGCAGGCTGATGCTCTATCCACTGAGCCAAACCGGTTTCGGCAAAAGTGAATTTAAGCGGTAAAGCAATCTAGTTGATAAAAATCTAGTCACCGTGTGTCAGGCAAGCTACTTTACATAGGGTGCTTTTAATCGCTTCCTGTATAAGGTGGTACGATTACAAGTATTTAACAGGCAAGGGATCTGGGGGGATGGTCTCCATCTTCCTATAAGCATGAATTCGGATTTATATGCCTCACAGGTTATCTCCCACGTTCTGAACATGCTAAGCATGAGCTCCGTGCCCTCCATGGTTCAGATGGAAACTGGTTTTCCGAAATACTGAACACTCAGTGGCTATTTTCCCTTTCTACCGCTGTCAGCTAGGCCCCAGGAGGCAAAGCATTATGAACCATGGCCATGCCTCAAGCCGTTAAAAGAAAAAAGACACACAAAAGAAAAACAGAGAAAATAACACAAAGACCTTCTTTCAGGCTTAAATTATGTTTTCTTCTCTATTGATCCGGTGATTTGTGTTTTGAATGGAGTGAAAGGAAAATTGGTTTTGCTGTCTCCCCTTCTTTATCTTCCCCCTGTTCCCTGCTCCCCTCCATCCCTACTGCCCTGGTTCTGGTCCGGGTCCTCATTATAGCTTCATGAGGCTCCTGTGCCAACTCCTGACTGGCCCTCCCGGGCCACCTGCCATAGGACACCAGAGTGGCATCTGTACAAAGCAGGCAAACAAAACAAGCCCAGTTGAGATTTTGTTACTCCTATTCTCAAAAAAAAAAAAAAAAAAAGCTCCCCATCAATCCAAAAATAATGTTTCAAACCATGAGTAGGGCATTTGAGATCTTCTATGATTTTTGGACCTCTTCTCTTCTCTCTCTGGTGGTCCATTCTAATCTCAGGGTTTTATTTATTTAAAAAAAAGTATTTGTATTGATTTCAGAGAGGAAGGGAGAGGGGGTGATGGATAGAAACATCACTGATGAATGAGAGTCATCAATTGGCTGCATGCCCCCTACTGGGGATCAAGCCCACAACCTGGGCATGTGCCCTGACTGGGAATTGAATCATGACTTCCTGTTTCATAGGTCAATGCTCAACCACCGAGCCACACTGGCTGGGCTCTGATCTCATGGTTTTAAATGCCAACTATGTGCTCATGGCTTCCCAGTGTAAACCTCCTGCCTGGACATTCCCTTAAGTTCCAACCTCGTTTAAATTCATCTACCCACTTGACATATCCACTTGGATATCTCATAATCATCTCATAGTGCAAATGATAACTCCTTATTGTTTCAACAAACTTGTGTGCCCACAATATGCCCATCCCAGATCTGGGCAACTGGGCCCAGAAACTCTGATTACCCTCGGTTCCTCTATTTCTCTAACACTCTGTATCAAATGCATCAGCAAATCTTCCTGGCCCTTCCTTCTATAAGTATCTGGAATTTGGCCCTGGCTATCATGCCCATTGAAACCATCTTCCTCAGCGTTATCAGTGGCTTGGACGACTGCAGCTACCTCCTAGCTGGTCCCCTGCTGCCACACCTGTCCCCACACAGCAGCCTGAGGAATCCTTTTCAAACCCATGTCACCTCTCTGCCCAAGATCATCTTATTTCTTTCATGGTGACACAGTCCTAGAGGCCTGACATGATCTAGACTGCTGTCACCTCTTACCTCCAACCTTGCCCCACCAAATGTACCTTTGCCACGCTGACTTCTGGATGCCCATGAGTATCCCAGGTTCACTTGTGTCCTACAGTCTTACACAACCCATTCCCTCTGCCTGGAATTAATTCCCTAGACAAATGTGTTAATCATCCCATCAGCTCTTTCAAGTCATTCTAATGTCACCTTCCAGAAATTTACCCTACAATGGTATTGCCCCTTCCTCTGTATCTCATTCTACTATTTTGCTCTTTTTTTTAGTAATAAGTCATCAGCATTTATTACTTTTTGCATTCTGCATAATTTGTTATACTTAGTTCCTGCATCTCTTCACTGGAATGTTAAGATCCATAAGGGCAGATTGTTATACTTAGTTCCTGCATCTCTTCACTGGATCCATAAGGGCAGGTGTATTTACCTGTTTCATTCCCTACATACCTTAAGCCCTTTGGGCAATGACTAGTCATAGTAACCACTGACTAAACATTTGTTAAATGTATGCATGAATGAAGGAGTGAATAAATGAATGAATGAGGATCCATTCTGTTGTAGCAATCTTATCTTCACTACTTTCTTCTGCTTAGGATCAAGCTAGAATAAACTGTTGTTCTTTATCACAAAGGGACACACTGTACTTTTGATTATACTAGTCAACCTCCCAACATCAGCTCCAGACAAATACAATTTATATTTTTAGATTCAACTCAATTATAATTCCTTCCCTCCCTCCCACTCTTCTTTCCTTCGCTCCTTTTTTCCTTCCTTCATTTCTCCCTCCCTCCTTTGCTGCCTCCATGCCTCCTCCCTCCATCTCTTCCTTCTTTCCCATGTTAGCATATTTTATGCAGTGTTTACTATGTCAGCTATGGTAGATTTGAAAAATCATTCATAGCCCCACCTTCAAGTAGGTTGTCCTCTACTGAAGATTTCCCCCAATGCCTCTGCATGAGTAAATCACCCTAATGTTGCACTTTGGGGGTGGCAGCTTGGGGGGAGGGGTGAAAGAACACATAGGCCTAAGGGTTATAAGAAACAGCATGCACAGGCCAGTGCCACCGCTTAGAAATGTGCTTACTCAGAGCACTCAACCTTGGACGCTTCTGTTTCCTCTTCAATGAGGGTAATAATTCCTGCCTCAAAGTGTTACTTGATAATTAAACAAAAGAACAATTAATAAGAATATGCAACATGTTATATACTACCTATAATAATAAATAAAATAAATGATAATTAAAGAGTATGCAAATGCCTGTTTAGCATATACTTGGCATTCAAACATTAAGTCCCTTTCCCTTTTCCTCCAAAGCCCAGCAGATACTCAATCCTTTATTAGGACCCTTATTTCACTTTGCCTCACAGTTTAATTACTTGTCTGTGTCCCATGAGATGTTGAGTTCCTTGAGACCAACACAGTATATGGATTCGCATGCTGTAGATTTCAATTCCTGAGGAATAAGAAATACATCTTTCCTTTCCGTAGTCCCCTCATTTGTCCTCATGCTTCTATTGTCCTTCCCATACTCCTCTGTCTTTTCAAACGCCTTTTCTCCCCCATGTCTTTATTTTTCATTTCACCCTTCTTAATACATTATTTCACTCTTATTCTTAACATGTTCCCCACACTTCCCCGGACCCTACCCCCTTCCCTGCCCCCCACGGCCTCACTCCCCTCCTCTTGTTCCCTAGGTTACGGCACAATCTTCCCTTCCCTCTCCTCTTGATCATCACTCTCTGTCAGGCTCGTGTCCTCTCAGGCCAGGCGGAGGAAGGTTTATTGATCTCCTGGTAATGCCCGAGTGCCTCTGAATTAAGGTCAA
>NW_006291430.1:1112619-1113387 GCF_000327345.1 Myotis davidii | reverse complement strand
AAACTCGACTTCAGTAGGAGCGGGTATCAATTATTCAGAGCTGTCAGATCACAGGGCACTCGCCATCTGGTGATACTGAGTAGGAAAATATGGGATGATTACGGGGAAGGTTAGTGTGGGGAAGGCCAGTAAAACGAGGCTGGTGTCTCAACCCAGAGAACCCACCCTGGCGGCCAGGAGGTAGGCAATAAAGGTAAGAGTTGGCCACTTGCCGTGGGGAAATGATGCCCAGTGGACTCCCATAATGAAGAGATGCCAGTAAAGAAGCTATTAAGGCCCACATGGTCTCCTGGGCTTTGAATCTATTTCTTTTTTCCCGTAACCCCATGCATAGCTGGCCTTAATTTCTCTACTTGCTAAATAATTAGGCACCTGAGGTTTATGAATCCTACATAAATCAAAATAAACTCGGGTAATGGGGGTTTGTTTGTCACTTCTGTGATGCCCCAGCTCACTTTGCTGATGTTTGAGAGGCTCCTGGGCCATCTCAACAATAAAAGGGTGGAGTACTTATATTAAAAATGCACAGCAAAACAAAAAGCTGTGAATTAGGAGTCTGGAGGAGGTCTCATCAAGCTTACTCCTCCCAAAGAAACATGTAAATGACATATCAAAGTAGATATCACTCACGGGCCATCCCAACTCACCTCCAATGCCTTTGCATGGCAGTTCCCCTACTGGACAAACCTCTCCCCCCACCTTCCACTGGTTCATCCTCAGTGACCATCAGGACTGTCCTTAGATGTCACTTCCTCTGGGCTTCCCTCA
>NW_006291430.1:1107438-1112484 GCF_000327345.1 Myotis davidii | reverse complement strand
TCTAATCTGTAAATAAGAGAATAAAAGCAATAGTATCTACTTCAAAGTTTCACTTTGACGATCATAATGGGAATTACTTACAAAAGGCCTTGGGTAGAGTGAGCACCGTTTAAGTGTAGCCACCATTATTATTTGGCCTATAGAAGCTTTGGCAGGGAAGACACCATCACTATGTTATTTATTATGTATTTTCTGCCTATTCCAGAGTCTAGAAGGCTCTAGTAAGTACTTGCTGAATCAGGGTTGCTTTCAAACCAGAACGAGAGCCTGGCAGTCATCTGCCCCGTGCCTCTGGTTTGGATCCAGGAAAAATCTGCCATGAGTCGCTTGTGTTTCTGTCCATCTTAAAAGCAAGACCTGTCCATCTTTTCACAGATATTCGTAGAATAAATAACCTTAGAAGAATGAGGTAGTGTCTCCCTCCTGAGCAGAAGATATATTTCCTTTCATGCCCACATAAGGATAGCATCTCCCTTACTTGGTTCTTGGTAACACTCTCCTTGATGAGTCTTATCGCATAGTTACTAACTCTTGGACTGTTATCAACAGCCTAGCCACTTAGTCTGTCACTTGGAAAACTGTGAGCTGCGGAAACAAATCACAAAGCTACTAATCAAACCTCCGGGGTCACTCATGGATGCCCACGGCAAGGGTCTGCTCTTTCATGAGACCAACTGCAATCAAGTTGCACCAACTTTATGGATGCCACTGATGTCTGGACCCATCCCTGCACTAGACATGGCAACGCATCCTAGACTGGGAACATGGGAATGGGCTCTGTTTCCAATGCAAGGGCTACCACGTGACTCCTGCAGGAAGCTGGCCGATGCCACCCTGCATGGTGCATCTGCCCTGCCACTCCCGGGAGACTGACTGTATCTGGCATTTGACTGCCCCCCACTTCAGAGCCACTGACGCTGCCTCACTACAGGGCACACTTTCTCAGAGGGCAGTGTTGCTAGTCCGGGATAGTATGTTAATTCTAGCCACCGTGCCTCTGGCCCTGGGAACTAACCTGGGTTTTGTGTTTTTTGAGCTTTCTAGAGTCTCTGCTGTCCAAATGCTGCACCTTTTATCATGAAAGCAATTCAACAAAGGACTGACAGTTAGGGTACTATATGGGCCTGTATGCTCCCTATCAGCCGCAGGCATCTGAAACTATCCACAGTTGGAAGAGGCCCCAAAACATGGAATAAGAAAGATTTCTTCTGCCTCCTCCCAGGACACACAGCTTAATACAGCGGTTCTCAACCAGTGGGTCGCGACCCCTTTGGCGGTCGAACAACCCTTTCACAGGGGTCGCCTAAGACCATCCTACATATCACATATTTGCATTATAATTCACAACAGCAGCAACATTACAGTTATGAAGTAGCAACAAAAATAATTTTATGGTTGGGTCACAACATGAGGAACTCTATTTAAAGGGCCAGAAGGTTGAGAACCACTGGATAGGTCACTTTGGTTCTTGAAATGTGGCTGGTCCAATAAAAAGATCATCGCTTTTCACCTACTTTCTGGATAATGAACAGGACAAAATAAATGGGCGGGGTGGCGGGGGCGGGGGGGCATTCTACAAGCCTGTCCTGAAAAGCCAAGGATTCGCCCTAACGTTTCCTGGGCATGATGGTCTCTCTTTCCCCTGACGACTATGCCAGGCCAGCCGGGTTGGTTCACCCTCTGGGGAGCAGTCTGTCCGAATGGGACCCAGAGGATTCAACCTTAATTCCTGTTTAGCCTCCTGGATCCCTCGTTGGTCTGACACGGTCACAGAGCCAAAGGTAACGACCATGTAGCTGAGTTGACTCTTGTCATAAACCCTCTGCAGTGGGAACATAAGGCATTGCTGTGCTATGGAAATGGCCTTAACCCTCCTGCACCTGACTCTTCTGCATTAAATTTAAAAAAACAACAACTAGATACAAACAAGAGATCATTGGAAAAGGTAAAGTTATAACTACGGGATACGACACACCAATTCTGTGGTTGGAGAACAAACCTCAGACCCTGGGGACCTCAGACCCTGGGAATTCAAGGAGGAAGGGGTATGAGTCGTCTTTGTCTCTTAGACCTGACTGTGGAGCCGTCTTCATGAGGGAAATAACCTAGCGTGGTTCTCCCCGATTGCTGCAAACACCTTAATTCAACCGGCTGCTGGGTCTGCTATCCCACTCCTGGTGGCTCTGACCACAATTTGATCGCAACTCTGCCTGTCCTTACAGAAACGTTGATCAGGACCTGTAACAGGGGATGGCCCAGCTCCTGCCACTCTCTTCCAACATCCTCAGCTGCCTGCCCACGGCCTCCCCATAGGGTGAGCATGGATAGAGCATCTACCTGGGCCAGACACATCACCCTCTTGGAACTTGAAGGTCAGTTTGATTTCTTTATTATTTTTTAAAGATATTTTTATTGATTTCAGAGAGGGAGGGAGAGAGAGATATATATATAAACATCATTGGTCGGCTGCCTCCTGCATGCCCCACAGTGGGGATCGAGCCCACAACCTGGGCATGTGCTCTGGCCAGGCATCGAACCGTGACCACGTGGTTCATAGGTTGACGCTCAACCACTGAGCCACACAGGCTACGCAACAGTTTGATTTAAAGTAGCTCCTGTCACTTGCTGGGCCAGGAGTACGAAGTCCTCTGTTCTGACCCAGAAGCCTCGTGTCTGCTGCTGGTAGCATCCCTGAGACTTGGCAGGCCACATTGTCAGCACGACTGTCAGGTAAAATCTCAGACCGTCCACAGTTCTTGACTAGGGCACCGCGATGTCTCCACGGGTAGGAGCTCCTGTCTCTCTTCCAAAAGGTGCCCCCCTGTCCCCCCCCCCCGGCTATGCTGATCATAAAGCTCACAGAGCGCCCACAAGGAGTGACAAGCACCCTCCATAGTGGGACATAAGCAGCATCGACAGGCTGGGCGCCTCTCAATGCTCACCTTCCCCTACTGTGCTGAGACCCACCGAGTTGCTGGGTTTGGGGAATAACAAATGTCACGTTACAGAATGCAATTCCGCTCATCAACTTTCACTGAAATTTAATGTGTCACCTTCAAAGCTCATCTGTTTCAGATACAGAAAACGAAGCGGGTAAAAGGAGAGAGTACTGTACGTGCATATGCACGCCTGTGTGTACATTTTGCTGAGATCAAAGTCATTGGCTTCAGGTTGACATCACAGAACAAATACATGTGTGTCTTTCCTAATGATGAATAGAACTGTACAGACGTTCTTGAAGTCAGCACTAAATGGTGACTTCAGATTCAGTACCTGCACTTCGGCTTACCTGGGTGGTACTCTTTGTGGCCTGGATATCTCCTCACTCCACCCAGCGTGGTAATTACTTCCACCACCCAGCAGCCTCCGGGACTTCATAGCAGAGCACCGAGTGTGAGCAACCTCCTCCCTGCCCTCTGCCACTCTCCCCGGGGCGCTGAGTCACCCAGGAGTAATCTCCCGGTGCCTTTTCCTTCTGTGTCTGTAAAGGCGGCTAAATTAGGTCGAATGTGTGGGATTAAGTCCACCTCATAAAATTTGCTTTGAGAAAATCTCAGATCCATTAATGCTTCATAAAAATTTTATAAGGTTTCTGCTAAAGGAAGGAAAACAAACAGAGGTGGTGCTGGCATCGAGGCGCTTTTTAAATCAAACATTCTCTCTCTAATGCATTCTTTTTACGGCACCAATCAGAAAAGCAATCAAGCATGAAGCCTTCGCTTCCTTGGTTTCCACTCCCCAAGCAAAGTGTCCAGGAACTTTAAACATTCCCCATGAAGCCATGGGGGAAATACACACAGACACACACAGACACACAGACACACACACACACACACACACACACACACACACACATACACACATCCCTCAAAGCAATCTCTACTCCAAAAAAGTCTGTATTAATATTAAAACTCCACACCCTCCACTTGGAGATTAGGAACATGGGATACGATGGTCAATTAAACTTCCCTCTTCCTTAAATGTCCTGGGGTTGGAAAGGGACACATAGGAAGAACAGATATTTAAAACTAGTGGGATGACAATTAAAATAGTCTTACATGTATTACCTTTATGGTGCTTGTAATGTGTGCCCAGAAAACAAAAATAAAATTAATTGTATCCAAAACTTTGAAGTCCACTTAATAAATCTCTTATTTACGAAAGTTTGTGGGAAATGTTACTGTAGTAATTTTATGAGACTACAATAAATGTTATACCCCCAAAAAATGACTATAGGCAGTAAAAGAAAGAAAATGGTGGCTCATTCCACTTTTGCATATAAATGTAAAATCATAAAGAAAATACTACTTAATGATATATCATGATTATATAGGTGCATACACAAAATACAGGGTAAAGATTAAATTTAACTTTTTTAATCTAACAAAAAACACACCCGAAACTAAATCCAATGTCATGTTTACTAGTAAATTTTGGATGCAATCTCTCAAATTGGGAAAAAGCCAAGGATGTCTATGTGTTGGGAAGTTTTGAAAGTCTGATTATGAATGCAGTTTTCTAGTCATCAAAATCCTAGCAGTTTATACATTTTTAAGAAGTACATTTCTTTCACTCATGTTTGATATGAGATAAAATATAGGTTTTCAAATTTTTATTTATTGATTTTGGGGAGAGAGAGACACACACACTGATTTGTTATTCCCCTTATCTATGAAATCATTGGTTGATTCCTGTATGTGTCCTAACCAGGGATCGAACCCACAACCTTGATGTATCAGAATAAAGCTCCAACCAACTGAGTTCCCCATTATTAGAATTATTAGAATTTCGTTTTTAATAATACTCTTGTCTTGATATGACTGTTTTAAATTGTGTCTTTTTATTCCATTCTGCTTATTTGAAATGTGGGGTGTTTTTTTTTAAACTTTTCTTGAATTCCCTTCCCAAATACATCCTGTCTTAGTAAACTTTTTAAATAACCAGCTTTGAAAATAAAATAAAGCAAAATTTAAAATAGAATGAATGGCAGTAAGCACTGGGGCCTAGGGTCCAGGATGCATGAGTGCCGTGATGCTGCAGGAATCT
>NW_006291430.1:1098445-1107337 GCF_000327345.1 Myotis davidii | reverse complement strand
AGCAGGAAGGGGGGCCAGGCCGCTTTGCAGCTCAGCAGCCCTGCATCCAGAGCGGGGCAGCCTGGAGCAGGGCTGCAGCTGAACTTCCAGGGGGACAAAGAGGCCCCTAGAATGAGGCTGCCGGGGAATTGGCTTCCAGGGATGAACAGAAACTGTAACCCTCCCTGCCCTTCTTCCTCCAAAGCCAGGACTGCAGAAACTTGCTTTCTCATAAGAAGCAAGTGACTAAAATCCAGAAGCCATCAGAATGCTGCCAAACAATGGTGAGGGGTTCCCTCTTAGCTTTCATATATATTATAATTTCCTGGTCCTCAAAACAGCCCTGCGACGTGAGGCAACTGTAAGAACTGGGAAAGAAAACAAGATTTGCACTAAAATAAAAACTGGGGTTGGAATCCGAGCACAGGCCCCGAGTTGCTTATAGGGCCTCAGGCTGCTCCCAACCTCAGCGACCACCTATGGGAGCCAGGGTGATAGCCTCTCCTTCACTCTAAGTGAAATATTAAGTGAAATGACCGGCAGGCCGCAAAGCAGACGGCGCAGCGTAGGCGCGTGAGGAAGAGAAGTGTGACCAGACATCCTTCTGGACAGTTCGGGAAGCTGATTAATGGCAGAGGCAGAGCCTTGGATTCACTCTCTCTGCCAATTCCAAGCCCCAGGCGCTGTTAATTACGGACGCGGCTTCCAGCGCTTTCTGGCTGATACTGCCCCGCATAGAGGCTAACCTTGTAGGAAAGGGGCAAGGCGGGGAGGACGCACACCCCTGCCTGGTCTCCATCAGTTAGGGCGAGGCACCCAGCTAGGGAAGAAATGCAAATAGAAGAGACTGGGAAGGGAGTTAACAAATGTGATGAGAGAACACTGTCCCTGCGCAGGAAGGAAGGTTCTGTGCGGGTCCATCCCATCTGGAGAGGAATAGTAAGGGAACCTGTGTTCAGCAAGTAGCCCAAAGGCTAGGACACTTCTCAAGGTTTCCTGGTGCCTAAGAGCCTCCCTGTTTTACCAAAGTGCAAAGCTGGCCGGAGCCCCAGAGTCATGATAAAGTGCCCTCAACTGTCTAGGGAAGCCTGCTGTCACCTCTGCGGAGAAGAAATCACTTCAAGCATCAAGCCCTCGTCTTTTCCAGCTCCCTCCGCTCCCAAAAGTCTTGTCACTGCAGATGGCTCTTACCTTATGTCTATTTTTTTAAATATATTTTGATTGATGTCAGAGAGGAAGGGAGAGGGAGAGAAACACAGAAATATCAATGATGAGAGAGAATCATTGATTGGCCACTTCTTGAACATCCCCTACTGAGGATCCAGCCCGAAACCCAGGCATGTGCCCTTGACTGGAATCGAGCCCGGGACCCTTCAGTCTGCAGGCTGATGCTCTATCCACTGAGCCAAACCGGCCAGGGCTCATCCTGTGTCTAATGGCTAGAGACTTTCCAATGCCCGCGGTGGCTATGCCCGCTCACATGTGGGGGCCCTGTCTTCTTGTTGCCAATCAGATAGGGAAGTGGAAGGGAACCACGGACCAGAGCAGAAGTGACATCAGCCTGTGGGATTCCCCACCCTCTCCGCCTGCCTCGCACCAGGTCTCCACAGCGCAGGCTAATGCAGGTCTGTGGCCTCTGCGGCAACGCCCGTTCGAAAGGAAATCGAAGGCAGACTCCCCGACTCCAGGGGTCAGACATCCCAGAGACACCGCTGCCCGCCTGGCCCTGGGCCTCCACCAGCCGCCTCGGAAAGGAGCGCCTCCGCTCAGCCTCGGCCCCCACGGGTTTTGTAAATAATTCAGCGAGACAAGGAGGGAGCTATCTTAAGAACAGGCTGGCTGGCCCCAGCATCCTTAGACGTCACCGGGTGCCCCTCTAGCCATTTTCTGATGTTATTTTGGAAAGCTGAAGCCTGGGCTTTATATTTAGGAGAGGAATGGGTTGGTGTCAGTGAGCTTGGGTAGGATGTGTCCCTGGTGTGACACTTGTACAAAATGACACTGTCATTATGTCGCAGTGCAGCATTGGAAGGGAGGGGAGGAGCAGGGGGGAGGGGCACATTTCTTCCAGCTTTCCTTTTTTTAAAATATATTTTTATTGATTTGAGAGAGAGAGAGAGAGAGAGAGAGAGAGAGAGAGAGAGAGAAACATCTAAGATGAAAATCATTGATTGGCTGCCTCCTGCACTCCCCACATTGGGGATTAAGCCTGCAACCCAGACATGTGCCGTGACCGGGAATCGAACCCTGACCTCTTGGTTCATAGATTGACACTCATCCACTAAAGTAAGCTGGCTGGGCCTTCCAGCTTTTCTTGACAGAACATACTCGATATAGGATTCCCAACTAATGAGCACATTTTCTGAAACGTATTTTTCCTTTTATCATTTATATGCTTTTTGAGTTTTTATCTTTCTTTAAAGGTATTATCACTGCCTTTGGTTTGTAATTTGCCTCTCTGCTCATGTACATTTCGCTCTTATATCTAAAAAGAATTGGACACATTCGATGAGGCACATTTTCTACCTAATATATTTCCAAGAGAAAGGGAAGCTGAAAAGTTGCCACCCTGGCACTTTCAGGATCCCAGCCTCCGAACCGTGGGTAGGAAACTGGGGACAAAGATCAGAGAGCCAATCAACCTGCGGGGAAAAGTTCAAACTCATTACTGTTCAAAGAAATGCAACTTAACACAGCGGCACGGCGTGCCGGCCTAGCAAACTAGCAAACCTAAACAAAATTATAGCAGTCGGCATTGATTGGGGCGGAGGCGGGCAGAGAAACGAGCAGGTGGATATTCTCCCGCTGGGAGTGTGCAGGGCTCCTGAGGGCGTTTTGACAGCAGGGATTAGCATACACTGGCTGCTTGCCTGTTCTCCCCACTGTCCCACCTGGAAGAAGTTGCCCTACGGAAACAATCGTGGCTGTGAACAGACTTATCAACAAAGATGCGCATTTGAATGACATTTCCAACAGTAGAACAAGGGGATATAGCTTAACCGCCCAACCCCGGAGGATCAGTAAATCAATGGTGATCTATCTATAAAAGAGAATATTGTGGAGCCACAAAATTTAATTTATGACCCATGTAATGGCATGGAAAAAGATATATAGGTCACATCATGGTATTATAATGTATATATTAGATAGTATAGCTTCCCGTCTGACAAAAGGATTGTGTACTGTAGAGATTCATTTCTGTAGATGGAAAATATAATTAGATGCGTAACTGTATAAGATGCAGAAAGCATATATCTACACCGCCATGTAAACAATGATGAGCATTTTGCATGGGGAATTACAGATGGCTTCAAATGAGTGTGTTTTTTGTTCTTACCACTGTTTCCTAAAACTTTCCACAACAAACACATAATGATTTTCTTTCCTAAGACAACGTAATGTGTTCTATAAAGGTTGATTGAGCACACACTCTATGCCAGACACGACTGTACCCGGGAGAAGTCGCTTCCATCAGGCACACAGGCCCTGGGGAGGCGCTGATGGACAGGGAAGAACTTGCCAGACCCTGATCCAGCACTGGGAGCCCTGAGTCAGCCACTGTTGGCCCGATGGTGGCCCAGTGAGCACGGAAACATAGTGGGCACCTCCCTGCAGAGGTTGGGCTTCTGCACACATCCAGGTGAAGGCGTGGCCAGCAGCGGGGTGCTCTTAAGCTGTAGCAGCTGTGCCCCTTCTTCTGGGGCCTGGGTCGCAGCACAGCAGGCTGGTCCTGCACCCTGCCCTTCCTACAGGCCCATGGAGGCTCCTTCTTGGTGGCTGAGAGAAGTCCCAGGTGCTATGGGCAATGCCTGTGTCTCCTTCCCTGAGCCTAGACCGCTGATTTGCAAACTCCCTCCAGTACCAGGAGGTATCCATCCTTTAAGACAGGACCAGGAAGGGGGTCCTATCGTCACTCACAGATCTGTCAGCATCTCACCCCAGGGCAGTGTTGGGAAGTGCTGGCGTATCCCTCTGATGGGACTTATTTCATTACAAATCATTTAATAAAAAAAAGACAGCTCTCTGACCAGCGAGATAGTAACTGCTCGGTAAGGCAGCAAGGACCGGGGGCCCTTTTCCAGCTCTGAGTGGCTTGGCTACGGGTCTGCATTCTCTTTTTTGGCAGACCTTTTCTTTCTCCTCCTCTCTTTTCTCACCTTTGATCTCTTTATATTTTCTCCTCTCGGTTTATTAAACTCTTTTTAGCCTACCAACAATTTTTCTTTCCTACTTTGTTATCCTCTTTCTTTTTTATCAGAAAGTGAATTGCTGCTCTCTAGAAGCCTCAGTGCCTGAGGCCGTTCTGTCTTTTGTCCAGCTCTGAGCCTCAGCCAGACATATGCTGCCCTGGCCAAGAATACTGCTGAAAACTGACCACAGAAAGCCATAAATCAAATAAAATTACCTTCCTAGTACAAGCTTTTTCCTTTGGAGTAGGTGGTAAGAACTGTCTACTTTTTCAGAGAATTTAACATAATTTTAATACTATATCTCACTTTATTTCATGCCTGCTAGGTAGAATGAGTGGTTTGCAAAGGCCTGTTCTTAGTACTGTACACACACACACACACACACACACAACATCTTGCATACCATATTCCACCCCACCCTTGTAACCAGGAAAATGGGTCCCAAATTTTATTCCCAAGGTAGATTGTGAAATATCTTATAAATATAGCAGGAGCCCTGGCCACCATGGCTCAGTTGGTTGAGCATCTCCTCATGCACCTAAAGGTCACCAGTTCAATTCCCAGTCAGGCACATGCCCAGGTTGCAGGCTCGATCCCCAGTCGGATATGTACAGGAGGCAGCCACTCAATCATGCCCAGGTTGCAGGCTCGATCCCCAGTCAGATATGTACAGGAGTTATAAATATAGCAGGAGCCCTGGCCACCATGGCTCAGTTGGTTGAGCATCTCCTCATGCACCTAAAGGTCACCAGTTCAATTCCCAGTCAGGCACATGCCCAGGTTGCAGGCTCGATCCCCAGTCGGATATGTACAGGAGGCAGCCACTCAATCATGCCCAGGTTGCAGGCTCGATCCCCAGTCAGATATGTACAGGAGGCAGCCACTCAATACTTCTCTCACACATTGATAACTCTCTCTCTCTCTCTCTCTCTCTCTCGAGTCAATAAATAAAATTTTCCTTAAGGGGAAGGGTCCGTACATTCTAAAAATCAATAAAAACATATTTTTAAAATACCAGGATTACAGGATATATTTTGCCTCTATTTCTTTTAAAACTTAGAATCTCCTTTTCCACATTCATACAACATCAAATAAATAATGCCATAACCCCAGACCATTCAGTCTATTTCTGATGCCTAATCACTAACCAGTAGCTGGCTTCTCTGCCCCACATCCTTCCTTGCCAGCAGCTGTAGGGAACTAACTGGATGGTTCTGCCAGGAGCCATGATTTTCCAACATTGGCAAAACTGACCCTAAAACACAAGTTGGTGTGTTAGTCCTGTTCTTAAACCCATATGCAATCTCACCAGCAGGAACACAACAACATAATAACTCTAACTAATCTTGCTTCTCTGTCATCTGGGAATTGGTAGCAAAGGCAGCAGGAGAGAACAGAAGTGGCCTGGCCACCAATCAGAGCTCCACACCTGGGAACCACATTTGCCTAAAGTAGAACTTGGAGTGAGAATTCTTGTAGGAGAGTAATGAGTTCCCTCTTTTTTAATGAAAATTAATTGAGTTTGCTTCTTTTGTGTGTTCTTTTTGCCAAGGTTTACGTTGCAAAAATGCAGCCACACTTTCTAGAATGCACTTAATACACTTTCGAGAATGTACCTGAATCTAACCTGGGACCACCGTGTATGAGCACCGGCAGCTGGTGGAGATGTTTCATAGATTCCGAGACCTGCTTTCCTTCATGCAGGGAGAATCTGGGGTCACTGAGGAGAGCTGAGAAAGAGGGTGATGTGAAAATGCCTAGAACTTCTTCTGCATTGATAAACAGAATATTTATAGTATATTGATTTACAAATATGTACACGCAGAGGCCTATTACAAGTAAGTTTATCTTGTAGTAAGTATAGAGAACAATACAGAACTCCTGCCCTCCAGGATCCTAAATCCTGGTAGTCGAGAACATATACAAATATTCAAAATACAGGGGTGGGGTAGTACAGAACATATACAAATATTCAAAAAACAGCAGGTTGACCATTGGTCCTATGGAAAGTAATACAATAATTAATAAATAACAATACAAGAATAAACTCTCTGTTTCCTGTACTCACAACTGTAAACCTACTTTTGCCAATCCCTATATAAGTGTGAACCACATAGTAAATACCACTCAAAGTTATGTTCAGATTCAGCGTTGAGGGTGCTCAGAGGAGAATGCGGTCGCTCTCAGGGAGTGAAGTTGAGAATCAGGGACATGTACACAGGGACAGGTATTTATTTGGTCTGGTCCTCGCAGGTGTATAGGACTTGGGGGTGGTGGGGAGACACCCCTGAAGAAGGGATCTACAGTAAGAACACAGATGCAAGAACCGAGTCTGACAAAGAAGAACATGTTATCAAACCTATTAGGAGTAAGAATGGGCATTGCTTCCTTGTTGGGAACTTTCAAAGGTCATATATTATCCACTAACACAAATAGCACCTCGTAACCAAGGAAGGCAGAAGTGACATTATTGTGACTTGGGTTGGAGTCCTGCCTGTTGGTAGGTGACAATGTAGGAGGGGAGTGGTGGATGGAAGCTGGACCTTCCAAATCAGGACTGTCCCCGTCTCTAGAGCCCAGACAACTCTCCTCCAAGACTCTACCTTGTCTCTGTGGAACGCTCCTTACTCCATAGCCAGGTTAACAGGGTGGGGAGGGAGCATCCGCTTCAGAGAAGGCCATCGAGTGAGAGGCAGTAACAGTGTCTCCAAACCAGCTTTTCATGGGCTCTTACTTATTATTTAATTTGGCTGCAGTGCATGGAATTAGGCTAATGGCTGTTAAGTGGCCAAGGCACAAACATGGTCCATCTGCCGAGAAGGCTCCAGGCAACTGTCTGTTTCTGAGATTAAGAAAAAAGATGAGTGAGACATACTGTTAGACTGAGAGCCTCCTCAAATGCCTTTGTGGTCACCCCTGGATCTTATTCCTTTCCACGGTAGTGATGTTCCATGAAGAGCTCAAAATCAGGGCCTAGCTGCTGGCCATCACCAAAGTGAAAACGAGGCTCTCCTAACCTAAGCTATAGGATATGATGGTAGAAAGAAATCTGGCAGCAGCAAGACAATTCAGTTCCTTAATGAAAAGGAACAATTCTGGAACAGCTGCAATGTTCAGAGTACCGTGGAGAACACAGGACAGGATTCTGACTTCCAGGCATGTCTCATCTTAGAAGGATAAAGGGGAAGTAAAACGTGGACGAGGAGTTCCAATAAGTGGCCAACTCTGTCATCATCCCCAAGAGAATGGGAAGGAAGAAGAGGAAGCAAGTCAGGGAAGATTAGAAGAGAATTGCAGACAGGGATTTTTTTTTTTAGTTGGGGCTTTAAAGAGAAATAATAGCTTATATTTCCGGACCACTTACCCTATGAAAAAGCATCTATACACAGCATCTAATTTAACCTCACAATATGCTAAATGCTCATAAGGGCGGTGACATTACTTACCCCACCAAACAGAATAGTAAACACAGCTCATGGGAGGGCTCTCATTGGTCAAGCAGATTCAGGACACAACCAGATTCTGTGTCCTTTCTTTAAAGCTTATGAAGGACCAAAATATGCAAAGAAGAGGATGAGGTGAAAGGGGAGTGAGGGGCTCTTCAGACAGAGGGTATTGTATGAATGAAGCAAATGAGAGAAAACAGAGTTTATCTGGTGAAGGTGAGCTGTCTGGTCTGGCTGAAGAAGGAGTGCAGAGACAGGGGCCGTATGACGGAAAGAAAAGTGAAGCCAGGGTGCTGAATGCCCAGAAAACCAGATGAGGGCACTGAGATGCCATCTAGTTGGCAACGATTTGTGTGCAGAAGAGAAAGAAGGAAGGTGCTCTGGACCACCCTTCAGGAGCATCCTCCTGGGATGGCTGATGCAAACCTAGATGGCAATGTGATGGATTTAGGGGGAAAAGGACCAAACTGGGGGCCACTGGAGCAACCAAGGCATGTGGCACTGAAGGCAGGTTTGCAAAGGGGCCGGCATCTTGATCCCCTCACCTGTGGAATGTAATATGGACAGGAAGGTGTGACAAAGTCGACCCATCCACCAGCACTTAGCTAAATATTCTCTGACTATGGCCAAGCACTATGCCTGCAGGCAGGACAGGGTGGTGAATAAAACCAATAGGGCAGCAATCCCTCAAGGAGTTTACACCCTAGTGAGGAAAACAGTACCAGAATTATTACAATTAGTAAATAATAGTAAGTGTGCAAAACCTGGAAGAGAGAAAGATGAGTAGATATTTATAAAAGTAGGATGGAAAAATAGTGGTACAGGGCGTGAAAAGGAACAAGAAGTGCTCCTTATCAAAAAGACCTGCAAGACGGACTGCGCTAGTCCTGAGCGGGTCTGGGTGGGCAACTAAAACCAGGTTGGGAACGGACTTGGGCCTCATACAGGACTCTTTTCCTGATTCAAAAGAATGGACCTCAGACCATGAGAATGCGGGTCTAGGACCAGTATTCAGGGTGGACCAGGCGCAAGACCCAGAATTTCCAAGGAGGGAAGGGGAGGGCAAAGCTGATCAGTCCTCCAATCCCACTGGGACCTTCTTCTTGAGCGAACATCTTAGACTGAGATTGCTTTCCATCTCAGTAACCAGTTAAGGACAAAGGAAATGGGTGCTGGATCTGAGTCTAAGACGGTGTGTTGTTCTAGACTCTGAGGATCCAGCAGTCTAGAGGATCCTCAGTCTAGAGGATCCAGCAGTCTTCCTCTTCTGCACACCA
>NW_006291430.1:1076236-1098300 GCF_000327345.1 Myotis davidii | reverse complement strand
AGAATGCGGGTCTAGGACCAGTATTCAGAGTGGACCAGGCACAAGACCCGGAATTTCCAAGGAGGGGAGGGGAGGGCAAAGCTGATCAGTCCTCCAATCCCACTGGGACCTTCTTCTTGAGCGAACATCTTAGACTGAGATTGCTTTCCATCTCAGTAACCAGTTAAGGACAAAGGAAATGGGTGCTGGATCTGAGTCTAAGACGGTGTGTTGTTCTAGACTCTGAGGATCCAGCAGTCTAGAGGATCCTCAGTCTAGAGGATCCAGCAGTCTTCCTCTTCTGCACACAAATTGTTGCCAACTCTGAGGAAAACAGAGCTACAGCCCCCATGCCACATTCAAAGGAAATGGGTGCTGGATCTGAGTCTAAGATGGTGTGTTGTTCTAGACTCCGGATCCAGCAGTGAGGAAAACAGAACCACTGCCCTCATGCCACGTAGGTTCTATTGGGGGATGATGGGCAATAGCCAGGCAAGCAATCAATACGCAGAAATGTATTAGCCCTCCAGTGTTCAATGTAGCACTCTTCACGGTAGCTAAGATGTGGAAACCACCCAGAAGTCCACTGATGGGTGAATGGATGAGGAAATGTGGTACATGCAAACAACCAGATATTATTCAGTCTTAAAAGGGAAGGAAATCCTGCAGTATGCCATAACATGGATTAACCTAGAAAACATTATGTTAAATAAAATAAGCAATTACAGAAGGGAAAATACTTCATGATTCCACTTACACGAGATATGTAAAATAGTCAATCTCATATGATCAGAGAGTGGAAGGTTGGTTTTCTGAGGCTGGGCAGTGAGGAGGGCGAGGAAATGGGCAGTTGCTAATAAACTGATATAAAATCTCAGTTATGCAAGATGAGATCTGCTGTATGAAAATGTCCCTATAATTAGCAATACAGTATTACAAAATTAAAATTTTTGTTAAGAGGATAGCTCTCATGTGAAATGTTCTTACCACAATAAAACAAAATGTAAATATTAAAAATACCTGGGCAGGTCTGGTGCTAGTAAGTACTAAGGAACTGCCCAGAGTAGAGGTGGAAGTGCTGTTATATTGGTGGTCAGCATAGGCCTCCTTAATTTTTTATAAATATTTTTTAAATATATTTTATTGATTTTTTACAGAGAGGAAGGGAGAGAGACAGAGAGTCAGAAACATCAATGAGAGAGAAACATCGATCAGCTGCCTCCTGCACATCTCCCACCGGGGATGTGCCCACAACCAAGGTACATGCCCTTGACCGGAATCGAACCCGGGACCCTTCAGTCCGCAGGCCGACGCTCTATCCACTGAGCCAAACCGGTTTCGGCTATAAATATTTTTATTGATTTCAGAAGGGAAAGGAAGGTTTCCTCCTCTGGAGTAAGGTGGTCTTCCTTTCCTTTCTCTTCCCTTCTCTTCCCTTTCTTTTCCTTTTTTCCTTTCCCTTCCTTTCTTCTTTCCTTCCATCCTTCCTTTCTTCCTTTCTCCCTCCCTTCCTTCCTTCCTTCCTTCCTTCCTTCCTTCCTTCCTTCCTTTTCATTCTTTCAAAAGCAAAGGTATATTTTTTGTTTAAATATATTTTTATTGGTTTTGAGAGGAAGGGAGAGATAGAAACATCAATGATGAGAGAGAATCATTGATTGGCTGCCTCCTGCCTGCCCCCTACTGGGGATCGAGCTACAACCTGGGAATCAAACCGTGACCTCCTGGTTCACAGGTCAATGCTCAGCCACTGAGCCACACTGGCCAGGCAGCATAGGCCTCATTTAAAAGAAGAAAACAAGTCACTGGGGCACCTAGGGGAAGGCCTTTCCGGGCAGAGGAACAAGAGTAAGTCCTGAGGCTAAAGAGCTGAGCGGGAGGCACAATTTTCATTCAAACTTCACACCAGGGGCAAAGCTGGGAAACCTTCTGTCAACAGCAATCCTTCATCAGAGGAATGGGAACTCCATGCTTTGGTAAATGAAAATGAATAAGTTTGGTTAGTTCGCCCCAAATATATTTTTGGATATAATAAGTATGAGGCTTAATTTTTTATTACAATATCTTGCTCAGGGTAACCTATGGCTTTATGGACAAAGGTATAATTACACTTATCATCTTGCCACCTCATAATAAGGTAGTAGTAATAATAAAAATAAAATAATAGAAATCCTACTAGTAGAAACTAATATTTATTGGGTGCTTATTTCATATCAGGCTCTGTTTCATATGCTTTCAATGATTTATCCTATTTTAACCTCACTATTAACCTAAAGAGGAAAAACTGAGGCTTGAAAAAGTAAATTAGCCCGGCTTTGTAAAACAGAAATTGCTGGCTGGCCAACATGGCTCAGTGGTTGAGCATCAACCTATGAACCAGGAGGTCAAGGTTTGATTCCTGGCCAGGGCACATGGCTGAGTTGTGGGCTAAGTCCCCAATGTGGGGCTTGCAGGAGGCAGCCAATCAATGATTCTCTCTCATCATTGATGTTTCTATCTCTCTCTCCCTCTCTCTAAAACCAAAAAATATTTACATATTTTAATAAAAATATTTTTTTTTAAAAAAGCAAATTGAAATGATCACAAAACCAGTAGGTGGCACAGTGCTTACTCATATCCAGATCTGACTGATGCCAAAGTCATTGTTATTAACGGGCATATTAACTACTCCCCACACGGGTAGCTGAATGATAGTGCTGTGTGAGGAAACAGGGCCCCAGAGTGTGCAAGCAGAAAACAAGCTCACAGAATCAGAACCAAGACACACCTCAGGGCCCTGTGCCTCACAGATGTTACATTCATTCCAAATGCTAGTGCACACTTGGATCACACCTGCTCCTCTCTCCCTCACTGCTTGATGCTGGGTTCAGTGGACCCAGAACACTGGGAAGACAGCTGAAGGGGGGTATAGAGGGAGGGAGAGAGGAAGGAAGGGAGGGAGGGAGGGAGGGAAGAAAGACCACCTTACTCCAGAGGAGGAAGCCTTCCCTGCCAACTGCATGTGGAGCTGGGGCAGATGGGAAGCCACATAACAGAGCATTGCCTTTGAGCCCCCCAGTTTCCCGCAGGAGGGGGTGGGCTTGTTACTAAGAAAGTCAAAGTCCTTTGGGGCTCACGAGGTGAAGGTCTACTGTCTCAGACAGAGGGACAAGGCTCTGAGGAGCCAGGATGGCCGAAGGGTCAGGACTGCAGGGAGCCACCAGTACAGTGGGCCCCACCTCCCTCCCTCCTGTCGTTCCCCCCGAGTGCCCATCAGGAATAGTCTGAAAAGGACTCCTATTGTGGGGAACTATCCCTGACAAGTATTCAAAGACTTTACCAAACTATGATACCTAAACACAGCACAGAACTGGCTCAGTTATCATCTGACAAATCAATGGAAGAGAGTCTAGATTTTGTTCCAGATACATCCAGCAATTTTTACATAATAAAGTTGCCTTTTCCAATCAGGGGGAGGAAGTAGACTATTTAATATACGATGTTGGGACTGTGAGCCTAGTTATACAGAAGAAAAATGCTGCATCCCCCTCCTGCCATAAAATACATTTCAGACAGATCAACAATTTAAACATAAAATTAAATTATTCAAACCATTAGGGAATGAATTCATAATGTTCAAAGTCTTGAATTGGAGAAAGAGAAGAGCTTAGAGTCATAACGGCGAAGTTATCTGACTTACAAAAAAAATGAAAAAGTCTATATAGAAAAGTATATTTGATAAACAAAATGAGACTGCAAAGAACACACTGGAAAGTAATTTATAAACCGCAGGACAATGGTGAACAATGGTTCAATACCTTAGCACATTTATGTACTCTTGCAAATTTAGAAGGAAAAGATGAAGAAAGAGGAAAAAGAAAAAACAGGCCAATAATATACACAAGCAATACAAAGAAAATAAAATTAAAACCTCCAGTAAATATATTCAAATATGCTCACCTTCATCATGAAAGGAATATGAATTAAACATTTCTCACCTACCAGTCTGGCAAATGTGAAAAGTCTGGAAACATCCACTACTGGCCAGGTTTTCTGGAAACTTCTATACACAGTAGGCGGGATGGCACATTATGGTAACCTTTTCGTGAGGTGATTGTACAATATTTCTCAAACTGTTAAATTTGTACCCCATCGGTCTTGGCAGTTCCCACCTAGGAGTTCGCCTTACAGAGAAACTTGCATATGTGCCCTCAGATGGTTACAGCGACCTTGTTTGGTAGACCAGATGGACTAGGCCTGTGCTCTGCAAACTGCAGCTTGCAAGCCACATGCGGCTCTTTGGCCCCTTGAGTGTGGCTCTTCCACAAAATACCACGTGCGGGTGCGCACATACAGTGCGATTGAAACTTCGTGGCCCGTGTGCAGAAGTCGGTATTTTGTGGAAGAGTCACACTCAAGGGGCCAAAGAGCCGCATGTGGCTCGCGAGACGCGGTTTGCCAAGCCACAGTTTGCCGACCACTGGCTAGGAGTAACCTGCACATGCATTTATAAGGAACTAGGGAAGTACATTATGTCATATCACAAAGCAGAATAGTATTCATCCAGCTAAAAAAGCAAGATGAATTTATCCAAACTGACAAGGACACATACGGCCGCTACACTGCTTGTAAATAAAAGGAGCCACAGATCAATATGGGTAACATATTTCATCTGTGTACAATTCATATTGTGTGCAGTGTATTTGGGTAGATATGAATGTAAAATGTATGCAAAGTCATGGACTCTGAAGGAGGCCCCAGATCTCTCCAAGGAAACTTCCCCATCCTCCTTCTTAACACTGAGCTGTTTAGGTGGGTTTTTTATGTGGGTTTTTTCTATAGTTTATTGATTTCAGAGAGGAAGGGAGAGGGAGAGAGAGATAGAAACATCCATGATGAGAGAGAATCATTGATGGGCTGCTTCCTGCATGCTCCCTACTGGGGATCGATCCCCCAACCCCCGGGTATGTGCCCTTGACTAGAATCAAACCCGGGACCCTTTGGTCCACAGGCCGATGCTCTATCCACTGAGCCAAACCAGCCAGGGCTTGTTTAGGTTTTTCCAGTGAGCATGAGTCTTTTTATTCCTTTCTTTTTCCTATTTTAAACAACAATTATAAAATCTATCTTTTTCTTTTAAAGAACAGTGAAGGTCAGAAAAGCAGCCTGGTTAAATGTTGAGGCAGTTTCTTTTTCCTAGGGGCTTTCTCCTATCTAAAATCGAGGCATTGGTACCCTCTTCTGATGCATGTCCCTAGGACCCAGAAAGAAGATTCTCTCTCACAAACATGCCGAGGGTGGAGAGCAGTGAGGCATTCATCAGCAGCCCATCTCCTCATTTTCCCCATCTCCTGAGTTCCTCACACAGCCTGGGAGCCCCAGCTTCCCAGGCCTGTTTATAGTGTCTGCCTGATTTATTCCCCCCTTTCCCCCCGATTCCCTGGGCTGCTCTCTCATTCTCCTTCTGGTCAGAATCTGGCTGTAGCCTTCTGGGCTCTATCAGTCTTCCTGTTAAGCAACCATCCCCAGTTCATTAGCTGTATACAAAGTACAGATATATTCAATCAATCATCCACGCCGCACCTGTGACTGCGCATGGAATAGAAGTATCTGCCGGCGCTGGGAGACACTTAATAGGTAAGATTGCTTATCACTTGCAGGAAGCGATCTGCCAGACGCCATCTATTCATTTTAATATCCCGTCTCACGGAGATTTCTGGACCGAAACATCATAGTGAGCAATTACATCAACCCTTCCATGGGGGACTGTGGAGGTATCGGGAAAGGTACAGGAGGTCACCGTGCAATCCAGACAGGACCCCACAGGGGCAATTAACCAGGTAAGGTATGCAATCCCCCCTTTATTTTTGACAAACATTGGCTGGCTGGTGATTCGGAGTTCACTCCTCCAATGATATTGGAATTATTGAATATGTAGGTAAGAACTTGAAGACCTGGTAAACCTGTACTCTTGATATTTAAGCCCCTGTCATTTTCAAAGAGGAGTATCCGCTTCCCTATGTTTTAAGACGCAAATCCAAGATTCCCTCGCTTTAATCATTTTTGATTAAATTTTTATTGATTTTAGAGAGGAAGGGAGAGGGAGAGAGAGAGAGAGGGAGAGAGAGATAGAAATATCCATGATGAGAGAGAATCATTGATCAGCTGCCTCCTGCACGCCCCACACTGCTGAGGATCGAGCCTGCAACCCAGGCATGTGCCCTGACCAGGAATCGAACCGTGACCTCCTGGTTCATAGGTCCACACTCAACCACTGAGCCAGGCTGGCCGCACCTCACTTCTATCTTTAACCTTCAGTTGACCAGAAAGGAACAGGCTGAGACGCCCAGGGACTCAGGAAGCTGCCCCCCCCCCACCCACCTGGAGGGGTAAAGGGTCCCAGGTGAACTTGAGGCTGCTGTGTCCACCTCTGAGAGGACCTTCAGCCATCTCACTTCCTGCACTACTTCAGACCAAACACCCGAATGCCTCCGTAGGTGGTACAATAAACCTCTGACTACCTGCGCACTTGTGATGGGAGATGCTAAGGACATAAAACAAGGAGAAACCTGGTCTTACACAAACATTTTTAAAAATTGAATTGATCCCTAACCGGTTTGGCTCAGTGGATAGAGCATCGCGGACTGAAGGGTCCCGGGTTCGATTCCGGTCAAGGGCATGTACCTTGGTTGCGGGCACATCCCCAATAGGGGGGGTGCAGGAGGCAGCTGATCGATGTTTCTCTCTCATCGATGTTTCTAACTCTCTATCCCTCTCCCTTCCTCTCTGTAAAAAAGTCAATAAAATATATATTGTTTTAAAAAGTGAATTGATTTGTGCTTTGTGAGTCTCCCTATAAGGAAAACGCCGTAAACCTTTGAAGCCCATTCTGCTGTTTCCCCGGGATTTGTGCTTGGTGAAAGGGAAAAACAAAACCAAAACACACACAATGAAACCCGACTCCACACCAGTGGGACTGTGTTTAGTTCAACACTCCAGGCATGAAGCCCAAAAAGAGCCAGGCCGGGCTTTATCCACGCACAACAGGGGAGATGATAGAACGCATTTGCTTAGTCTTGCATCACCAGCGCCAAATGATTCCAGACTCAACTAATCCGCTCGGTCCCTGGCGCAGGGTTTGATCCTCCACGCTACACATGTCCAAGTGGGGACCTGCGCCCCGAGGCCCGGCCACAGGCCCCTTCCAGTGGCCCCGGGCTGCTGCTCCGGCGGAAATGCCGCGTATACGTTTGCTTGAATAAATAATTCATGAAACGCCAGATACCGACCCCTGCAGCAGCCCCAGGTGCTCCCTCACCACGGGCGCGCTCATCCTCCTTTTAGGCAGATGCGGCGCGTGTAGCAGTTCAGGCGGAGGGCATGCGGTCTGCTGGGACCTCTTTCGAATAAGTGAGGAGTGAGCTGCCGGATATCAGAGCCGCGGGTGGGATTTGATTTCAAGGGCAGAATGCTGAGATTACACGCAGACATCATTGTTCCCTGTGTGGAAGCGACGGTGGAACCAGGATGGGGGTGTTCAAACGGCCGTGTCTGCTCCCTCTGGCTGGCGTGTGGATCAGAGACCTGCCTGAGCTCCCGTGTTATGAATCGTCATGTAAAAATCTGATATGCAGGATGTATTTTCATTGTTACAAAAAAATTGAACATAATTAAAGCATAGTGATTAATCACAAAAACAATATGTCATTATATATGTGTTTTCTGATGGTCTTAGGCGACCCCTGTGAAAGGGTCGTTTGACCCCCAAAGGGGTCGCGACCCCCAGGTTGAGAACCGCTGCCTTCGGTTATCAAATTAAAAAAAATGACAACAGCCAACACAATAGACGTCCGGTGTGACTCAATCAGCATTATACCTATTTTATTTGTCAGATCGGCCAAAGCTCTAATATATTTTCTGGTGTGCTGCTGAGTTTTAGTAATTAGTGTGTGTGTGGGGGGGGGAGGATAAAGGTTGTGGGGTGCAATATGAGTAGAGAGTTAATAAAGCACAGAACTGAACTGTAAGGCGGTATCTGGTGTGTTTTTTTTTCAACAAATGGAGACTTACTCTGCGCCTAGCAAACCTGGTTCTATAGCACTTCCTATTTCCCAGGCAAATTGTCCTCACACCAGCCAGCAGCATTTATCGGCTTCCAAAGGCCTATCAGTGTCACGTAGGACGTTTTAAAATTACCAGCCTTTCCTATGCTCTCACGAAGAAAGGGGGGAAAATTGTTTCAGAAAAGTTTAGGAGCAGGAAGAGCCCAATTTTCACATACAAATAATACCCAAATATGGCTTCTATAAAGTTCCTCCAAGAAAGAATCTTCTTTATGGACTGTCACTCTAGCAGGTAATTTTTTTTCTTTTTTTCATTTTAGAAAAAAAAATGCGAGTGAGAATGAGACTGCCAGGCTGTGCTGGAACAGCTCGGGGCCGTCACCATGGATATGCAGGGAGCGATCGGGTTCGGATGCTGCGCTTTTGAATACCTGCATTTTGAAGGATATTCGCAGCTTATTTGTGATCTAATTTGGCAAGACATTTCTAATGACAGAACTGGTACCTGGAGAAAGAGAAAAGAAAAGGAAGTTGTGATTCTAAAATTCTTAGCCATGAATGAATCGGGCCAGCATGACAGGAAGTGATGGGCAGGAAGGAACATAGGTGTTCAGAGGGCAAAGGGTTAAAAAGAGAGGCAGAAAGTGATGGTGGGCAGCTCCTAGGCTGGTCTCTTTCACTCTGGCTGGGGAGTCTATCCATCCATGAGCCTCCTCGCTCGGTTTTCTATTCGTTATGCCTTTGAGTACAGTCAGTAGCACAGACCTGGCCAAGTCTGGTCTCTGGACAAGGAGCAGAGATGCTATCTGGGAACTGGTCAGAAATGCAAGTTCTCAGGCCCCATCGCACACCTACTGGGTCAGAAACTTTGGGGGTGGACTCAGCAAGGTTCAAGGCGTGCTCCTCAAATTGCACGGTGTATCAGAAGGATTTGTTAAAGCACAGATTACCTGGTCCACCCCTCCAGCTCTGTTGACCTCCAGTCACCCCTTCTCCTTTGTGTCACTAGCCCAGAGCTGACATCTTGGATGTGGCTTTGGTTAGGCTGAGCCTAGATCATGCGTCCACATGCTAGCTGCCAAGGAATAAGCAAGGCAGGAATAAAGAGAGCTTACGTAGGGAGGATGGGCCCTCGGCGCCTGTGGCACACACAACCATCGCCTCTCATAGGAGACTCGGATTCTGTGTTAACACCAAAGGTTAATACACCACCAGGTGGGATGGTGGACGGGAGCAATAAGAGGGAGACAGGAGGGCGCAGTGACAGCAAATGCTGCCTGAATGCCTCTCCACCCAGGAACCACTCCCCTAACTGTGTTACCTGTGAGTGAAAGGTGCAGGCCTGGGTTTGTGCATCTCTCTGCCTGGAATGCCTTGCAACATTTCCACACGGTTAAACCCCCGGCATTCTTCAAGAGTGAAGCCAATGTGGCCCCCTCTGCAGTGCCTCCCCTGATCCCTGGGCTGCCATTCTTGCTCTCAATGGAAAGAACTGTTCTCTGTGCAGACATAAACCTTGTGTATCCATCAAACCGTTATTATCATGTTCCTCGTAGGCCCAGAGCAAGGCTGCTCCTCTCCCCCTGCATCTAGCTGGGACATGTGACATCCGGGCTCCAGTTCCAGGCCTGTCCCACCAGGCATGGCATGATTCCCAAACTCCTCTCGCCTGTCCACCTGCAAGGAAGCAAAGGCTCCCAAAGAAATGAGCCACACAATGGAAACAGCCCAGGTCCTTACATCAGCACCTGCAAGAGGTCCCCTAGGAGAGCCACGTCACCTGCAGAGGACATTGTGTGAGCAAGGAGTTATATGTGCCGCGTCAGCTCACTAGAATTTGAAACTGGTTTATTACAGCCGCCGTAATAACTTCCCTACTAAGACACTCTCCCGTCTGTTTTTGCAAAGTAGTTTGTCCCTGCCTCTGCTACACCACTTTCCATTTACATTACGGTGAGTTGTTTAAGTGTCTCTCTTCTCATTAGATTATAGCTTTCTTTATTTTTCTTTAAATCTCCAGCACCTAGTAAAACCCTGGCATGAAATAGATAATTGATAAATGTCTGCAGAAGGGAGGGGAAGGAATGAAAAAAAGGAAGCAAGCAGAGGGAAGAAAATCCATTATATAATATGGGGTGATGGCCAGGCACTTTGTGTGCTCTCTACTGCGGATAACCATGCAGCCAGCACCTGCCCATGGGAATGGACCTTCGCCTCACCTGTACTGAAGGGCAGTGAAGTCAAGCGGAACACAAGAACTGAGTTGAGAGCTCAAATCCATTATTTAGTGGCATTTTCTTTTTTTCTTTTTGGTTTTATTTTGATCACTCCCAGGGAATAATCCCTGCTCCCCAATAACAATAAAAACCTGCATTTACTGAGCTGTGTTATGTGCCTTGCCAGCTTTATTCCAATCTCCTGACACCTCACAAGCTTCCGGAAGGAGTGAAATTAATGTCAGTCATTTATTTAGCCTGCATTTGTTCACAATATTATTGGCCAAGAACCATGACAGAGATCAAAGACACACTCCCCGCTGTCCAGGGGCTTATAGTCTCAAGAAAACAGATAAGTAAAGAGAATCTGAGAATGTACTTTATAACCTGGAAAGATCTACCCAGATAGATGAAGCCATTATCCCATAATCAGTTTGGGGACTCAGGATGGTTTAGTGAAAAAGAACAAGGACGCAGGAGTCAGAAAGGCTTGGTTAAAATCCCAGGCCACCTCTTCTTAGCCGTGACCTTCACAGTCATGAGGTCACGTACTTTCAAATGCCTCCCCAGCACCTGTCCCTTGAGAAGGCCTGAACCATGGTTAACAGCTCATCCTCTCCCCCAGGTAAAAGAGGAGCTTAATTGCGGTGGGGGGGCGGGGGGAGGACCTGGATCTTTGGCAACACTATGGCTCAGAGCTACAATGGGCTCGAAGCCTGTGCACTGAGCTCTCTCCTTTGAATATCATCTGCTTTAATCCTCATTTAGAAAAGTGATTGAGGATAAGAAAAGGGAAGCTAAGTGATTAATTTGGGATGGAGGGGCAAGGCCTCACCCAGCTATAGAGTGGGAGAGGAGGACTTGAATTCCTATCCCAAAGGGCTCTTATTCCTGTGTCATTCTGTCTCCCACAAGGGGGTGGGGGCTGGGGCTGGACCTGGGGCTGGGGCTGGTAGGGAATGAAGAGTGGTAGGAGGTGCACCTCCTGCTCCAGGCCCATGAGTTTCTACTTGCCCCACAAATGCGAGATGGAAACATGCCAATGAGTGAGTGAAATCAAAGCGACAGACTGATGAGTGAACGCCCTTTAAAAATTATGTAAACATAAATATGATGCATGAGAAATTGTGAACTGTGCCTCTCATCTTGTGTCCTCCATAGCCTCCTCCTTCTCCCTCTGGCCCCTCCACACACGCCTTCACACTGTCAGGTGGACTTACGCTTTGGCCAACAGAATCAATGAACAAGAAACGTTCAATGTATTTGTCAGAATGCATTCACTTTGGTAAAATATTTTGGTAATTTATGAGGGAAGGGGTGGGGGATGGGTGCAGGTGGGCAAAGGGAGAGAAAATAGGGGACTATCTGTAATAGTGTCAACAATCAAAATAAATAAGTAAAATAAAAAGTCACTGATTGTGTTAACTCATAAATTAATTATGTCATTAAAACAAGGTTGGTCAATTTACTGGAACTATGCTCATGTTTCAAGGATATAGCAACATTAGGATAGCAAGCAGTATTCAGCAATGAATCCCTCTTCCCTGGTGGTCAGTGTGCATCATAGCTAGCGGCCAGTAGTCTGGTCGTAACAGCTGCTTAGGCTTTTATATAGAGAGATCGAGATAGAGTTGTACAGGAGTTGCATATGGCACTTTGCAGTAGGTCGAGTGAAAACAAGAAACTATGGTTGGACAGTGTCTGATAAGGCTCTTCGTTTGGAGACAAGATATAGAGACAAACCAGATCTCTTCATAACTATCCCTCCCATATGGAGACCATCTACACTGAAGCTAAAAATAGTGAGGAAGGTTCTCTTAAGTGAGACATTCTACATTTAAATTAGATTTCTCCTGGTTCAGCTCTGATCTGTAGAACAAAGCTACTTTGACAAGAGAGAAAATATAGGTAAAAGTCTTTAGGGTAATGAAGTAACCCATGTTGGGTCGTCTCAAATCAATGTTGACATTTTCTCACAGGTTTACTGTCACTGGATCACATCCCCGCGCCCCGCCCCCTCCAAAGTGGTGCCCATCCTTCCTCCTCTCCTGATTCCCCACTATGTCCAAAAAACAATTTATCATCCATTCAAGGGGGTGAATGAAATACTGAACATCCACTTCTTTGTATGCTATATTCCTCATACTTTCAACTGCCCCATTGGAAAATTCATAAAACTATATAATAGAATTGGCCCAGCTGAGTAGTTTACAAGAATCCAGGGTTCCTTAGGAATGAATAATTTAAGAAGCAAGCAATAGAAGTACTCTTACACCAAGATGAGCCCTTCCTTCTGTAAAAGGCCAGCTCTCTACTTATGTTCTGCCTCTTGTCTCTGTTCTCCTGTATCTTAACGATTCCACCTCTACTAGGACCTTCCCATTTGCATGCAACCAGACTCCAGTCAGCATGCGTCTGGACACACACACACACATAATTATTTTGACATGATTTACAGCTCCAACTACTACTCTCTTTTTTGGCTCCCCTTCTCTACTTTCCTTTCTGAAATCCCGATTGCAAAGATTACCAAAAGTTCATCTTATCCAATCACATGGATATTTCTCTTTTCTCATTTTTGAGTTCCCGGTTGTGTCAGCATTCCACAAAGTCAGCTACTTCTCTCTAGAATGTTTCTTCTCTTGTACTAGTTGATATCATGCTCTCCTGGTTCTCTCCCTGAAGGATTGGTTGCTGATTCTCTGCACACATTGTTGGATCCTCCTCTCTCCAAACTTTAAATGTTACAGAACCTCAAGGCTCCAATACTTGCCCCGGCACTCTAGCTCCACCCTCTCTTTATTTTGGTGATTTTATCCAATTCCAAGATCTTAATTCCAATTAAGTGAATCGCTCCCAAACTGATATCATGTGTTCTCATCTTTTCCCTGAACTCCACAATACTGAATCCACTTGAAAACTCTTCTTGATTCCAAATCTTAAACTCAGTAAACCTATGGCAATCCTCTTTCTTCCTCAATCCATCAGCCTTTCCCTAACCCACACCTACGTCTTCTCCAGTCTTTTCCATGTGGGTAAAAAGAATCATAATTCATGAAGTGCTTAAGTCAAATCCCTAGAAGTTATCTTTGATTGCTTCCATTCTCTCATCACAAATTCCAGCATCATGTCCTTTGATTGTCCTCCAGAATGTATAGTTCCACATCTACATCTGTATAGTCAGAGCCACACCTTTTGTCCAAGCTACCACCACTGACTCTCACTGGCATGACCACAGGAACCTCTAAAGCGGTCCTCATTCTTGTCACCCCCTTCACTTTGCATATCCATAGAGCAGTCACGTTATTTTAGAAGCAGACACAGGACCAAGCTATTTTTTTTTTGCATTGAACCTCTTATCCTCCCAATTGTACCCACAGAAACGCAAAGGCTTCACCCTGGCCAACAAGAGGGTCCCTGCCTACCTACCTGACCTCTCTTGCTCACTCCTGTCACTCTGCTCGGCCACAGTGACTGCCTGTGTCCTTCCCGAACATGCCAAGACGGTTGCAGCCACACAAGCTTCGTACTTGTTTTCTCTCTCATTGGAATTCTGTGCATCCTTCCAGGCTCTCTGCCCGCTGGCTCCTCCCCATCCCTCAAGGCTCAGTTCAACCGGTCCTGTCTCCAGAGTCCATTCCCCACCACCCTGTTCCAGTTATTTCCCATCCTTTTCCTCCTCACAACTGTCCTTGTTTAATTGTGTGTGTATCGTCGGCTGACATGTGGATTTCCAGGAAGGTAGGGTCCGTATTTGGTCACTTGTGTATTCCAGCCACCTAGGATAATACCCTGCATATACTAAGTACTCAATGCACCTCAGATAAATGAATAAATAACATGTGCCAGCTAAATGGATAGCAAGCATGCCTATTATTATCCAGACATATCACACAACATTATTTTGAGGTTTGGCTAAGAAATCTTATCCAAAAAGCCATGAAGTACAGAGGACAGATTTGGTAGAACCTAAAAAGAATTTCATCTTTGCCCTAACCAGTTTTGCTCAGTGGATAGAGCATCAGCCTGCGGACTGAAAGGTCCCAGGTTCGATTCCAGTCAAGGGCATGTACCTTGGTTGTGGGCACTTCCCAGAGGGGGTCGTGCAGGAGGCAGCTGATTGATGTTTCTCATCGATGTTTCTAACTCTCTCTTCCTCTCCCTTCCTCTCTGTAAAAAATCAGTAAAATATATTTTAAAAAAAGAAATTCATCTTTTCTCTGCTCTTTGAGTTTGTTAGACATTCCCTAGAAAATAATGATCATCCATTTCTCATGCCCTTTCTTGTATCTGTAACATAGGGGCTATTTCTTAAAATGGAATACTGGTTATAAAGAGATTGTAATTATTTCTATAGTTAGCCCCAGAACCAGATGATGATGGTATTAAGTGCCATGTACCCCTTCGCCTAGGTTAAGTCCATGACTAGAGAAATGGGAAGAGACTTTATTCTATATAGAAGTCACTTACAGATGGAGAATTCTGCATCACATGTGAATGGCTTTGCTCTTTCATTCACATCTGCCCAGGAAATTATCCCAAAACCCTCAATCACTCCAGCAACAGGGAGCAAACATCAGTGCCTCTCATACCCTCTCCCTGCAACCCGCACCCACTTCATCCCAATCACTGTCAGCAGCCCATGCATTATACAGAGAGCTCCATCCACACAGGCCCTGTGCAGCCTCACACTTTATCTCCCTGCCATATCCGTCTAATAGAACAAGAAATAATACACAGAATATTAAAAAAACATTAATAGCCAGAATAAATTATTAATTCAATTAAAGGACGAGTCCAATAACGATTCTTTTTCATTGCGCTTATTAAAAGGAATAATTAATTGCTAAGAGAGTATTAAAAGAACACACACAAACTGCTGACTCTACTCCTGGGTGAAAATGCAGAGCTCCTGCTTCTGCGGGAATAATAGAGGAGACGTGCTGAACACGGTCATGGGCAGGGTGCGAGGGTCCCTCTTGCTTCTTTCTATTTTCACAGCTGAAAACTAAGAAGTTAAAATAGTCGATGGAGCCCTAACCGGTTTGGCTCAGTGGATAGAGTGCCGGCCTGTGGACTGAAGGGTCCCAGGTTCGATTCCGATCAAGGGCATGTACCTTGATTGCAGGCACATCCCCAGTAGGAGGTATGCAGGAGGCAGCTGATCGATGTTTCTCTCTCATCGATGCTTTTAACTCTTTATCCCTCTCCCTTCCTCTCTGTAAAAAATCAATAAAATGCATATTTTTTTAAAAAATAGTCGATGGACTGGATTTTTTTCCCTCTGAACCTAGGATAAGACTAGGATAAGTATCTCCTTGGAGACTGACTGAGAAATGTGGTCCCATTACTTACTAGTCATGTGACTTTGGACATGTTATTTAACTCTTTGGGGCCTCAGTTTCCTTACCTGTCAAGTGGGAATATTAGTAGAGTCTATGTCATAGGTGGTTATGAGACAGACAGAAGCACTTGGGATACTATCTGGTACATAATAAGTGACTGGTGACTCCTGGTATTAATTTTGTCTAAGAGCTACCTGCTCCTCGGTTCCATTCATTGATGGATCGTAGGGTTAGATGGGGTCTTCTTGCCAGAGCAGTGGCTGATGGTGAGCCACAGGTTCCTTTGGCCAGTGGCTTGATAACCCAGCATTTAACTATATCCAAGGCTTGATTTTAAAAAAACAAAAAACAAAAAAACACCCTAGGAAACAGTACTTTCTTAAAAGACACTTAAAACCTAGCATAAAAAAGAAACACGTATTTTCCAGGGATAACTCCGTTTTCTGGTATTACACAGAAGAATACAAAGCATCCCTTAAATGAATGTTGACACAAACTGAAGTTTAATTTTACATGGAGAGGAATTATCATCTTAATTTTAACCAATTTTGATGACAAATTGCTGAAAATATATGGCTCACTTCAATGCCTTTGGAGACTGAGTATGTTGAACGTAATTTAATATGTTTTAAAATGTTGATATCTCCCGTTCATCATTCTGAACATCAATTTTTATATTGATACTCGTAGGAGTTAATGAGATATTTAAGAATATGTATTATGTATGCATATATAGCTGCAAATTCCTTGATTTCTCATTTTTTATCACTCCAAGTTATTGCAATACCTGAGCAAAATTACAATCCTGGTACGTTAATGCTGATCTTACATAAGAACAAAATATCGGTATTAATGAGAGTGAATGCCAGGATTTTATTAAAAAGTGCCATGTGTCACTGTCTTCATTTGCAGGCTTTGTTCTTTATTCTATGTGAGCCAGGGCTTGAATATAGGACTGAGATTCCTCTGTCATTTTAGAATGAAAATCTACAGCTAACAAGACTAGGGGGCCCTCTACCCCCTTTCCTCTCCTCACCAAATCCCAGTTCATACTCTCCTTCTATTTAATTATATGTAGCCAGCCGTATGCACACACACACACACACACACACACACACATTCTCACACACTCTAATTCCAAAATAATTCCAGGAAACTTTAGATATGAGCTGGGGCACAAACTGACTCTTGGGGGCATTTTTATGAATAATAAACAAGAAAAATCTATCTCAATCTCATAATCAAGAGAGGGAAAGAAATTAAAACTACAAACAGGTACCCCTAAATGTGTTCTAAGTTGGGGAGGTGGGTAGTGATGCGTTCTAAATCAGAACGTGCCACTTTGACTCCAAGTGGCAATGTGGAGAGTAATTCTGAGTACATTTCAAGACATAAATAATTCATTATGTAAATACCGCAACAATGGCACTCCAGCAAAACCAACAGTGCTCTGTTATTTCAAAATGCACAGAGCACACATATTGTCATCACCAACGCCCTTCTCTTAGCTCCATCAGCTCAGTCTGGTTAATGAGGTAAGGTATTTGAAAGCATCTCTCAATCTTGACTACCTCCACCATTGCCAAATCCGCTTTCACCTCTCACCTAGACTTGGCATGACCTCTCTCAGTAGCATAGTTTCAACTTCCTGGCATTATAAACCATTCCCCAAAACTGCCAGCCAATACCATCCCGTTGCAACCCAGGGCACGCCTCTATTCAGAATACTCTGGCGGCTCCCTCTTAGAATGACATGAGATCTAAGTCCATTGCTGGGTCCCAGAGCCTGGTCCCTCTGACCTCTCCCACCTCCTCTGGCATCCCTCTCCCCGTTGTCTACTTTGCTTCACACACAATGGTCTCTTCCTTCTTCCTCCTACACATGAAGCTTGTCCCCAGGCCTTAGGGCTTTAATAACCGCCCCGTCTCTCCATTTAGATCTCAGCTCAAATGCCTCTTCCTCTCTGAGAGCCTGTCACTAACCCACCCGTCGACAGCAGCCACTCAGGTGACCGGGGACACCACAATGCACTGAATGGGCCGTATTTGCTTAGGTCTCTGTGTTGGTGCACATCTCCACTCGCAAGAATATACACTCCGGGAGCACATTCTGCCACTCTCATTCACCGCAGGACCCAAGGCACATGGTGTGCATGCAAATAACCACGAGGGAATAAATATTTACTCTGCACCAGGTACTGCCAAGTACTTCCCATTAATTATTTTCTCTGATCCTGAAAACATCCCGCACGCGGTAGTTTCTATGAATTGCTATTCTCACTTTACCAGGGGCGTTAAGTACATTTCTGAGCTAACACGCGGGTCCATTCTCTTCATTGCGCTCCTGTAGCCTCTACCTAGACCAGGGAGAGCCTCGCGGGGATAATAATCCTGATGGGTTGCCACAATACTATAAAAATCCTTCTTGTTCACCAGGGGGAGAAAACCAAAGCCAGTCGGTTACTTCGCTTTTAGTGTGGGTTGACTTTATTGTGCCCTAACTGCTTAGCAACTGATAATCCCATACCCAGCACACGTGGTAACTGCCAGAGGGACGTGTAGTGTGGTTGCCATGAGCACAGGCCTGGAACTGGCTGTCTGCAATCATGTCCCCCCGCCCCCTGACATGCTTCAGGCATCAGGCCTTGAGCAGGTTCCTCAAAGTCTCTGTACTTCAGGCCCTCCTTAGATGAGATATTACAAAGAGCACTTAGGGAAAAAACATGGCCAACAGAAAGAGTTCAGTCAAAGTTCGCTAGAATTTTTATTGTAAATCTATTTCTGGCTACTTACTGACCCAGTACACCCTCTTTCTCACTGAGCTAGACTCCATATATCACAATAACCCCATGGCACTGCCCTCGGGACTCTTCTATTGAGACAGATCCCCCTCTCGCTCCGCTTTTGTTGGGGTTCAGGTCAAGAATCCTTGCGAGAGAGTCCCCCAGAGAAACGGGGTGCACAAAAGCACTCAGTAAAATCCTGTGATTCAACCTGGGAGAGTGAACGCACAGTCCAGAGCCATTTGTCTTATGAACCGGAGGAAACCAACGCAGGGAGAGAATCTGGCCACATCCCATTAAATCATCATCCGGCATCCACGGTACAAAACAGCGGGCTTAGTCTCCTGACCTAGATAAATAAATGTCTTACTTGGGAAGAGCCAATCCGCTGGGGCAACGACAGGATCGGGGCTGTGGAATCCCTAACAAACACCACGCTGCCTAGAAAACAGCAGCCTTGGTTTCAACCTGGGCAACCGGACAGGCATGAAGAGGCAACGCCTCACAACCTGGCCACGAGTAACCGACATGTGAGCCTGTGGGTCTGCGGGTAAGGGTGGGGCCTGCCAGGGACCTGGGGGCCTGGTCCCTATCACCAGGGGTCTCTGCGTGTCCCTGACAGTCCCGGGCCCAGGAGCCAGCTGGCGGTGCAGGCCACGGTGCAGAAGAACCCGTGGCACTGCCAGCTCCCGGTGACAAAAGGAGTGTTTATAGCAGGCACGCTGACAGCTGTCCGAGTGCCACATTTATTTACAAAATGTTGGTTAAATTGCTGACAGTTGGCACCGTGGAGGAAAAGCTGAGAGAGAGGCTGACATTTCTTGATCTAGCGGATGCTGGCAGCCCTGGTGCGGCTCCCCTATCTGCTGATCAATCCCACTCCTTGCTGGTTAGCGGGGGTGTTTGTGACGTGTGCCTCATGCACCGGCCACTGCTTTAAAGAGGCTTTGGGTGTCCGGACAGTGAACCAGCTCCACGCTGTCTCATTCCAAAGGCCCTTTGGCTAAGAGTCATCCTGAGGATGGCTGCTCCCAGGATCCCGTGCCTGCACCAGCTCAGACTCAGAGAACCACAGAGCCTTCTAGAAAACCTCCTGAGGGCAGAGTGGGACTGAGGCCTGTCCTCCCACAGCCCAGCGATGAGTGGCCTGGGCTCATGAAGCCATGCATCATCGGCACCATCTCCCTACTCCTCGTCTGCTGGTCAGAGGCAGCTTGCTCACGCGAGAGCTGGGCCCACGGCTTCCAGTTCTTTCTGACAAGGGCAATTAAGATAGAGGGAAAGCGTTTGGGTGATAGGGATCGACATTCTGGCTGGGAGCGTTTCAGACACAAAAAAATATTTCTGATACCGCTGTACAATCGCTTTTCCTCACATGTTGAAACAAAGAGACACTGCCTTAAACTGTTATCTTTAATTCTTTTCTAATGTGTCTCTTCTTATGTCACAATAATGCGATGCCTGTTTGGTTGACAATTTAAAATACACAGAGAAGCCCTGAATGCTATGGCTCGGTTGGTTGGAGCATTGCCCAGACCCCAAAAGGAGGCAGGTTTGAGTCCCGGTCAGGGCACATAGCCAGGTTGCAGGTTGGATCCCAGGTTGGGGTGCATTTGGAAGGCAACCAATTGAAGTTTCAATCTCTCACCCTTCCTCTCTCTAAAAATCAATAAAAAATAAATCATGTTTTTTTAAAAAAAATCCTTCAAAATGCTCAGATAAGCAAAGAGAAACTGATCAGGCCTTCTCTGGACACCCTATTGGAAGCTGTGGCCTCAACCTTCTTTTCCACCTGCTCACACTCTTCATTCTTCTCCACAGCGTTATCACAAGGTGATCTACCCCATATGTCATGTAATTTTGTTCACTGTCTTATTCTGCTGGGAGGGAAGTTCCGTGAGGCCTGGGGTTGTAATGTTTTGCTAACCGCTGTCATCCGCAGTGCCTAGAACAGTGCCTGGCACACGGTTGGCAAACAAGCTGCTGAATCAAGTCGAACATTCACTCAGCCATCTATACAGACAGACCCAACTGCTTTAGGCTCCCACTGGAGATGGCCTGAAGTGTGGCCACCGGGGAGGGACCAGCCCAGGAGGCCCAGAGCCCTGCTGCCTTCTCTCCCTCCAGGACCCGGCCAGCTTCAGGTCCTGGGCTCCTGCTGCTCCATAGATGTGTCCTATTCTGGCCTTTCCCTCACACACTCAGGCCTCATCCTGCTTTCTTCTCCCCGCGCCCGCCCCTGCCAGAGGGGCCCTTCAGTGATCCTCCCACACCCCAGATTACAAGTGACCTCCCAGACCTCAGTAGCATCCTTTTGTACCTCTTTCTGGGGTCCTGCTTACGTCTCCCATCAGGCTAGAGGCTTCAGAGGGCAGGAACTGTGGCTTATTTATCTCAGGTGCTCAGCACAAGGGCCTACGCGTAGCAGTGTGGGTGCCAACAGCCCCAGGACCCAGACCAAGCAGGATGGGTTCTGGGCAAGCAAATATTTTTACTTTTATTCGTTTTTATAATGTTGACCTCATTCTGATTTTAGAAGACTAAAACTTAATTTTTTTAATTTAATAATTATAGAAAATACAAGAAGAAAGTCAAAGCCACTTATTCCACTAACCAGAAAATATGTGAGTGTTACTATTTTGGTTTAAGACTCTTCTGTGTTTACTGTTTTTAGCAGGTGTTTATGCACACACATGCAGGCAGGCACACACACATGCACACTCACATTCACAGGTATTGAACCGTTTTGATTGATGAGCTGTAGACCAGTTAATTACCTGAAATGACTTAGGCAGAATTCTGCCTTTATTCATATTCAGGGTGGGTATTTATTTCAAATTACTATAAAATAAAATAATGAAAAAAAATTTAGTGCATAATAAATAAATGTATTTTTATATAAAGAAATTTTAAAGACTAGATAATATATGGTTTGAGGATATGTATATGTTTGGTAAAACCCTAAAGAAAAGAAGGAAATGATTAAAAAGTTCAGGGCAGTGGTCAGATCCTCAGAAGAGACAAGTTATAAAATAAGGTGGGAACATCAGAGGTTCTATTTCTTAGAGTGGGTGGAAGTCATGGAGGTGATCAATTTATTATATTTTTATACATAGACATGTCATATGCACATTGATGTATAAAATATATTATCATCAAAAGAAAAATAATATATATTTGGCTCCTAGCATACGCAGAATATTGTGCTACACAAGTGAACATTTCATTAAACATTTACTGAGTGCCTACGAGGAATCAGGCCTAGTGGGAAAAGCCAGCAAGTCAAAAGCAAACATAGAGAGAGAGGACCAATCACTGGGCAACAAGTAATACACATTCCTCATCGCTGCCCATCTGCTGGAATAAAAGCCTCATCACACCTCTCCCACCCATTCCCACTTTCTAGTAGGAATGAATTTGCTGATAAAAATAAAGAATTAATTGAAAACTTCAAAATGTGTTTGCAGGAGTTATATGTAAATATCTCCCTTAAAAATAGGAGTATGTTTAATTAATATTGTCCTTGCAACTGAGCAGTAATTATTATGAAATATAGACCAAAGGGACCATCAATTCACATTGTACGGTTAACAAACAACCCAGCAACAGCCAAGGCAACACTCACAAAGTGAAGTAAACAGTAACTATTTACTTTGTTAGAGTAAATTAAAATTTCTCAATGAAATAATAAGATAAGAATAG
>NW_006291430.1:1072267-1076109 GCF_000327345.1 Myotis davidii | reverse complement strand
TTTCATCAATTTCAACCTTTTTAAGACCAGGAGCAACAGGGTCTGCCATGTAGCTGAGCTGTTGCCAGCCATGACAATGAAAGCCTAGGGGTGGCGCACTGTGCATTCACTCAGGGAAGTCAATGGCTTACACTCCAGTAGACTTTCATGACCCCTCAGGGAAACCCCCACAATGGAACAGCCACAAGCAGCCTCCTACTTTGTGCGTCAGCGTGAGCCTAACCAAGAGAGAGAGAGAGAGAGATTCTCCATATATTATTGCAAGTGCTGATAAGAGGAGGTGGCTAGGGAATTGTGGGAGCTCAGAGGAGGTTCCCTGAGCCAGCTGGAGGTCTCTGTCTCATCAATGACACCAAGATACAAGTCAAATATGGTCTTTGCTCTTAGAGAACTTAAAGTTGAACACAGGTAAGATGTAAAAATAATAATAGGATACTGAAAAACGAACAAAAATACAGCAGCCCAGCAGCCAAAATTATCGGACTGCCCTAGTGGTTTCCATAATTCTAAAAATAAAATCCAAAGCGTTCACTATAACACTGTGGCCAAGTGGCCTGGCCCGGGTTTCCACTTCCCTCCACATCGGTAGCCAAGGATGCACCCACCTCTCCATCTACTGGGAGTTGTACCACTTGCTATGACCACCAGGAGGCAGTATGGGATGAAGGATGGCCCTGGCCAGCATTTGGCAGCCAGGGAAGGGAGGCCCCGGCTGGCAGCCAGAAGGCCCCAATCAGCCCTGATCTCTGGCAGGCCTAGAGATCCTACCTGTGCACAAATTTTGTGCACTGGGCCTCTAGTAGAGTAATAAGAGCTGTGTTCCAATTGGAAGGAATAAGGAAGGAGTGAGATTTATGATTTCTGAAGCATAAATCTGGACTTGTGTCTGGGAGAGAGGAGAGAAAGAAAGAAAGATGAGGAGGGAAAGGATAGAAAAGCAACCAGGCTAAGTAAGCCCAGAGGATGCTGTATAGGAACATGTGAAGGGTACCTCTGCAGCAGCATAAAACACAGGGGTAGGACCACAGAAGTCTGTGTCTGCAAATTCTGCAAGAGCTAGAATGTGGGTAAGAGAGCCCATCTTCCCCCATCTTCTCTCCATGACAGCTTTAACTTCATTCATGTTAATTTAATGCATTATTAATAGAAAATAACACGTTTGATGCCTAATATATGCCTGGCACAACTCATAAGCTTTTACATGTCATCTTATATAATTATTATAAATAACTGTGATTTAATGAGATGATCCAGGTAAAGCATTCATCAAAGAATAATAGGTCCCCATTAAATGCTGCTAGTGATACAGTGTTTTGTTTTTATTATTATACCTCATTCTTACAATAACTGTCAGGTAGCTATTAAGGTACTATTTAGCTCCATTTCACAGGTAAGAAAATAAGGGCTCACAGAAGTTAATTCTATAAATCAACATAAGTTCCACCTCAACTTTGTCCCAACTTCAGAGTCTTTTTTCCACCATACTGAATACATTCTTAAATTAGCATGTTTTGTGTAAGACTGACAATAGGTGAGTACACATGTTTAGGATCTATATTTATATACAGTAGCTAACCTCACTGTAAAGAAAATTGACCGGGTAGGAACTGGACTATTGGGAGCTGGCGATGTAGTAGCCCATCTTTGGGTGTTCCTTTAAGTCCCATAATCTCATGTCTCTGTTACAGCTTCAAAAAGTCAATCCTGCCGAAACCGGTTTGGCTCAGTGGATAGAGCGTCAGCCTGCGGACTGAAAGGTCCCAGGTTCGATTCCGGTCAGGGGCATGTACCTTGGTTGCGGGCACATCCCCAGTGGGGAGTGTGCAGGAGGCAGCTGGTCGATGTTTCTCTCTCATTGATGTTTCTAACTCTCTATCTCTCTCCTTTCCTCTCTGTAAAAACTCAATAAAATATATTTAAAAAAAAAAAAGTCAATCCTACTCTGGGTCAAATTCCGTCTTATTGAGTATCCCACCTTTCATTCCCTCTTCCTCTGTGTTCGTAGAGAAAACCACGTTGTGAATAGGATTTGAAGGTCTGTCAAAACGTGCGCTTGAAGGAATAATAGGAACAGAGTATGTAAAGCCAGATCCTCCTGGTCTCCCAGCAGAAAGGTCACTAGCTCTAATAGAGGTACCTTTAGGTGAAAACAGGACGCAGAGGGAACTCTTCTGCTCTCAGAAAATTCAAAAAATATATGTAAATATGCCTCTCATCTAGGCCAACTCTCCAAGGGACTGGAAGGGAAGGGGGAGGGGCAGGACTTAGTCTCTTCTGACCCCCAGCCCCTAGTCAGGGCCAGCCCAGCATCCCAGTGGGGTCCTTGGAGCCTGACACCAATTACTAACTATATATTAATGGAAACAATCCAAGCAGCTATTTTTTCAATACCTCATATAACCCTAAGGGCAGGGAAATGTCAAACTGAATGCTTAATAAGGTTGGTGCGAAATGCTTTCGGGGTGAAATGTTAAGTTTTCAGGCACAAATGGAAATAATTCAGGGAGTGGGGGGAAAAGGTAACAGCTCGCTTCCTTAGCAAACACAGTGTGTAGGTTTGATTACTGAATAGAGATATGAAATATGTGCTAAATAATTCTTCTGAACAGCTCATTAGGCCTAATCCATCTCTGATTTCTATGGGCCCATTAATTCCAAATATGCATCTGCTTATACATCCACACACATCCACACACGATCGTAAAAAGGCCGGCCTAATTTCACAATGTAATATCCTGCAAATGACAACAGGTAACACGTCAAATTAGACAGAATTCAGATCTTAAATATTTATAACTTTCAGGTGTGATAAATAAAAATGACAAAGAATAACAGACCAAAGATGGATGGCATTTCAGGAAACACCAGCCCCACGTGGCTAGGCGTGTGCGTGGAGGGGGCCGGGCCCCAGCACTGGCTGCCACTAGGAAGCTGGACCAACCTGGAGAGCGTCCCCATGGAAACCGCCAGGCATCCTCCACAGCAAATAAAACCCGTGCAGGTGTTGTGTTTGTTTCTGTGGGAATTTTAAATGTATTTCTCATCGCCTATCCTTTGTGCTGCCCTCATCACTTGTTCCTTCATTTGGATGCTACCCTAGTTCTCACAGTCACTCAAGGCCCTAAACCTGTCTTTTTTTCACTCCTTACCCTTCTCCAGTTTGGAGATTGCCCCCTTCTTGCCCTGCTCCTCTTTTAACAGGTCATGGAGCTGCTGCTTCCTCTGTTTTGGATGTTTTTCCCACTGGCCCTGCAGAGCTCTCCCTTGCTGCCATGCTCCTGACCACCTTTCAAACCCCCTCTCACTGCACCCTGGTTACTTTGGCCCTTACCCACAGGGTACTTTCTGGCACAATGCTTTGTCTGTTCCCATGGTGATGGACAGCTGGGCCTGCTGGGTACACCTGTGCAGGTGTGTGCTGCTCATGGGTGCTGATGGAGGGAGGTGAAGAAGTACAGCTTCACCCCTGGCTGGTTTGGCTCAGTGAATAACAGCATCAGCCTGCAGACTGAAGGGTCCTGGGTTCGATTCCAGTCAACGGCACATGCCCGGGTTGCACACTGGATCCTCAGGGTGGGGCACGCAGGAGGCAGTCAATTATTCTCTCATCATTGACATTTCTATCTCTCTCCCTCTCCCTTCCTCTCTGAATATATATATTTTTTTTTTTTTAAGAAGCAGCAGCACAGCTTCCTCTATCCAACCAGGAGCCCTAGTGACTGACTGTCGAATAACAGCATCAGCCTGCAGACTGAAGGGTCCTGGGTTCGATTCCAGTCAACGGCACATGCCCGGGTTGCACACTGGATCCTCAGGGTGGGGCACGCAGGAGGCAGTCAATT
>NW_006291430.1:1070757-1072188 GCF_000327345.1 Myotis davidii | reverse complement strand
GAAGCAGCAGCACAGCTTCCTCTATCCAACCAGGAGCCCTAGTGACTGACTGTCAGACTGGAGGCAGGGAAGCTGTTCCTGACTGGCCTGGACGAGGTGCATGCTGGGAGAGGATGCTGTTTTTCAATGTGTGGGGCTACAGCCCAGTCTCCGTTCACTACCAATCACTCTGTGAGGAGGGGGACTCAGTGTCTAGACGAGTGCCTGGCATGTCCAAGATGGACAGTAAGGAGTGCTGAGGTGGCACAGGCAAGCTCCTCCGTGCACCTTCAGGATGGCATTAGCTCCTAGCAGGGGCCAGTCTTCCAGGGCACACTGAGATGACAGTGAGAATGAGACAGGTCCCTGACCTCACTGCCCACTGAACCTCCATGTCTCTGCACTGCCTGTGGTCCTTGTATGTCCCACGCACACTGCCTCCCCAGTTCCCTGTCCACAGCATCCTTTCCCCTTTAGCAGATGCACCCGGGACCACCTCACCACTGGCCGCTCTACTCGCACCTGATCTCTGACAATGGCTTTCCCTCTTTTCTTTTCAACATTTTTAAGTGCAAACCCACAAATCATCCCATCTGTCTCTTTACTGGGTGTCAAATCAAACACAAAAATGCTAGAATATCTCTGGCACAAAAGGTGACACTAAATCACAAACCTCCAGCCATGAATAAGCAATAAGAGGTGTTTTCACTAATTGCAGTGTCTGCACTGGCTCCACTGAGGGCACCTGCACATTCACGTGGACGTAAGACTGTCCTCTGTCCCTGGTTTTCTTCTGAGTAAAGGAAGGCAGACGGTTCACTTGGTTCTGAGAGTAAAGAGCCAAGCAAACGAAAAGCAAACCCTTGAGGCTTCAGTTTGAAAAGGCCACGGGTCTCACGTTCAGCCCCATGCAAAAGTCACCCAAAGGCTTGCCAAGAAATATTAATGAGTGCTTACATGTGGATTTTAGACATGCATCTGTGTATTTTCATGCAGCTGAAATCAGAAATATGAATGATAATAGTAGTGGTGAATCCCGTAGGTGAAGGCTAGCTAACTATAATAATAAAAGCATAATATGCAAATCAAGTGAATGACGAAAAAGCAGAACTACTGTCTGGATATTTAGACATGCATCTGTGTATTTTCATGCAGCTGGAATCAGAAAATATGAATGATAATAGTGGCGGTAAATCCCGTAGGTGAATAAAAGCGTAATATGCAAATCAAGTGAACAACGAAAAAGCAGAACTTCTGTCTGGACAAGCTTCTGGACGACCACGCTATGACACACACTGGCACCAGGCCAGCCAAGGCGGGTGCGATGCGATCGGTCTGGCGGGGGGCAGGAGGTGGGGGGCATTGCCACACAATAGCCCTGCAGAAGGAGGCCCAGGCCATGGGCCAGTGGGGTGATTGATGAGGGTGGGGGGAGAGGGCTCTGTGATTGTA
>NW_006291430.1:1055265-1070653 GCF_000327345.1 Myotis davidii | reverse complement strand
AAGCAGTGACAGCCAGGGGCAGGGGGTAGGGGTGGGCGGGCAGAGAGGGAGGGCCAGGAGCCAGCAGCCAGGGGAAGGAAAGTCCAATAGACCCTGATCGCTGTCCAGGCCTAGGGACCCTACCCAAGGGGTCCCAGATTGCAAGAGGGCGCAGGCCAGGCTGAGGAACACCCTGCCCCCTGCACAAATTTCCTGCACCAGGCCTCTAGTTGTAAAATAATGAACTCCCAGATCTCGGCAGCCTGTCACTAGGGAAGTGTATTTCTCCTTTGTGCAGGATTCCAGCACAGGAGGTTCTGGGTGAGCCTGCAGGGTGGGGCGGGAGCCGGCTCTGTGCAGGCATCTCACAACCTGACTGCAGGAGCATCTGCCAAATAGGACGCAGGTTTCCAAGGTAACTTTGGACATCAGCATCCAGATGGCTAAGGAGAAAAGCACGAAGTATTTCATCTGGGAGCGTTTTATGGGCCCATCCACACATAACTTTCGCTCACACTCCTGTGGGTAGAACTCCATCACGTGACCGTGCTTACATTCAAAAGAGGCTGGGAACTGCAATGGAGCTTTGCGCCCAGGAAAGAGAATAAACTAATCTTTTTGAACAGCTAAGAACCTCCCCCTCAAGTGTGAAGAATTGAACAGAGCAGTGCAGCTCATGTCCCGCCTTCTCAGTTTAGAAATAGGGAACCTGAGGCTGGACAAGCTAATTATCCTAGCACCCTTGGTGACCTCAGAACCAGGACTAAAGCGCAGGTCACCCTAGCCCTGGGCCATGACTCATCTTCCAGAAACAGTGACACTTGCCAAGATTTTCAAAATCACTCCTCCACAGAGAGGCTGTAGAGCTGCAGGATGTGCACCAATGTCAGCCCCGCCTCCAGCCCTGGGTACCTGTCCACAGGGCTCCCAGGAGCATCAGGTTCAAGCAGACACATCGCACACCTGGTTCCTCCCCAGCGGTGCACAGCTCACACACAATGAGCGGCAGGCCCTGTCCTAAACACCTCATATTTCACTCCTGGCTCCGTATTCCCATCATTAGCTCCCTTCAATAATGACAAAACGGAGGGCCAGGGAGGTTAATCCATGTGCCAAAGGTCACACACCGGAGAGGTGGCTGAACCAGGATTTGAACCCAGGGAGCGGTCTGGTTCTAAACTCTCCATTTAATCACGCTGGTTTACAGCCTTAAAGTAAAATTCCCGTAATAAGAAAAGTTTACAATAAAATCACAGACGTTGGATAACATGATACATCTCAGTCTCACAGCCTGATTTCTGCCTGGCTGTGCCTTCATTCCTTCCCTCCCCCCAGTTTCATAGGCCTTAAGCTAGAAATGAATCCTTATTTTCAAGCGTTTATTAGATTTTCTATAGACTTCTAGAGAAAGTGGAGATTTAAAGGTCTCTCAGATTCCGCAGGGGCAGATTTTATTAAGTGTGTCGCCCTGTCCCAATGGTCGCACTTTGGTGTCCCATTCCCCTCACTGTTCTAGAAGACAACACCAATGCCCAGTCACATACACCCTGGCCGAGCGCTGTTAAGAACACCCAAACTCATACCAGGACAGAGATAGGCCCGAGTCTGGCTTCTAATAAAAAAATAAATAATATTCACTGTGAACAGCTTGCTATTATTCCTAATAAACTTTTCATTCACTCAGCAAATATTACTTACTGTATCCCACGTTCCAGGCAATAATTTCACCGCTATAAATGAGGGCAATAAAGTCCCTGGCCCAGCAGATCTTACATTTTGTGGAGAGGTGATAAGTGGTAGAGAAATAACAGCGTTTTCTGAGTGCTGAGGGCTTGAAGAAAATTAAAGCGAGCTAAGGGACAGAAAGGGCAGAGTGACAGGGGTGGGTATGGCTATATCCAATCATAGGTCTAGAAAGCCTTCTTTGAGAACCGGATATTCCAACAGAGACATCACGAATGTCATGAGGAGCGCAACACTGTAGTGAGTCCTGGAAGAGGAAAGAGCATGCCCTCAGGCAAGTGTGGACTTGGCAGGTGCAAGAAACAACAGGGAAGTTCAGAGAGCTGCCTCCTTGTGAGTAGGGCGGGATGATGACCAAAGGTAGGCAGGCACCAGGTAATAAAAAGTCTTTTATCCCAGTGAATGTTTGCATTCCATTCAAAATATAACTAGAAGCCACTGTAGGGTTTTGAATAGACAGGGATGTGATTTGACTTACGTTCTTTATTTTATTTTTTGTTGTTGTTAATCCTCACCCAAGGATATTTTTTTTCCATTGACTTTTAGAGAAAGTGGAAGGAAGGATGGAAGGGAGGGGAAAGACAGATAGTGAGGGAGAAAGAGAGAGAGAGACATCAATGTGACAAGAGACACATTAATGGGTTGCCTCTCACACATGCCCCAGCTGGGGCTGGGGATCAAGCTGGCAACCCAGGTACATGCCCTTTATTGGGAATCAACCCCATGACCCTTTGGTGCATGGGCAGATGATTTAACCACTGAGAAACACAGGCCAGGGATGATTTATTTTCTTAAGTGAGAACTCAGCCTACTAGTCAGAGGATAGACTCTGGTAGAGCAGAAGTGGAAGAAAAAGGACCAGATGAAATGCTACTGGCATAGTGCAGGAGAGAGTTAATGGCAGCATAGACTACAGAGGTGGGGTCTGAGATGGTTAAAAGTGGTCTGATTCAGGATGTATCTTAAAAGTAAAGACAAACACAATTTACTGATAAATTCAATATACCATAAGGACAGAAAGAGAAAAATATGTCTATTACATTTTGGGTATGAATGGCAGTGCCCATTCTTAAGACAGGGACAGAGCAAGAGAAGATATGTTAGTGGTGGCTGACGATGGCTCCCATGGGGGCTGGTATTAAGAGCACTGGCTGTGCCCTAGCCTGTTTGGCTCAATAGATAGAGCATCAGCCTGCAGACCAAGGTGCCGGGTTTGATTCCAGTCAAGGGCAGGTACCTCAGTTGCTGAACTGGACCTTGGTCAGGGTGTATGCAAAAAGCAACCAATCAACATGTTTCTCTCACATCAATATTTCTCTTTGTCTTTCCCTTTCTCTTCCACTCTCTCTAAAAATCAATGGAAAAATATCCTGGAGTGAGGATTTAAAAATTATTTTTTTAAAAAAAAGAGCATTGGCTGGGAGGCCTCCGGTTTGAGATGTCTGAGTCACACATTGATCTGCAGATAAGCAATAGGCTGTGCAGCCCGGAGCTCCGAGTGACAGAGTGGTCAGGAGAGAGAGAGGCGAGGACTACAGCCAGAAAGGGGTTCTGGGTAATATGCGTGTGCTCCAGTGTAACTGGGGGATTTTGAGAAAGACAGAAAAAGAACTGTCCAGCCATCACAGAGCACCAGGCAGAGCACCTACCAAACTTTCAGGCCTGGTGGACAGCAGAATATAGGTATGGAAATAACCCAAGAAGTGGCCACGTTTCAGCTTAACACGTTGAAGTAGTTCACTGTGTAATATGAAGCGAGAATTCTCGTGATATGTCTGCAATGTGTGAAGTGAGAGAAAACAAGAGATAAGACCATTCAGGGAAGACAAGAGGCTGGGAGAGAGGGATTTTGCCAATGACAGGCCACAAGAACCAGAGAGTAGGATTGTTTGGAGGATCAAGGGAGAGGTTTGCAATAGGGTCAGATTCTTGGATGTACAGGATTCCACGGTTAATAAGTTCTTACAAGCTAATACCTTTTTAAAGTATGATAACTTTGTAAAACACTAAGTAATATGAAGTGAGAATTCTCATTGGGTCCGCAATGTGTGATGAGAGAGAACAAGAGATGGGACCATTCAGGGAAGACAAGAGACTGGGACAGAGGGATTTTGCTGATGACAGGCCATAAGAACCAGAGAGTAGGATTGTTTGGAGGATTGAGGGAGATGTTTGCAATTGGGTCAGATTCTTGGATGTACAGGATTCCATGGTTAATGCAAATCTAAAGAATGATACATGGCCTGGGTGGTCTTTGCCTTCTGAGGTGGCTACAATAACCTGAAAAGTAAGATTCAATAGGGTTTGTCCCTATGGTCTCTTAGGAAAAAGATTGTAATCAATTCTCATTATATTCCTATGCCAGATCGGCCTCCTAGACACAGGCATAGCTCAGAGATATTGCAGGTCTGTTTCCAACTACCACAGCAGAGCTAGTATCACAATATATTACGCTGTGCTCTTTCTGCTGGTGGAGGGCCTTGCCTTCAATGTGTGAAATGAGCAACCTCTGTGAGGCGCAATAAAGCAGAGCGCAATAAAGCGAGGTGTGTCTGGACTTGCCAGGGAGAGGCTGGGAAGGCAGGACGGGCATGGGAGCAGTCACTCTGAGAGCATCCACAGCTCCGACGCTGCCTCTGTGGACTACAGTGGCTGGTGTCATGGTGGGTGACAGGGCGCTCTAACCAGCCTTCGTTGGCCCTTTACAATTCATGATTATTGAAGAAAACAGTAATACCCAAGCATTTCCGCTTCCTGGAGCTGTTATAAAAGTGCATCCCAAACTGCACACATAGGCATCTCCTGCCTCACAGTTCTGAAAGCCAGAACTCTGAAATGAAGGTGTTGGCAGGACGTGCTTCCTATAGAGCCTGGAGGAGAGAATCCTTCTTTGCCTGGTGCTAGCTCCCAGTGGTCCCTTCCAATCCCTGGCATTCCTTGGCTAGCACCGCATAACGCCTACCAGTCCTCGTTGTCACATGGCCTTTCCCCATGTGTGTCTCCACATCGTCATCTTCTTACAAGGACACCACCAGTTACACTGGATTAGGGGCCCACCCCCCTTTAACATGGATTCAGCGTAAATATCTAATTACATCTTTAATGACCCTACTTCCTTATAAGGTCATATTATGAGGTCCTGGGTACTAAGACTCAGACTCGGACATATCTTTTTTTTTCTTTTTTCTTTTATTGTTTTGTGTGGGCGGGGGGAGGGGGGTGAGAAGTGGGGAGGGGAAGAGTGATACAATTCAACCCACAACACCAAAGTGTTGCTTTTTCTAGGTCTCATGTAGAACAACTACAGCAAATTAAAAATAGTCTGCATATATTCTTTCTTCCTCATAGGTTCCGACTGTTTAGAATTGTTGAGATTCAGCTTTTCTGATGAGTAAATTTCCCCAAAGATGATTAGTCTAAGGGCAAGAGCACGTCTCCATGCATCCACTACACCACAGACTGTCTGAAAGCCAGACAAGATCAGCAAATTATTTTCACGCAGTTACATCTTCCTTTGCCTCCATGGGGCAAACAAAGCTTTGTCTGAGGGTTAATTTCAGGTTTGTCATTTTACCACCAGTCTAGCGGTTGGTGCTGTTCTCATTACAAATATTATTCTTGGCAAAAACCATCAACGATATTGCAAGACTAAGTCATAAGTTCATTGTTCATTTCATAAGACAATTCTAACCCTCCCAAAAGCTTTTGAAGCTAAAACATCTCACAACGACACGACAGCAAGCTGGCCAAAGGCATCCATATAAACCCAAACAAACTTAACCACATGAAGCAATGAGATTTGGGGAAAATAGAGCATGAGAGGCTGAGACTGCTAAATATAATTTAAACCAATTTACACTCATGGCATCGGCTTGAAGCGAGACTATTTCGGTGATTCCATCAGTGAGCTGTGAGATCATGTGCTAATGCCAGACACACTGGTCTTGCCCCGGATTTGCATGTGAGAAAAGTTACCAAATGCAGACGGCCTTCCTTCCTGCTTTTACCATCTCCGTGCAAGTCCTGAGCTACACTCCTAGTGAACTGGAGATGTGAATGAAGGGGAAATGCCATCAGAGAACATTAACACTGTGAGGGCTTAAACCCCTGCAAGCAATGGCTTCCTCACCTCCAGGGAATTATCATGGAAAAGTCAGTCTTCCAAGGAAAAGGATCTATCCTAGTAAATTCTAAATCTATACATAAATTCCTGGCTCCCCTATTTGTTTCAGATAACCTTGCTCCATAGAACCTTCTGGATGGTTTGTTCTGGTAGGAAATTTATCTTTGGAGCCATGAACTGTCATAAATTGCTATGTAGCAATTTTGTTATGAAAAATAAAGAAATGCCTGTCTTCTCACTCCCTCTCTGAAATAAAATAGCTCAAGAAGTTATTTGAACTGAAGAAGATACCTAGAATAGAAACAGATGTGGAAGAGAAACACAGAAAAGTATAATTCCAGGAAAGTGGAGAGGCATTCCTCTGGCCAAGATCTCTCAGAAGCAAGAGACGGTATGTGGGTGTAGCTACATGGATGCTTAAGCTACAGTACTTTTTAAAAAAATATGTATTGTTAGTACTTTTTATTTTATTTTATTTATTGTATTTTTTAATACATTTCTATTGATTTCAGGGAGGAAGGGAGAGGGAGAGAGAGAAACATCAATGATGAAAGAGAATCCTTAACAGGCTACCTCCTGCATGCCCCCCACTGGGGATCGAGCCTGCAACCCAGGCATGTGACCTTGACCAGAATCAAACCCAGGACCTTTCAGTCCACAGGCTGACGCTCCATCCACTGAGCCAAACCAGGTAGGGCTACAGTACTTTTTTTAAATTTTTAATATATTTTATTGATTTTTTACAGAGAGGAAGGGAGAGGGAGAGTTAGAAACATTGATGAGAGAGAAACATCGATCAGCTGCCTCCTGCACACCCCATACTGGGGATGTGCCCGCAACCAAGGTACATGCCCTTGACCGGAATTGAACCTGGGACCCTTGAGTCTGCAGGCCGACGCTCTATCCACTGAGCCAAACCAGTTAGGGCTAAGCTACAGTACTTTTAATGAAAATTGCTAAATGCATGAAAAACATGTATACGGATACATGCATATGTGCGTATGAATGGAAAAAGTAAGTTGTAATTACACACTAAGCTTTATGTCCTTTATTTAATTTTAACCCAAAAGAGCCATTTGTGGTAGGGAATGACTGTCCCCTTTACTCAGAGAGATTAAAAAGTTTTCATCCAAGATCACACATGGTAAGTACTTACACCAGGGCTCTGGGAATCCTGCCTCACAGTCTGTTTTCTTCCTGGCACACCACCCCTGATGGAATATGAGTTAGTAACGCTTTGCTGGTTAGAGATCTTTGTCTCCACCAAGTGCGTCTCCATTAAACTTTCCTATTGCTCACTCCTCTCTCTTGCCTCATACAGGCAATTTGAAATTACAACCTAAACCCAATGAGTTTTTTTTTTCAATTTCCTAAAAAAATGATTTTACTTGGCCATCTGTGTGATGTTAATGGCATTATTTATTTATTTTCAGTATCCTATTACACAGAGTGGGGACCCATCAACCTGCTCTCGGGGAAGCAAACTGACCTCGGATAATGCAAGGACAATGTTATACTTTCCCCATCGAGACTCTGTACTTAGAATAAATATGCTATTAATATTAATGGCATTTTTTTTTTCAAGATTTCCCCCAAGAGATGCCAATGATCCTACTTCTAGCACAACAAAGGAGGAGATTGATAGGTCAAGGCCCCACCTACTCTGCCCCCTACACCAGGGCATCCAGGTAGCCTGGCTTACAGACTCGTCATAGAGCCACATTTCCACCTGGATCTGTTCAATGACCCATTCCAGAGAAATGCATGGTAACATCTGCGAAAGAATTAATTCTCCGTGGGAGCATCCAAGATTGCTGCTATCCGAAGCAAAGGTTGGTGGAAGACCCTGGAATGAAAGTCTTACTCTGAACAAACTATGGAGATTCTAGGGTTCTCAGACAACAAGGGACCCCTGGAGGCCAGCGGGTCATCTCTGTGTCACATACATACTCCCACACCCTAGTCCTAATGTACTTCTAGAAAATACATTCTTGTGCTCCAGGGCAAGAAGGAAAAACCAAATTCCCTTCCTAGGAAGAGAAGAACTTGGCAATGAAGAAGTGATAGTAAGAAAATATCCCTTTGGAGAGGGTGGGGAGAGAGAGAGAGAGAGAGAGAGAGAGAGAGAGAGAGAGAGAGAGAGAGAGAATGAGCCTAGAAGTCTGACGTCCCAGGCTCCGCCACCTTCTGACTGTGATTTGGGAAATGCCTCTCTTTGCCTCTGTGTTTTGGTTTCCTGATCTGTAAAATGGGAACAGCAATTGCATCCACCTCATGGAGCAACCATGAAGATTAAATAAGACCTGTCAGTGGTGCGCTCAGCACCTGACACCTAGTAAACAGAGCTGCAGATCCTTGTACCAGGCAAAACCAGCAGTCAGGAGAGAGCATGATAATCAACATTAGCTAATTGCCCCAGAAACACAGTCAATGTCATGCGTTTTGTAGTTAGTGGGGAAAAGGGGCTTCCTTCAGGTGCCGGTGGCCTAGACTAGGGCTCACACTAGATTAAGTGTGGGCTGGGTGTCAGCTCCTTCTCGCCCTTTCAGAAAGACATCCTTGGGCGAGACTCATTACCAGAAGCCTCATTATCTGTAAAGCCAGGTGGCCGAACTCCCTGGTCTCCGTAATCCTTCCAAAAGCAAAAGAAACATTTCTGCAAAACACCATTACGTGCAGGTGAGGCGTGCTGAAGGCCTGGTGTCCCTCTGCACCCCTCTCTAGGTTCCCTTGACAACTGGCAGCTAGGTTCTCCTTCTGCCCCATGGTTGGTTGGGCTTTTCGTTTTCCCATTTTAGGTTTTGGCTCCTTCACCAGACTGAGTGTGCTTCCAGGAGCCTCCCTCTGCAGCCCCATCTGTCCATGCTCTTTGGAGCCCCGGTCCACCGGCTGGATGCCTGGCAGGCCCCGAGGTGAGCACCGGGTGGTGGATCTTCGGAGGGGGCAGGGCAGTGAGGACAGCACAGGCTTTCTGAGTGACACTGCTCTTCCGCATGAGTTAACTCATAAACAACAGATCAATAGTTACACCACCAGACAACCGCTGCCAGCAACTCCCCGAGTAGAGAAAGAGAAGGATGGGCAGAGATCTGCTTTTCTGGGCTCCTTCTTACCTTGAAAATGCTAATTTCCCTGAGGTCCCACCTGAGTTTGACCACATCAACAGAGAGTAGCATTGCTTCAAAGGTGCTGGCTAGGGGAGCAATCTGGCAGAAAGAGGGCGTGTGTCATGGGTGCAGCGATGAAATAACAGGAAACTGACACAGCCCATCTGTGTCCTGGACAGAGAGACACCAGCTCAGTCACTCAAGTCCTCAAAAGCAGCCTCACCTCACAGAGAAGAGCCACCTCCCACAGCGGCACAACCTGGACAGCAATAGCTCGGGGCAAGGCCATCACAAGACAGCTAAGGGAAAAGAGAAGGGCGGCCGAAACCGGTTTGGCTCGGTGGATAGAGCGTCGGCCTGCAAACTGAGGGGTCCCAGGTACGATTCCGGTCAAGGGCATGTACCTGGGTTGCGGGCACATCCCCAGTGGGGAGTGTGCAGGAGGCAGTTGATCGATGTTTCTCTCTCATCAATGTTTCTAACTCTCTATCTCTCTCCCTTCCTCTCTGTAAAAAAAAAAAATCAATAAAATATATTTAAAAAAAAGAGAGAGAGAATGGCGAATAGAAGATCAGGATCTCAGAGACCGCATCCTTCATTCATTCGTGCAACACCTCTCTTCTGAGCACCTTCTATATGCCAGACATCGTGGAGAGTAAGACAGAAAAAGGTACCTACCCCCAAGGAAATTACAGCCCAGTTGGGGAAAACAGATCATGAACACAGAGCAAATAAATGAAAGGGTACACTTTCTGATACGGATGACTGCTCCGAAGAAATACTCCTGGATGACCTGCTGGTGGCAGTGGTGGTGAGTTATTTCATGTGAGTGCCCAGTAAGGCAGGCCTCAGTGAGGGTTCCACGTGAGCAAGGGCCAAGATGGTAAACAACTGCCCATGGGAAGGAGACCTAGAGGAGGGGCATTCCCAACAGTGGCACCGTGAGTGCAAAGGCCCTGTGGCAAGGACGAGTTTTCTATGTTTGTGAATCAGAAAGCAAGCCAGGAAGACAGTCCCTCAGACTTTATTAGCAAAAACCAGGGGCCATGTCGCGAGCTGGGTATTGGGATGTGACCCTGGAGAAGGCATCACTCTGGCTTCCAGCGGCCATGGAGTAGCTGGACAGACGAACAGAGACTCCATGGGCCTAAAACTGCAGTGCTCAGTGGTTTCCAGGATAGAGATAAAGCGCCAGGCCTTCCAACATCTGAAAGGGGACTCGGTGAGTTTTCTCAAGTATCAAAACCACATGCTTCTGTGCTGTTCCATGGAACTGCTACATCAAAGCTCAACTTCAACCTGGTACATTTCTCAGATGTTTTATTCACTCATCTCCTCCCCCAACAACAACAACAAAAAAGCACCGTGCAGTGGCAAAAACTAGAGTCAAGAGGACAGGGGTGTAGCTCAGCCTCCAGTACTCACGTTCCAGATGAGCCCAGGGAAATATTTGGGGGATCTATAAACACATGAAACACATTCAGCTAAATCGCCAAGTAACACAGGGACATGCAGTGGAGGTCTCTAATGAGTGACACCCATACAGGTGGGCCTCAGGCTCTCCTGCTCTCATTGCCTCCTCAGCGTGCCCATCAGCAGAGCTGTCCTGCCCCTCTGGGGGAGGGGCGCTCTTCTCCACCGTGTACCAAGCACTGGTCAGTGGCCCTCTGCCTCAGCTGCCGATGTCCTCTTGCCCACAGCCCGCCTTCTGAGTTAGACCCAAGGCCCTGCAGCTGGGAGCCCACGCCACATGCTGCCTTACACCCCAACCCCCAGCTCAGTGGCCCTCATGTAAGAACCACTCAATAAATCTCCGCTGTTTGGCCACCGCTGTATTTTAAAAGCCAATGATGGAGAAATGTGGTAAGGAGACAAATTGAATATAGGCTGGGGATAGTTTGGGTTCGTTTTCATTTGTTCAGTGAACATTCGGAAGCACGCCGGGCTCACAGCATTACATGAGCTCTGCTTTTCAAGAGCTAGCTGCCCCCCCAGTCCACAGGGAGGAAGAAGACAGGGAGTTCAACAACACAGGTGTACACTAAAATGAGTGGGGGAGAGATTAAGTACCAGCGTGGAATTAGGAGAAAGAATGCATTGGGGAAGGCTGTTGTTCAATGTCAAGGAGCAAAGTCCTGAGTCGGCATCCCATCGCTGCCCCTTGTGTGATTTTGGGTGAATTCCCCTCTCTGGGCCTCAGCTTTCTCATCAATACAATGGGAATAATCCAGAAGGCTGTTGTTCAATGTCAAGGAGCAAAGTCCTAAGTTGGCATCCCATCGCTTGTGTGATTTTGGGTGAATTCCCCTCTCTGAGCCTCAGCTTTCTCATCCATACAATGGGAATAATCAAATCTAGTTCAGAGAGTTGTTGTGAGAATTAAATGTCATCATGTATAAAAAAATGTTTCCGTCAATAACTGGCCAGAAGTTGACAGAATAGTCATCTTATTAAAAATTATTATTACTAATGCCACACACTATGGTTTCAAAACTTCCTAGCTGTGCAACCTTAATCAAATGATGTCAATTTTCCACGCCTCAGTTTCCTCATCTGCAAATGGGGATAATAATAGCACCTGCATGGTAGGGCTTTTTATTTGCGTTAAATGCTAATATTATGAGGTTGGATGATGGGTGAGATATTATATAAAGTATTTAGAATACTCCCTACCAAATAGTGACTGCTCAACAAACCTTGATTATTATCCATTATTACTGCACATTCTGTTTTATGTAACCTCACCCTTTTGAAAATATGCATATACTATCAGCAGGAGGGCAGAAAGAGTGGGAGACTGCAAATTGTCTGCAATTTTTTTCCGGCTGTCGATGGCATGTTAGGTGAAAGGTTTCCCAATACCTCCACAAGGATCGTTAGCGCTAATTAGATGAAATAAAACATCTTTAAAAGTTTCGTCGCACTGGAATCGCTGCTGAGGCATTCATTCTTTGGGGACTGAAAAATCTCCAAAAGTGAAACTGGAGAGAACAAAAGCAGAAGAAAAGGAAATCAGAGCAGAAGGCCCTCTGCTGGTTGAGAAGAAAACTACAAGCATCACCCTCATTGTCACCCAGGGCGATGGGGACAGGGTGGCTCTCAGGCAGAGCAGAGGTGCTGAGGGCCTCCCTCGCTGTGGTTCCTTCTGTGTCGTTTGGTCACGTGATGAGCAAAAACATGAAGAAAGGAAAGCAGAGAGGGAACGAGGGAGGGAGGAAAAAGGAAAGAAGAGGCCCACATAGACACCACAAAGCAAAAAAGAAGAACCCAGAGCCCTGAACCACTAGATTGCTGCAATCTGAAATCAGGTTATGTGCAAATTTTACATAAACAAAATACACTAAAATTCCTACCTGTTACTCTGTACAAAATGCAGAGCCTGTGTGGAGAGTTCAAGGGCTTCAATTCCACAAAGGTCCACCCCCCATGGGGCCCTTCCTTGTTCCAGGTCATCAGGGCCTGAGAAGAGCCAGGGTCCCTCTACTAAGGCGGGGGCATCCTCTGTGCAGGTTGTGATACCCCTGCCGCATGCTTCCCATCCTAAAGCAGGCCCATGGCCAGTGGGCTGTTGTCAGGCAGACTGAAGTTCCTCTGACCCCCACCCTGTAAGGCTGGACTCACTGGGAGGGTCTTCTCCTGGAGTCAGGAAGACCGTCAGCCCAGGGGCTGGCACAGATGGCAGGAGCTGGTCCAGGAGGGCCTTTGCGTGCCATGGCTGGGCTGGGGCTAGACAGGAAGCCCCACCCCATCCCATTTCCTCCATCTGCACCCAAACAAGGCCAGTGTGCCTACAGCATGTGTGAAAATGCAAACAAACGTGAGTGCCTAAAGGAGACAGGGAGAGGGACCCCCCAGAGTGAGGGGGGGGGAAAGAGGCACGGAAAGAAAGACAAAGAAAGAGAAGCCAGCCAGTACATGAAAACCTGATTTTAAAGAGAAGCTGCTCCTAACCCAGGCCCATCCCCTGGCTGAGCATCTGCTAACTTCAGACACCCGCTGGAGCGTTCTGGTTCCCATGAGCCTGCGGGATGCCTTTGGAGACCAGATCCTGGCCTGTCCAACACCCCTCATGGTGCCCATAACATGGGAGCTACTGTCAGTCAGGGATCCTTTGCTATTCCTATTTCGCCAAATCTCTAACAGCTACCTTCCACCTTCCCATTGAAAATACCATCCCATTTCGCTCTAAACTGCGCTCCCTGTGCAAATGTCTCCATTTTATCTCTTGGGCTGTTACTCCTCGCAGCCAAAGGTTAGGGACAAGGGGGCATCCAGAGAACACTAATGGCATCAACCACATTGCTTTAGAAGTTCATTTTTGTTTCTCTCTTAAGTGGTCTGAAATCAAGGCCCATTTGGAGTTCCCATTGAATCTCTCTATAAAGCAGATGCACAGTTATTTCAGGGCGGGAGGTAGTTGGATGCTTAACCTTCGTTCAAAATAGTCCCCAAAGGGCGTAGTGGAAGAGGCCGGTTTCAGGGACTAAGGAGTGACTAGGGGTTCGCTGGGGCAAGGGGGGTTAGCTCCCCAAAGTCAAAGGCACTCAGGATGCTTATAGGTCTCGCTGGGTCCTTAAGTCACACACTTCCTTTGGCAATGTCCCGCCAGTGCCCCCTCCTCCCCATTTTCCATCCCCTGAGTATTGCTTTAAGTGCATCATCCACAAACAATCCAAGCTTAGAAGAACAGTCAGCAGAGGGTCGAACAGTGGACACCAGCAACAAGAATCGTCATGTGCAAAGGATGGGAATAATACGGTCACGTGGCCTCAATGGCCCCAGTTTGGAAAACTTTATTTAAAAAGGCATATTCCATCAAAGACACATAGGGAAACCCTTCTTCCCATCAACCTTCCCAACTTCCTTCTTAGGCTGACTCTCACAAAATTCCGGAGTAAGATTCCATTGCAATTGCTAATCCCGTGTTGCCCTCCTGTGAGTGGTGTAGTTTTTTACATTACACAAAACACAACCAAGATCCTCCTCCTCCTCCTTCTCCTCCTCCTCCTCCAGTTGCTATAAACCTTAACCCCACAGGCCAAGCAGGACCAGACTCAACACTGAACCTCAGCTCCTGCCCGTAGATGACTTACTGCTGGTGGACAACACCCAGAGCACAGTTACCCGGACAAATGCTGTTTCCCACAGACAAACCAGACTCATCTCCAGGACTTGGGTCGCAGAAAGCCACACTCACTCAGGAAATGCATGCCTGGAGGCCCCCAGGAAAGCCCCCCAGTCAGGCCCAGGGCAAAACAGCAGCTCTGCCAGAGGCCGGGGCCCAGCTGGCAACTCCCCATGCCATGGGCAGAGTGGGGGCATGCACAGGAAGCCAGACCCGTCCATTGGGACTCATTCACTTCAGAGAAGACTGTTCACACCGAGCTCCATCCAGGCCCCAGGCACCATGGCCACCAGCCTGGGAGTCCCACAGTCCTCAATCCTGGTGACTTCCTGGCCCAGTCACCCCTTGTGCTTCCCAAGTCTCGGGCCAAGGAAGCCAGTGCTGGGGAAACAGCTCATCGCCTGAACCTCTGAGAGGTCCCTATGAAACTACCAACATTCCCCCCAGCAGAGCATCGCATCTGGCTCATCTGAGCTCCATCGCACACACTCACACCCCAAGCCCTCTCTCCCCGGCCCCCTTTCAAGTCAATGTCAAGTCACAGAACAAGTGCAGCTCCCTACCTGAGGGTGGCGCTCTCCCCCTGCCGGACCGTCACGTTGTCCATAGCTTTGGGGAAGGTGGCATCTCCGCTGCGCACCGGCACTCCTGTGGGTACAAGGAACAGCAGCCTGAGAGACACGACCACGAGGCACTTCCAGGGCAGGAACAGGTACCCACAGACCCCCATTCTCCTCGACAGTCACAACTTCCCAGAACTCCTCCTGCAGCCGCGCGGCACACGCCCCCGGATGAGCACAGGAAGTGGGTGGGGTGGGGGAGATTGGGACCCAGCAGCGAACTGGCGGCGATGGAGAGGCGCGGTTTTTTTTTTTTCTGGGAGAAAAGCGCGCAGACTCCTCCGAGTCTAATATTCCTCCCCCAAACCGAGCCTCAACGCTCCGGCCTCGGAGAACCAGAGGGGGCTTCCTCAGTGCAGCTTCGGCCGGGAAAGTGGCCACCGGGGACCGGGCAGCTCCAGGCAGGTGCAGAGGAGAGGCGTGGGCACGTCTCAGAGGTCCCTTCTTCCCTTGAGCAGCTCCGACATGGCACTTCGGGGTGGCAGAAGCACTTGGGTACCCGAAGGGGAACGGAGGGTGGGCTGGATCCGGCTACGCAGAGCAGGCTGCAATCCCTCGCTTCCAGCCCGGGGAGATGCCACACTTTCTTTGTAAGTTTCAGAGGCTGGATGGCCGGCGAAATGCAATCGGTAACAATAGCGGAGATGGAAAGTGGAGCACGCAGGAGGCAGCGGGGGGTGTGCGCGGAGGC
>NW_006291430.1:1047684-1055024 GCF_000327345.1 Myotis davidii | reverse complement strand
CGCAGCCACCACCGGCGGAGGCGAGCAGCTTAACCGTTTCCCGCCTTGAGAAACTGCCACTTGCAAATGAAGAAGGCAAAGTTACCAGGCCGTCTTTAATAAGCCAGAGACAGCTTCATCGGGGTCACCAGCCAATTCGCGAGGACAGGAAAACCCTGCAGCATGCATGCATGCGCCTTTAAAATGATCCGATTCATTCCATTAGCATGTAGAGTACATTTGGAGTTTGGGGAGGATGTTTGAGAGTAATCTCATTTTTATTCAACAGTCCACGCCCATCTCAGCACCACCACCCTTAAAAAAAAAAGCTAGTTTAAAACACCACCGTCAACACCACCTTTCTAAATAAAGATCTTCCATATACAAAACAAACGCAGAATCACAGAAGCCTCTTCGCATGAGAAACTGACAAAAACCGCGTCGAAATCTTGCTTAAGTTCTGACACTGACTTACATTCCTTATTCTGGTTATGTCGACATTAAAAGATGCTGGCCCTGCAAAAGTACCCCCTCCTGATCCAGTGGGAGCCTCTTCCCTGAGGCTTGCAAAGGGCTCCCAGGTTTCGTGAGCTCACCCTCTTGCAGAAATGATTTCACCTGAATGGGTGTGTTTCTCCCATTTTTGAAACCTGGGAGCAAATGGGATTCGTCTCAGTTCACGCCCGGTCCCCTCTCTGGATGCTGCAGGTCCCTGGGTACCTACATTTTTATTTCTCTCTCAACTTCAGCTCTGATGGAATGTGGTGCACGCTCCTTCCTGGGCCTGTCTCCTGAGCAGGAGGGAAGCCGGAAGCAGCCCAGCCTGCCCAGCTGTGTTAATTCTACCGTGGGGGGTCTTGTCCTGGATTCCAGATCCCAGGTCCCTGCACTGACCCATCTTCTCCCTGGGGATGGAGAGGCAGCAACCGTGGCTCTCCCCCCTTGATTTTCTATCATATCTACGCAGGAAGCTTTTTTAAATATATAATCACTGTTCAGTAACAGAAATATATTGTTTCCCAAGAGCCATCTAGCCAACACCAGAGAGACAGAGCATTGTAACTATAAGGGTCTTAATGCCATAAAAGTCCTTGCACCTTGCAAGTAGTAACCACCACATTCATGTAAGCAGTGTGTGTGTGTTCGGGAGGACACAGCATTCACCCACCATCTCCCCCTCTCTCTGATTATTCTAGATGGGCAGAGACTGAGGTCAGGGCTGTAGGCATGGATGCCAAACTCCAGGGTAGCAAAGAAAGACTGAGCACGCTGGCTCTTCTCTCCTAACAGTTGACCAGGAAATGCAATGTTGAGTAACTTTACGTTGAAGATCACAATTAATCTATCGTTAGACCCATTTTCCCTACTGTCCTCTGGTGACTTTCTGATATTAAATTTTCAGGGAAACCCATCTGCTGTGCATTGCTCCCTGGGACCATTTGATATATCACCTAAAAAACAATTGTCAATTTACAGCCACAAGGAAAGACTTTACTACTGGTGGAGGGGGGGGGGGCACTTATGGAGGGCAAGAGAGATTTATTTCTATTTTTTAAAGAAAAGGATGATAATTCCCCTATTTTAGCATCAGTTCATTCTTGCAAGACCCTATTCCATCACTTTTCTACAACGGGCAATTGTGGAGATAGGAAATTGAATGATTTCACCAAGTTCAGATATTTCGTGATAACAGAATAAGGTGTGAGATTGTTTGCTGACTTTCCGTTTGCTGAATTGGGGGTTCTTCCTTCCCGAAAACCAAGGAGCCACCTCTAATCATCCATCCATTTTAACCACCCCTATTCCTCCCTGCCAAACCCACTTTGTATAAGCATCCTTACTGCCTCCTGTGGACACAAAGGCCAGCCGTGAGGGAGAGGGACTCCTTGTGTCTTTGGAGCCATTTCCCTGCAGGCTGGAGCATGGCAGCGACGATTCCTTTCATGATCAATTCTAATCCTGGCTCTTGCATCTAATTCCCAGGTAGGTACAAATGAACATTAGTTTTTGCATCTAGGAATGTGGATAATGACAACAACAGGCCTTCCCAAGGGGCCTACATACATGATTAACTCTACAGTAAAATACTTAGAAATCTATTTAAGGTGGAAGATGCTCTATTAATACATTTTGCCGGCTACCGGTTCATTATTATGTCTGGGCAGAAAAATAATTCTTCTCACGGGCTCTTTAAGATGTTCCGTTTATACCAGTCTGCAGGCAGTTGATCTGAGCCAGGCAGACCATCTCTGGCTCTGGCCCTGGCCCTGGCTGAAAGGAGGCCCCACCCAGCTCACATGAGGCTCAGGATGAGCAAAGTAAAGCCCCTCGCAGCTCCATACCTGCTCTCTGGACCCAGGGACCCAAACTTTAATCAAAAACGGAAGTTGTTGGCGTTGGTGGTATAGTGGTGAGCATAGCTGCCTTCCAAAAACGGAAGTTTAGAAAGTGGAGAAAGGCCGGAGATGCCCCCACAATGAACAAGGCAGAACCCATCCCTCCCAAACTCGTTATGGAAGTGGTTTGAAGAGATGAAGATCCGAGTCACATGTCAACTCCCTGCCCATCCCCTAATCCCTAAATATAACCAACATTTAGCGGCTTATCTTCTATCCTGTCTCTGGCTTCATGAAACTGCTGGATTTACGTTATTGCCCCAGCATATCCAAGTTAATGAAAAAGGGATGAGAGTCAGAGCCATTTCATTATTTGTGCTCTTTAGAGAAACAACTTCCTTTCTGCCTCCTGGAAAGCAGACTCCCAAGGAGCACCCACCTCCACCTTCTTCCCCGTCTCCCTGTCCTTCTTCCCTTCCCGCTTACATACACCCATACTGTACACATAAATCAACTTGTCACAGCCTGTCTCGGCTCTGACAGCTATAATTGCTTCAGGTTATAAAAATATCTACAGGACAATGCCTTTCAAGCACACGCACCGCACACGCGCGCACACGTACACATGGAGTGAACAAAAGAAAACAATCCTATTCCCTTTAATGATCCCATGACCGCAAAGCAGGGGTGAGCAGGCGCTGGCCTGCAGACTGCGAGGGCTGGTGGGCAGGGGGGGAAACAGAGGTACAGGGAGGGTTCTGGCAGATGGAGAAGCATCTACGGGCTACAGCAGGGTTGCAACGGGAAGGATTCCAGTGAGAGGGAAATCAGTGGCTGTTTTGTTTTACTCGGCTACCTACAGCAAGCCTGGGTTAGTTAAAAAGCTGTGAATATGTCACACAGGAGCACTCGCTTAAGAAATGCCAGCTCCTCTCCTTCTCTAAAAAGGCGAAAGGCCCCCCTCTCCTGGTGGAGATTCCAAATTGGAGCACAGGCAAGAAGATGATAAGTGCAGGGCGGTCAGTGTGGCCTGGCACCGAATAGATATTGGAAGCTGTCATCAGAAAAGGCGGGGCTGACCTGGGTAAAGAGAGGCCTCCAGAGGAGTAGGGCAGGGCTGGACCCTGGGAAAACTACTCACCATGCTTCCCCTAGGGTCAAGATAAAATGGTCGGCTGGCCTCTAGCTTGTTAGGGTTTCAACAGGAAGAGCAAAAGCAAGGAAGAAGGCTCCACAGAGAAGAAAGAGGTCACTCAGAGAGAGAACGGAGAAGGAGGAGAGAAAGAAATGGCAAAGGTTAGACGACCTATGGACTCCGAAAGCCATAAAACCTCATAAGAGATGTCTAAAGTGCAGAGGCCTGCGGAATGAAGGGCCCCGGGTTCGATTCAGCTCAAGGGTACATGCCCAGATTGCTGGCTTGATCCCCAGCAGGGGGAGTGCAAGAGGCAGCCAAACAATGATTTCTCACTCATCATTGATGTTTCTATCTCTCTCTCCCTCTCCCTTCCTCTCTGAAATCAATACAAATATTTTCTTTTAAAAGGAAAGTTAGAGATACTAAGATGGAAGGCACTGCCCTCAAGTTGCTTGTAGTACTGTGCTTTGGGGCTTGCGGGTGGTTTTCCTTGTTTAGGGATTCAGGATTGAAGTGACACTGAACTCAAGGCCAGGCTCCCTGTAAGCCCTTGAGAACACGCGCTGCTGAGAACAACAAGCTGAGATGGGCCTGCTCTTGGGAACACTTTGTCCCTTTACACTTGTCCTAAGAGCCAGACACTGACCATGGCTGCCTAAGCTTCATGTAGAATGCGTTTAGGAGGGGAAGGGATGCTCTCAAGGATTTATAAATGTAGGGAAGAAATGCATGGACCCAGAAAACAAGTGTTTCTTCACCCTGGATGCCAGCTGGGCTCAGGGTGGTGGGTTGAAGCTGTGGAGGAGGGAGGCTTACCCTGAGGAAGCACCCTTTGTAGCCAGAGAGGCAGGTTTTAAAAGCAGTGAACTGGCCCTAACAGGTTTGGCTCAGTGGATAGAGCGTCAGCCTGTGGACTCAAGGGTCCCAGGTTCGTTTCCAGCCAAGGGCATGTACCTTGGTTGCGGGCACATCCCCAGTAGGGAATGTGCAGGAGGCAGCTGATCAACATTTCTCTCTCATTGATGTTTCTAACTCTCTATCCCTCTTCCGTCCTCTCTGTAAAAAAATAAGTAAAATATATTTTAAAAAAATAGAAGAAGTGAACTGCCAAGCATCCAAAACAGAAACCATCCCCACACGCCACGATATTTTGAATTGAATTTTAAAAAATCAATTTGCAATGAATCTTATACCAAGAAATATATTCCTCACAATTCGGGTGTTCTTGAATATTTTCAGTTGACAATTCTCACGAAAAATGATTTTTAAAGTTGGTCAGGGCTGCCACTTAGGGAAAACATCTTTTTTTAATTCTTCCAAAGAACATTTTTAATAATTTTTACATACACAGTTGAAAAAAAGTATTATTTACACTTACTTATTATTTAAAAAATTAAAATTGCCTCAGTGTATGATAAAGTTCGAAATACAATACAACACATAACGGAACATTACATGGTTTACAAAAGCATTTGGTTTCTTTTCGCCGTTTTGTACCAATACTAGTAGAAGAGCATAGCAAACACCATTTCCACGTAGATTTTTTTTTCCCAATCGGCGGATATTCCCCCCCAAAAAAATGTCGTTCATACACTCTGGATGGCAAGTGGGTGGCATAATATTTTCTTTTCTCAGGTCATGCTAATTTATGTGTTTGAAGTAATTGCCTGATTACCTGTAACTGGAAATCACCAAGTGTAACATTGCTAGCTTTTTTTTTTTTCAGCTATAGATGCGTGTGGCGTGTGGGGAAGGCCTGCTGCTGGCGTCTATAGAAGCTATGGCGTACAAAGGGTTAAGGGGGGATTTTACAAAACAGTGGCGATAATTAGGAAAAACCTTATGAGGAGTACATGGAAGGATGCTTGTAACAGAAGTTGTCTTGGCATCTGGAAGACCAGGAAAAGTTTCCCTAAGAAAATGACATTAACCCGGGACATAACAGTGAGAAGGAGAGGAAGGGACTGGCAGTGTGGGCAGGACTCTAGGTGCAGGCAGATTCCACAGGGTCTTCCCAGCTCAAGCCTGGAGGAGTGTGGACAGAAGCTGCCTTTATAGCCTCAGAGGGCACTCTTGTAAAGGAAGGATGGGATGTCTGAAGGGCTGTGTCTGATTGAAAACCTCTAACTGCTCCAGGATGCTGTGTTCATGCCTGCATCGATTCATTCAGTACATATTTATTGATTAGGAATGACCATGGGATTTGGACTCAGACAGACCAGGAGTCAAACACTCATCTTCTCCATGACTAACGGGGTGACATTGGGGAAATAAGTTAACCTGTTTGTAAAATAGTGCTGATAATGGTACCCACTGCCGAGCTGCTGTGAGGATGAAACGAGACGAGAGATGTAGAGAATTTGGCGCAGGGCCTGCTACACGGCAGGGATGACCCACATGGCAATTCCTGTGCTCCTGGACTGGGAGGGTGTCAGGGAGGACACCAGTGAAAGTGCTCCCCCCATTCACAGGAGCTCCAGGAGCCATTCATTCAAAGGACCTAGGAGCCCTAGGAGCAAGGGACTGTGAACACCATCTGTGTACACATCCTGGAGGGTTTCATCTCAGGGACAGAGCAGAAACCTCATGCTGGGATGTCAGAAGGGGAAGTGGCTTAGCTTTCAAATCAGGATACTCTGGCTCTCACCCCAGTATCGCAACCTCTGGGGTATTCTTCAAAAACACAAACAGGATATAGGCCTGAGCTGGAGAAACAGGGTAGGGCTTTGTCTGTCTGTGGCAGCTGGGAACTTGTATCTGTCACATTCCCATGTATACCTGAAAGGTAGCAAAATAAACTGAAAAAAAGAAAAGACAGCTCCAGCTCATCCTAAAGTGAGGGCTACCCTCTGACTGCCTTCTGGTGAAGGTGTTTGCCCTTCTCTGGTCCTGTGGGCCTGTGGCTGAATCCAGAGCCTCCTCCATCTACATTGCAGACTGGTTATCCTATCCCATATAATAAAAGGGTAATATGCAAATTGACCCTAATGGTGGAACAACCAGTTGCTATGACACACACTGACTACCAGGGGGCAGGTGCTCAACACAGGAGCTGCCCCCTGGTGGTCAGTGCACTCCCACAGGGGTTGCTCCCCTTGGCCACAAGCCAAGCTGATGGCAGCAAGCGCAGTGGCAGTGGCGGGAGCGTCTCCCGCCTCCTCAGCAGCGCTAAGGATGTCTGACTATGGCTTAGGCCCGCTCAGTTGGACATCCCCCAAGGGTTCCCAGGCTACCAGAGTGATGTCTGACTGCCAGCTTAGGCCCAGTCCTCCAGGGAGCTGGCCTAAACTGGCAGGTGGACATCCACCGAGGGCAACCAGCTGCAAGAGTGCACAAATTTTCCTGCACCAGGCCTCTAGTTGATAATAATATCTTGTGCCCAACTCATTGCTCTTTGTTTCTACTGTTGACCATCACAGGGCCATGCTTCAAGATCACCTGGTACCCTCTGCAGAAGGGAGCAGGGTTACATTCATCTACAAACAGGAATAGACACATTCTAGTGTTTTCAGGATGCAGCCCAAGCAGTCAGGTGGTGCCTTCTCATTTAGAAAGAGCTCTTTGAATGCCAGCCCACCAGCCCCCAACTTGGAGCTTAAAAACCTAAATTTGTTGTCAGAGGAACTTGTCTTACGTCTGCCCCCACATGCTTTTCTCCCTATACAACTACCTATTACACATGTTTGCCTTTCATCCTTCTCTTCATTTTCTTTAGAGGTTTTACTCACTGTTCCTCAGTCAGGAGCAGGGGCAGAAGAGGCAAATTATAATGAGACAAGAATTTGAGCAATAATATACAGGCTTGTCCAGCCAGTGTGGCTCAGTGGTTGAATGTTGACCTATGAACCAGGAGGTCATGGTTGATTTCCAGTTAGGGCACATGCACA
>NW_006291430.1:1041374-1047581 GCF_000327345.1 Myotis davidii | reverse complement strand
ATATATATATATATATATGAGCTCCATTGTATTTTTTACTAGAGGTGACAATTTTATAAATTTCATTTTTAAACCAGAAGATCTGGTTCTAGTCTCAACTAAGGCCATCATTATGTTACCTTAGATAAGCCACTTGCTTTCTTGAATATTTAGCTTTTTCAAGAGAAACAACTTCATAAATGGGTCTTTGAGAAGATGGAATGTTAGTGCAGCCAAATGGACTCATGCCCTTTAGAAAGTTAAAAGAACTCTTCCAGAATAAGATGACAGCTCAGTGGAGGGGCTGGAGGTCAAGGGTACTGAATTCACACCTCAAGTCGCCCGCTTACTGACTGTATGAAGCTGCCCAAGTCACTTCCGCTTTCTGTCTACAGGAGGAGTTCGGATTAGATGACTTCCAAGGACCCTTCCAACTCTGATAGGAATAGTTTGATGCTGCTTAACCCTCTTGTTGGAAGCATCTTATGCTTCCTATTCATCCCCTGGAGGGAAACAGCCCTCTGCATCGTGTCCTTCCACTCTTCTCACTCGCCCTTCAGAGGCCAGAAAAGCGCTGTGCAAGGCAATCACTGAGCGGCACTGCCTCTAAGCCAAGCTGATGGGAGAGCCAAGAAGATGAACTTCTTCTGATAAAGGGTTTCTTTAAGGAAGAGAAGACCCCACAATGCAACCGGCACTGTTCATCTTCAATAAATATGCTCTTAATATTTAACTGGCATTTATTTAAACTTACAGTAACTGTCCTATTACATCTAAATTAATTGCCCATTTGGGAATCTTCTCCTAAAGCCTAGCTGGAGCATGGCCGTCTAGATCGTGGTCTCTGCTAGGCATCCAGCCATAAAGAGAATATTTAAGTCATCCTTTTAAGACGGGGCTGATAGAACACCATGCTTGGAAGAGCTGTATAGGTCAACTGGACCAGTAATTTTTATAACCTGTGTCTTTTGACTTTCTGGGGGCCTATTTTTCCCAGCTCTTCAGTAAGGGAGTATTATGTGCTCCCTATAACTATTTATCTCCTTTATATTTTTAATCTCTCTCTCTCTCTCTCTCTCTCTCTCTCTCTCTCTCTCTCTCTCCTCCTTTCTTGTACTAGTGATGTTTTCCATTTGGACTTTCTATTTTACTCTCATTCTGCTGTGTTTTTGTCTCAGTCTATTGAATTTCTTAGGATAAGCCATTTTGGGTACAGAGCAAATTCTGTATACACAGATATGGACACATACATATACATATATAGTATCTTATGTGTCACAAACAACATTTTATAGTAGCAGTCGTATATAAAAGAGGAAGAGCTGTGAAATAATCCCTGAGTCACACTGCTTTATAAGGGGCAGTGAGAGTGTAATTGGGTAGAACTGATCTTTGCTATCCCTGAGATCAATCAATATTTTTTATTATAAATGCGGTCCCGGCTGAACTTCTGGAATGTTATTTTGCTGTGTTTATAAAACATTAACAACATTTCAACATCACACACACACACACACACACACACACACACACACACACACACACACACTGGTTTCATCCAATCAGTTTACTAGTGAACCATGTGGATTAAAGATAAACACCTAATCAGACGGGTTCGTCTTCAAGCTGAGTTAATTTTCCTCAAGACGTGGGAATTGGTTGAGACTAAAATAATTTTCCCTAAAGGTTTTAGTCCCTGAGTTAGATTTATACATGTTCACTGTCTGCCTTGCAGGGCCTAGAGAGGGGGTGGTGAGGCAGAGAGCATGGAGCCAGAGAAGGGAATGGTGAGAGAAATAGGAGGGCATGGGAGAAAAGAAGACAGGTAGATGGGAAGACATACCACACATGGGTAAGAGGACTAACCATATTCTCTGCTGTTTGCTTGTGGAAGGCTTGCATTTGCCCCTGCCTCTAGGAGCCATGCTTCTCTGTATTTCTAATTAAGCTAATACACAAACCACCCCCCTTCCTTTTGCCCCTTTACTTCAGTCACTGTCAAGTGAGACCAAAGATACTATATAATCCTCACAATGTCTTAAAAAATCCTTTGTATTCCAAGTTCTTTATTCTTTATTTTATTGAGCCTTAGAAATGCAGGAAATAAGTGAACACATTGCTGTATGCTTTGCATTATCCTGGCTTTTGACTTATCGGTCCATCTTTTCCATCTTTACTCATTACCACTCTGAGCTCAGGCTTCACAGTGAACAGGCAAGGCTGCGGCTAGAATGTCACCTCTCTTCTCACCTGGGAGTTGAGATGTCTTCCCTCCTGGAGAGGAATGACTCCCCTGAAACTTTTGTGCACTTTCTCTCTCTAGTTGACTAAAAAGCTACAGGTAGTGAGAAAGCCTGAGCAATTTGTCGGTGGTTTGGGAACGTGGACTTAAATGCTCCTCAGGTAGCTGTAAGCTAAGGGAGAGAACAAGGAAGATGTTGGGAGTGTACATGTGAAGAAGTGACAACACGTGAAAATAATTTATCGAGGCTTTCACAACAGTTTTGACAAGGTGTCAAGATCAAAGATGCCTTAATAAAAAAAAAAGTGTGTAATGAGGGTACTATTTTTTCCCAAAGGTAGAACATTAGCTTAAAGCTCAAACACAAATCAAGGCTAGATTGACATGTTTCTATATGGAGAAGTAGTAATACTAGATTTCCCCAAGGGAGACTTGCTGGGACAAACCAAATGTGATATTATTTTTTTTTTATGAAATGTATTGGGGTGACATTGGCCAACATGAACATATAGGTTTCAGGTGTGGGTTTCTATGTTATAGGATCTGTATATTGCACTGTTTGCCCACCACCCAGAGTCAAATCTTCTCCTGTCACCATATATTAGGACTCCTTTCTCACCCCAAATGTAATATTTTTAAATATATTTTATTGATTTCAGAGAGGAAGGGAGAGAGAGAGAGAAGAGAGAGAGAGAGAGAGAGAGAGAGAGAGAGAGAGAGAGACATCACTGATGGGAAAGAATCATTGATTGGCTGCCTCCTGCACAGCCTCCTGCACGCCTCACACTGAGGATCGAGCCTGAAATCCAGCATACACCCTGGCCAGGAATCAAACACAACCTCCTAATTCATAGGTCAATGCTCAACCACTGAGCCAAGCCGGCTGTGCAATGTAATATTTTTACCAACGATCTGTCAAAGGGAATTCATAAAGAACTCTTCTAAATTTGCGGAGACATTACGTTTCCTTAATTAACTAAATCTTCAGTTGGCATGGATGAGCTGCAAATAATCCACAAAGTTATGAGAGCATGTAGAGAAGCGGCCAAAGGCCATGTTAACATGTTTTAGGAAAAGCCATCTAAAATGTGCTTCTAAGATGCTGGACTCTGGGCAGTGGAATAAGGAGTAGTGATGAGGAGAGAACCAAGCATGGAAGTTGGAGTTAATGGCTCTGACTTTAAGTCCAAGCTCAGCAAATTGCCAGCTTGACCTTGGATAATTATCTTACCTATTGGTGCCTCAATGTTCTCCTGTGCTAAATAGGAATGTCACTACGGCGTATAGTTGCTGCGAGGTTAAATGAGATAGTACTATAAAGTACCCAATGTAGTACCTGGTGTGTGGTACAGACTCCGCCCATGGTAGCTAGTGACTATTCTCTCACAACACAGGAGGACCACCTGGGAAGCAGTCATGGCGAGTGGCTCTGAGCTCTCATCCTACAACACATTTTGGACTATGAGACTACATATTATTATCTGCAGGTATCTGGATTTTTTGCCAAAACATAAATGTTAGGTCAAACATTTTATGGCTGTTAGGATATTGGGGAAAAAATAGAAATAAAGAACTGCTGTCTTTATGCAAAATTACAGTATTCTATATGATGCGTAATATGTGGGATACTGTTATACTGCATTCAAATATTACTAATAAAAGTTATCACTGTGCCTCACAAATAATATGAAAACTTCATGTACCCAATTTCTGAAGTGAGAAATTAGGAGTCACTTTTAATCTCTCCTGCCTCCCCACTGGACCCTCCCACATGATACACCTAATCCTCCTCTCTTCTGTGGGTTTACTGCCAGCTGGCCACCTTTCTCTACTGCCTCCCACTGTCCTAAGCAATCATGCTTTCCTGTTTTGAAAAACTCTTTAGTCGGGACATTCTTAAGTCAAGGTCCCACTGTATTATTATTTTAATCCCGCTGGTTCCTCTTTCTCAACTCCGGGCCTTTGTGCCTGTGGCATTTCTGCCCAAAACACTAAAACACCGTCCTTACATTTTCCTGACTAAGTCCTATCCATCCTTTTCAGTTCTAACTTCCTCTAAAAACCTTAGCTAACCATTCTATTCTAAGGTAAATGCCCATTGAATGGGTACTTTTAACATTCATAATACTCATAATGATTTAAGTTCTGTGTTTTCTCTGTTATATTCCTGAAGCTTAGCACAATTGCTGGCACATAGTAGGTTTCTGAGACATACTTGTTGAATTTAAGTGAATAGTACAACTGGAGAAAAATTCAAATATTAAAATGACTTTCTGGCAGGGACATCAAATGTAGGAACATTAAGGAGATGAAGACATTTGCTATTTATGAAGTATAAGGGTAGGATGTCCACATATTTAATGACCAAACTCTTCTAGAAATAAAAAAGAACCCCAATAAATTAAAAGATGGTCTTTTAATAAAAACAAACATGTCTGCATAAAAGGTTATACAGGCAAAAATAAAATCTAAATAAGATAAGGAAGGGTTTGGATAAATTAGTGGGTGACAGACCCTCACTGGTTTATTAGGTTAGGGGTGTCTGATACATAGCTCTAACCTTTGAAATATGATTCCCATGCAGAATTGCCACTGTCCAAAACTGGTAACTAGGACATCTAAATTGATATGACCCAGTCCGACCTTTCTAATGTCAAGTTTCTATCTACGTGGTCATTCTATTTATCTCCATTGCCAGGGATAAGGAATTATGCTTATCTGTCCTGTGCACACCTTACAGCCACCCATTCTAGCATATGGGTGAACAGTTGGTGAGAGCATGTTTAAAACGCTGCAAGAAAATCTGTGTGTGTGTGTGTGTGTGTGTGTGTGTGTGTGTGTGTGTGTATGAGAGAGAGAGAGAGAGAGAGAGAGAGAGAGAGAGAGAGAGAGAGAGAGAGAGAGGGAAATGGGAGTGTAAAATAGAGAGAGAGAAAGATGAGCGAGAGAGAGAGATAGAGAGAGAGAGAGAGAGAAGAGAGAGATTTGTGTCCAAAAATGAGCCTGGAGCAGGGGGAAAGCCCCTTTTGGACAGAACTAGTTGGCCTGCCTTCTGTTCTTACCACCCAATCCCTCAGCTCCTTCCCCCAGGGCTGACTCCTGTCCCACACTCTTAACAAAGGCTTGGGACTCCTACCCTGCCCTGCACTCACTGCTTCCTTGATAGTCACCTCCTGATAGACTTAGGCACTATCCACACCTCCACCAACTCCCTCCTCCCAAAGGCTCAACTTTGATTAGCAGAAGAGCTGCATTGCAGAGTCTTTAACTCTTGGTCTCAAAGTCTTTTCCATCCCTGCTTCTCTGTGTCAACCTCCTTTTCAGAGCATGATGGGGAACAGTCAGTTGTATGTTATTCTACATTTTTCAATCTAGTGGGAAAGAACTAGCCCCAAACAATAGATAATGAATGCATACAGAGGCTTAGCTAGTTTCTTAGCTTATATTCCATAACTCGCTTCTCCAGAAGGTGTCTAACTAGAATGTCATTTGGGAAGCTGTGTGAGTCACTTTTATTTCCTGATAAGCACTGACCCCAGAGATCCAAAGAAATGAAATGCCAGGACCAGAAAGCTGTAGAAAATGTTCTCCAAAATCAAGGTTCAAATAAGTTAGTTGGAAGGATTATTTCTGATTACCCAGCTGAGATGCAAACACCCTTTCCACACTTCCTGAAGGAGTATGTACTAGGATAGGTGACTTGGTACAATAGGAACTGTCCTACTCTCCATCCAGCCCCCAAGGCTACAATCTGCCGCAGAGACCAACAGAAATAACTGTACAGATAATCAATGAATCACTAGTGGAATACATATTACAAAGGGAAAGTACAAGATTACAGCAGAGCAGAAAAGGGACGGGGCAGTGTCTTATTCATAATCACTCTGTCTCAGCTCAGAACAAGGTAAAATGTATTCAACAACAAATCAATGTAAGAAGGATGCCTGAATGAATAAAGATGTAAAAACATCTAGAATCTAACATCT
>NW_006291430.1:1016648-1041341 GCF_000327345.1 Myotis davidii | reverse complement strand
TACACAGACATCTCTAACACAGACCTCTTTTTTCTTTCAAGAGGCGGTAGGATTCTAAGAAACGGAGGTGCCCTTCTCATATTTTTATTATTGATCAAACCAAAATAAAAGAAATTTATAAATATTTTCAGTGCACTCATTTTGCTCTTAGGAAAGCTAGCTCATCGCATTCTCAGGAAAAAAAAAATCCACTCTAATCCCAACATCCAATTTATGACCTCCTACCACTCTCCATCCAAGAATAACATTAATAATAATCAGACTATTAGCCAGGGTGCTTGGTTTGAACCTGAAGAATTTGAGAAACTATCTTATAAATTATTTTCCAAGGATATCATCTTTAAGCCTTACAACTGACTCTGAATTCTGGGAATTGAGCATAATTACATGGAAATTGACAGGACACAAATGCCAAGAATCCTGTTAACCTTTAATATCTTGAAAAAAAATTCTCCTTGTAATTATCTTTCCCCCTTTGTCTTAAATGTTACTGCTGAATATTTAGAGGCTTAAGCAAACACCGGAGTGAGTGGATTGTAGAATCTTGATCTCTGGTTGGGGATGCTGGAGTTTTCCCGGCATTCCATGGAATCAGGGGGCGCTAAATGGGCCCTTGGAATTGGACTATTTCTAGAAGTCGTATCCACCTTTGCATTTGCTCCGCCCTAGTTCTCTGCCTATAATGACCCACGCTGAGTAGAAGCTCCTTTGCATGAGCAGTTGCAGTGGAAGTGTGGGTCTGAGGCACTGAGTGTCTAATGCCATCTCTGACCTGTTCTGTGTCTTTGGAAAAATCACTGTACCTTTTTAGTGCCTGGGATTTCCTTTCTGTGAAGTGCATGTAATGGCATTTAGCTCTCGCAGCAATAATATTTGCATAGCGCTTTAAACGTTACTGTGAACATTTGCATCCCTGATCTCACTTGGGTAGGAATGTCTCCTACAATTCCTTTTTCCCCAACTTCACTGATACAGCTAAGGCGCCCTTGGTTCTTTTCTCCACTATTTTGTTGAATCTTAACTCATCGGCCCCCGATTCTGCCAGTGCTTTCCGACAGGGGCGGCATGGACTCCTCCATGGGGAGTGGTAAAAAGTTGGGGGGAGATTGGTTGTCACCATGATTGGGGCGGCACTCCTGCCACTTGGTAGGTGCGTGGGGTCAGGGAGGCACGGCTCTCAACAATGTAGAGATATTCAGTCACATGTCAAATGCCTGCTGGACCTTCAGGTGGGAGGAACATTTTTACTTAAAAAAATAAAATCAAAAGCCTAACATTTACTGCGTTTGAGATATAAACACAAAGTGTGTCTGCAAGGTCTTCCCGTTCCCTGAACCTCCAGGAATGAAGCCACCTGTAAGCGAAGGGAAGGCGGTGTTTTGATTTGTTCGGATCATCGCCAAGAGGTTTTCTCTAGTTTAGAAAGTCATGGGACCAACGGGAATGCCTCTCATGGCACCTGAGTCCCGATCCTACATCCCTGTGTCAGTCTGCTCTGGACCAGTACGTTTATGGGAATCCTATGGTGTGGGTGTGCCTACAGAGGTATTTTACATCTATTTATCAATCTTTTCTTATTTATTTCTCTTGTATAAACAATTAGGTCATTTTTTAAGTTGGTGTGTAGGCAGCTTATTTTATCTATAAACTGAATTTTGCAAAGCAATAAGGGTATTATAAATATTCTTTAATAGTATTTGGGTACATAACTGCTGATATAAACAACTCCATATACAGAAGCCAGCTTCAGCTTTCTAAAGTATAGTTCCTGCCCAGCCAGTGTTGCTCAGTGGTTGAGCATTGACCTATGAACCAGGAGGTCACAGTTCGATTCCCGCTTAGGACACATGCCGGATTGTGAGCTCAATCCCTAGTGTGGAGCATGCAGGAGGCAGCCGATCAATGCTTCTCTTTCATCATTGATGATTCTATCTCTCTCTCCCTCTCCCTTCCTGCCTGAAATTAATAAAAATATACTTAAAAAATAAAATATGGTTCTTTACTGTCAGGAAATCCTGGCTGTCATGTTCTTCCCCTGCTCTTTAATGGTCTATATCTGTTCAGGAAATTTCAGGGGCCGCCCTGACTGTGGTGTATGTTTCAAATTCCAAATCTGGCAGTCAAGGCCCCGAAAATACCCGAAGCTAGCTTTCTGGTCTTGGTCTGTGTGGCAGCCCCACCCTCACCCTCATCCACCAGCCTGTGACTATCCGGCCACTTTGCACATCTCAAACTTGGTACTTACTCAGACTTTGGCTCTGCCAGAATTCACATTCCTTCCAGCCACACATGTCTAAATCCCATCCAAACATCAAGCACCAGTTAAACTCCCATTTCCTTCATGAAACGTTACTTTTACTGATGCCCCATACTCCTTGCCCCCATCCCATCCTCCCATTGGTTAAAAACAAATACTTTCAATGAGAGAAATAAAGCTCATTATACATATTGTATCATAATTAAATGTTTATTTGTCTGATCTTCCCTAGTGGGCCACGGCCCTCTGCAGGCAGGTACCATTTCTTGTTCATTCTGTTCCTTCCAGAGGCTGAACCAGGTATGTGGCCCAGTGTATGAGTTCAATAAACACGCATGGGATTGAATGGGTCTCTGAGTAATTGAGAGAGATGTCTAGGTACTATTACCTTAATTCGCGCACGAGGAAAATGAGCTGTAAATTAGTTCTGAATGGTATTTTGTGTGGAGCATCAGATGAGCCGTGCTACTGGGGAGTGGGGGGTAAGGGAGTAGGGGGGGCATGCTATTACCTCCAGCTCCTTCGGGTCTCAGAGCTGCACCTAGGAAAACACCTAGAGAGGTCAGCTCACATTTCTGCTGAAACAAAACCAAACCTTTCATTTCTAGGCCTGCTGCCCAACATCCGGGGTTGGATTTCTATCAACCTTTAGGCCATTGATGGTGGCAAATCTTCTCTCTCTCAGAAGCCTGTCACCAAGTAGAGCTGCAGGTTTTGTGCTTTTAAGACTCTGTTCTAGCAGAATTCGGCCAGAAATAAGGCAGGCATTTCCCAGAAACCCCCTCAAGCTTTGCCTGGTGGTGGAAGGGTCAGGTTTGCAGCTGCGCCCCTGGCCGGACTCCTGCTGCAGCTGAGCCCATCCATCCATCACGGCCAAAGCCTGCCCTTCTCCCTCTTTACTGGGAAATGGAAGTGGACTTTTAACAGAACATTGTCTTAGGACTGTGTGAAGCCAGGCCGACAGAGAAAGGAAGATTCATTCCTGACACCCATCCTACTAATATCTGTCACCCAAGTGACATTTTCCCTTTAATGATGAAAAATGCAGCAGGAAAGAGGGAGGAGAAGGAACATCTTTCCCGGGCTGCTCTGGTCTGGCGGGGAGGAACCTCTGCCGCTGCCAGTGGGCAGTTGGAGGAGATGACAGGCAGGATGGCCAGTTGGTTAGTGAACACACACAACTGGCCCCACGCTTGGGAGGAAAGGCGCAAGCAGATGGAAGCCTGTGGGTTAGACAGGGTCACTGCACATCTGACTAATTTCTCATCAGGCCTTCTGCCTGGTTTTTCAATGGCCTGCCCCCACTTCTCCAGGCCCGAGCAGGGGTTGGGCATTGGTGTTCAGGGCTGCCATGTACCTATTTCACCATATCTGGTTTTGCAGTAAACCTCAGAGGAATGCATAGCAACTATGGTCCCCAAGTGCTCATCCATGTGCTCTCTGTTGCATGAGCTACCAGGGAGGAATCTGGTATATCTGTGTGTGTGTGTGTGTGTGTGTGTGTGTGTGTGTGTATGATCCGGGAGTGGGACAAGGCATGGCACAGCCTGAACTCGGAGAAGCGGGGCCTGCAGAGAGACTAATTAGACAAGCGGATCACGGGCAGTTGGGCAGAAGCTGCACAATTGTCTCAGGTGTTCACAGAGTGAAGATTTCCCAATGAATCCCGGATCTTTATCTATAAACCCATTGTTTACAAAGGCATAAGGTGCTGACAGCTATATAATGTCCTTTATTTCCTCCCCTCCCAAACCTGGGACCCTTCATTCCCCAGGCCAATGCTCTATCCTCTGAGCCAAACCAGCTAGGGCCTCCCCTCCTACTGGCAGAGCCTGCCTCCCACAACACAGGCTTAAAATGCTAGAAAGTCATTTTCCTGTCTCCTTTGCAGCGATGGATGAGTACCTTGCACAGTGGACAGGCTCAGAATTCTCCCTGATCAAAAAAAAGCAGGGGCACCTGTCTAGGCCCACTTGGTTCCTGTCTTTAGTCATGTTCAGGTGATGGTGTGAGAGCTGGGGAAATGCAGCCACCTCCCACGTGTGGTCTAGACCCCACCTCTCAAGCATGATGAAGAATCTGAGATCCTGGCCAGCCGGCGTGGCTCGGTGGTTGAGCATCTACCCATGAACCAGGAGGTCATTGTCCAATTCCCAGTCAGGGCACATGCCTGGGTTGCAGGCTTGATCCCCAGAGGGGCTCATGCAGGAGGCAGCTGATTAATGATTCTCTCTCATCATTGATGTTTCTCTCTCTTTTCCTCTCCCTTCCTCTCTGAAATCAATAAAAACATATTTTAAAAAAAGAATATGAGATCCTGTGTTCCAGAGACTATTACTGAGTATCAGACACCCTACCTCCAGGCATCTTTGATGTCCTAATTTTCCAAGCTTCTGCTAGTAAGGGTTTCATTACTTGCAGCCAAAAGCATCTAAAGTAGTGCGTTCCCACTTCAACAAGAAAAATGTATTAGCATCCTGAGGTTGGTCCTCTCCCTACTTTAGATTCCTTGAATCAGCCTTGAACTGGCCTTGCCTGGGGGTCCGCAGTCTTCTGCTCTCTACCGCCAGCTTTCTCTTTCCCAGACTATTCCTGTGGCTAAGGCACCGGGAATCACAATACACCAAAGTACTTCTAAAGTTTTTAAGCTTTTGCAAATCTTACGACGTTAATTAACACAACACCCACTCATTAGCTAACCTGCCAGCAAAGCAACTCAGCGTCATTATCTTCTTTATGGAGAAGAAAACTGAGTCATTTATGTCCCTATATTTGCATGAGTGGGCTTCTGGCTCTCCCTCTCCTCCTCCAACATTCGCACTTTACAATATATTTTAGACCAGCGGTGATTCAATTTCACAGGGCCTTCTCCTGAACAAATGAGCCCCCCGCCCACCACCACCACCAAGTAATTTACCCACAGGCACATATTTTTAAAACCCCTAACCCTATCAGGAATTCCTCCAAATTCCCACCTCACAGTGTCTACATCCCCAGTTGGGGAAGAATACTCTATCCTTCCCTCTTGTCCTTGCCCTTTTCTACCTCCTTATTATCTTCTCAGACCAGGAAGAATCTTCGAACACAGGGCTCCAAGGTTCAAAGTGACATCTAATCTCTACCAGTGATGCCAGAGCTCTGCGAGGGGAGAGAAAGGATGTGCCCAGACTGTTCCCAGGGAAGAAACAGCAGGGGCAGGGGAGGAGCTTCCTATCTGGAAGCAGGAAGCAGGCCCCTGTGGTGGGCCTGGGGGGGGGTGCGGGCGTGAGGAGGGGGCAGGGTGAGCCTCCTGTGGTGAGATGATCCTGTCATCTGTGGAGGGCCTTCTGGAGAAAGGCATGCCCTCCCAGAGAGTGTGGGCAGCCAGAGCACCACTGCGGGTGCAGAGCTGGGATCCCGTTCAGTCCTGGACACGTGAGATCTACTCCTCCCGGGGACAAGTTGAGCTGGGAGGCAAGGACCCCTAAACTCCTCCATCACCTAAGTGCAGGCACCCAGAGGGCAGGGCGAGGCAACCCATCAGGACAGCAATGCAGCCACATGCCCAGCAGAGACGCCGAGGGACGCCCATGTCCAGTGGAAAATGCATGGGAGCGAATAGGTGCAACACCCCCGGAGACCTGCCTTAAGTTAGAAATCAGCCAGGATTTCCTGACAGTAAAAAAATCACGGGAGCTATGCATATGTGAACGAAATTTTAAATCACATACATTACTCTTTTATGGAATGGTTATTAAACTTTTTAAAATGATATTCTCTCTGCACAGCTATAATAACTATAATAGATATCAAAATGTTGAATCTGCAAAATAAATGATCTTTTGTCAGGTTGATTCTTTCTCATTCACCTTGTCCAGAAGAAGCTGTGTCCCCATTTGACAGATGAGTAAACTGAGGCACGTGCCTATAAAGGAAGCTGACAGAGTTCCCCTGGTAGAATGGGAAAAAGCGAGGCCTCACAGCCAATCCTCTAACTCCAAAGTCAAGACTCATTTTTCTCGATTGTGGATCAATAAAGGCAGGAATCTAGCCTCCCTCCCTGTGCACGAGAACCTGTGCCATGGCTCACAGGGAAGATGAGAGCTCTCCTACAGGACAATGGGGGCAATGCATGGGGGGCAAAGGAAGACCACAATTCACAAACAGATGGAACGAGACCCAGAACCATGGTCAGGCCGGAGGTCCCGTGAAAGCAAAGGAAGATAGTCCTAAATGTGTGAGTACTGCCCTGGCCCCCACTCCTCTCCCAGCGAGCCACCCTGAGGTCCTGGAAGAGCAGCATTGCTTGTCCACAGAACAACAGGTGGGATTTATAAGCACCACAGGCTCGGGGAGCATGGATGCAGCTCCCACCAGAGCACTGGGGGTGGCTTCATAGACCAGGCAGACAGGGCAGGCCCGTGAGGAGGACCCCGGCCTGCTCTCGGGAGCAGTGTTTGTCCAGGATGTGATGGTCAGCCCCTTGGCAGCAGGGGACTCCTGAAAATACTCTCCTCCTTCCTCAATTGGAACTCCAGACACCATACCTCATCCCAGCTCCCCCTTGCTTTCTCTCCACGAGTGAGAAGTTACATCACATGGCATGCCCATCTCTACCCAGCCCTGTTAACAGAAAACTCATGCTTCAAGGCGCACCTTGGATAAGTCCTCCACCAGAGTCCCCTCCCCTGGCCATCCCAGTCAGAAATGATCTTTTCCTTCTAAATTCCTGCATTATCATAATCCCCTGTAGCAGATAAAATATATCGCCTATATTATAGTTGCGTATAAAGACATGGCACCCTCCCAACAAGAAGACAGACTCATTGTTAGGAGGGTCTTCGTCTCTTCATTAGTTCAAGGTACGTCAGAGCTGAAAAGACCTATATCATTCAACTAGCTCAATGTCCAAATGTTATAGGTGAGGAAACAGGCCTAGTGAGCCTACGCGATTGAGACAAGTTCTGGCTAGGTCCCCGTAGAGAAGAAATTCATTTGCACTCTTGGCTCTGGGGAGTACTTGCCTAGAATAAGGCCAGAACAACAGGCTGAATAGGACAGTGGTCGGCAAACTGTGGCTCTTTGGCCCCTTGAGTGTGGCTCTTCCTAAGCCTTAGGAGTACCCTAATTAAGTTAATAACAATGTACCTACCTATATAGTTTAAGTTTAAAAAATGTGGCTCTCAAAAGAAATTTCAATCGTACTGTTGATATTTGGCTCTGTTGACTAATGAGTTTGCCAACCATTGGAATAGGAGAATGATCTGGCACATCTCTGACACCTGCCCTTCCATGGCCAAAGGTGGTCCAGAGAGAGACACATACAATTGGCATGGAAAACTCAAGCCGACTTCACATGAAAGACAACCATTGCATTTAGCACAGTCTGTTCCCACACAAGAGGCTTTTCACGAGGGGCTCATTCGGGCTTCTTAATGAGCGATTGGGTGGTGATGTTGTTTCTAACCAGCTGACCAGGGATACAAGTGCTTCAGTTGATTATGGTTTAATACATTAAAAAAAATGAACAGAAAATCAATCCAGCGCTAATAAAAGATGATTGAAAATTGCTAATATAAACCCAATAGTGCAACCTTGCTTTACAAAAGATGACAATGCTTATGGATTTCTTATATCCTTACTGTAAACATGACCCAGGACTCCGCTCCCACCATGCTCCCCCTGCACGCAGCAGGTCGGGCTGCCGCTATTACAGGCGGCTGCCTTGCATGAGCGCAGCAATGCCAATTAATTGCAGCAATAAGCAGGTTTTGCAATTAGGGAAACTCACAGCCTGATCCCTAGCAACATGTATAGGCTCCATATGTGTTTAGGAAGCTCTGTTACCATGGGGTATAGTGTGTGTCTCCACAAAGAAGGAAGGCTCCCAGGGTCCAGGGAGTCCATGTGTGTGCATTTCATGTATGTGCACACATGGGCAGCATCTCAGAGTAAGCAGGCGCCGCCCTCCCTTGGAAAGAGGAACTGGGTCAGGGAAGTGGGTGCTAGTGGGGAGAAGTGAATGCTGTGGAGAAGGGAGGAGCTTGCGGGTCTGGGAGGAGGGGCCTGTGAGAAGAGAAATGGGGCTCCGGGTGCAGGGATCTGGGGAAGGTGCATGCATGCTGGGTAGGCTGTGAGGGCTCCTGCAGAGACGCCCACCTGTGGCTGTGGTTGTGGAAACGGCGTTTCATGCAGGAGCTGTGTGTCCCTGTGTGCTTTTGTCCCATCGTTGCCGACCCGATGTCCTGACAGTCCAGCTTTCTTCCTTAAATCCCGGGGCTCAGCCTCTCTGTGCCCCTCCCCACCCTGTGTTCCTTTTCTTGTCTTTTTTACATCTATTTGTAGGTAACAGTCAGTGAGGCAGCTACTCCTAATTGGAGGAACTGCCCTGGTGCTCTGTTGATTAAAACCATGGAGCAGACCTGAACCACCCCCTCCCCCCAAAGAACACTGTTTCTCCTGGAGGACTTTCTAATGTATTTAAAAAACACCCACACACTGGGCCTTCAAAGTCACAAGCGATGTGACAAAGGGGGCAATTATGTTTCACTTAGCACATCAAAGAAACAATGATGGGAGCATGTGCCTGTGCGCCCTGCCCGGGATGGGATGGTGGAGTGGGGCTGGCCCTGGTGCTGGCTGCCGTGCTGGCCCCCTGGTCCCTGCCCTTAAAAGGAGTGAGAAAGGCCTGAGACGCACTTACAACAGGGAGGGAGCTGCGGAGGAATGTGCCTGGCCTTTCTCTCAGGTTCCTTTGTTTGGTTTTCATGGAAACCCGTGTTGATGGGGGAACTCTGGGCCTGCTTGCCACAGGCAGATGTTTCTGATCTCTGTCCTTCATCAGGTGAAGAATGTCCCTTTTGGGGGATGAGCCATCATTTGTTTCTCTCCCACCCACCCGTGCAGAAGCTGGACATAAATTATCCAACTTCCGCAGCCCAGAGGTCCCTCTGGAAGCAGGCCTTGCAAACATCCTTGGCCAAGACCCCTTCGCCCCTGGGAGCCTCTTGGGGCAACTCCACTGAAAGCGCGGATTAAGCTCAGCGCCCTGGTCACAGTATGAAAGCTGGGTCCCATCACCAATGCACAGCCCGAGCCCAGGTTTCTCTTGCACCCCTGGATCATCCCCTTCCTGTCTCCCCTTCCCTCTGTTCCCTCCAGAGGCGGAAGACTTTGTCGCTTTAACATTTAATTATATAAAATTCCGCTGCCTTTACCCCCTGTGGATGAGCAATTGTTCTGCTATTTCTACAAAACGCCACAGGAAATATGAAAATAGGAGGCAGGATTTGGAGCAAGACTATTTCTGAATGCCTGTGGTTAGCGGTATCAGAGATGGCTGTGTGGATCTTACATCTATGACAGGGAATGGCTGGGAGGGAGGGAGGGAGGAAGAGGGAGAGAAAGAGAGAGAGAGATCAAGCAGGAGAGAAAAGGAGGAGGAGAAGGGGGGACAGAGAGACAGAGAGAGGGAGAGGGAGGGAAGGGTGGGGAGGGAGAGGGAAGGAGCAGGCACCACAAGGGAGCCATGTCAAGATTCTACAATGTGATTTTTGACCTGAAAGGACTGAACCTGAGGCTGAACCCAAAGGAGGGCAGCCGCACCTGGGACAGGCTCACTGCTGAATGCAGGAGAGCTGGGCCAGCGGATGGGACAGAAGTGAGTCATATGCAGAGAGGAATGAAGGACCTGCTTCTCTTCAGCATGTATGAGATATTCTTTCCCAAACAGGCTGCACAGTAACTACAGTGTCATTCCTTCTGTATCCACACATCTTATCGGGAAGCAGTGCTGAACAATGACTAAAACACACACCCTGGAGCCAGAAGCCAAGGTCCCAATCATGACTCCTTCCTTGCTAAGGGTATAAATGTGGTGAGTTGTCTCTTCATGCCTTAGTTTTCCCATCTGTTAAATGGGATGAACAACAATAGTACCCACTTTGTAGAAAGTGCCTAGAACAATGCTACAGTGAAGATCTAATAAGTAAATCCAATAGAGCAAATACTCTACTAGGTACAAGGGTTGCAATGTTCTATAACAGCGGTTTTCAACCTGTGGTTCACAACCCTTTTGGGGGTCGAATGACCCTTTCACAGGGGTCGCCTAAGACTGTCAGAAAACACATATATAATTATATATTGTTTTTGTGATTAATCACTATGCTTTAATTATGTTCAATTTGAAACAATGAAAATACATCCTGCATATCAGATATTTACATGACGATTCATAACAGTAGCAAAATTACAGTTATGAAGTAGCAACGAAGATAATTTTATGGTTGGGGGTCACCACAACATGAGGAACTGTATTAAAGGGTCGCGGCATTAGGAAGGTTGAGAACCACTGGTCTATAAGGTCTGTGCTAGCATTCCAGTGACTCATCACTTAATGCAGGAGACAGATATGTATCCAAATCCCAACAACATGATGAGAACTAAGATAGTGGTATCACCTAGAAGTCTGAAATTCTGCACATGAGGTCATCTAAGGGTCAACGAAGTTGGGAAACACTTAGGAGAAGAGGTAGGTTTTGCAGGGTAAGTAGAAAGTGATTTATGGGAGAAGAGGGATCAGATTACTTGCAGCAAAGAATAGAAAGAACAAAGAAATGGAGGTGTGAAAGGTCAGGGCCTGTTGAAGACACAATGAGCATTTACTTGTGCCTGGGGTTGGGGGGGACAGGGTGAGAAGGGAAGCTGGAAAGAAGGACCCCACCTGGCTTCCTAGAGAGTTTTGGTTCCCTTTGTTGTAAATGGGGATTCACTGGAGCTTTAAAGAAAAGGCAGAGGGATTATCCAAACCACAGTAGAACAACACAGATGTCTTGCGCAGCAGTGTGTAATTGATTGATGGATGGGATACTGTGGAGAACATTTGTAATAGGCGGTGTGAGCTGCAACAGAGGGCTCTGGCTTGAGGAGCAGTGTAGAAGGTTAGAGCTTCTCTCTACCCTAGATTCGAGGTCTAGGTAGTTGAAGGAAACTGAAAGTGGCAGGCACTGCTAGTTATCCACCTAATAGGAGTTCTCCCCATCTTTCTTACGCTTCTATTTCTGAGTCGGTTTAGGTCACGATAGGCCTAACCAAAAAACTCCTTCCTAGCAGTGGAGGAGTGGCTGCACGTTGAGGATCTGGCCAGGGGTCCAAAAGGGGAAACCTCCTATAGGTTTTTAGCACAGTGTTGTTTCCCTGATGTTGGCAACACTTCTTCCCCCTTCTAACTTCTTATTCGTCTCCCTGCATGGGAACCAGAGTGAGATGGGGGTGAAGCAATCATCTTTCAATGGTGAGGACAAGAATCTGACACTAAAGATCGCGGAGAGAAAAGATGAGAAGATGCTGGGATGCAGATGGAGCCTGCCTATCTCTGGACTTCAAGCTCTGTGGTCGGGTGCACGTACCCAGGTTCCTGTGCCCTGCAGTGGAATGCAGCCTCTGATACCGGTTGGCCCGTGTAGATAAATGTCTCACTTAATGCACATGCTACTAAGGCTCAGTGGTTTGATGCCTCACAAGCAAAACTGGCTTCTCTCTGGCCCTTGGAGCAAAGGGTCCGTGTCTCACCAGCATTCCCTGCATGTTAGTAACCCACAACCTAAATTATTCTCTGTTGTCAGGTGTTAATCACAGATTTCCTGTTAGCCTATGAAGAAAAGTCTCCCTGAACCTCAAAGGCTCAGCTACCATGTGGCTGACCTCAGAGAGAAGGTAGAACTGTCAGGGCCAAAGGACAAATGCTGACTATGAAAGGTTTGCCAAACCAGTGAGGGCCAAGTATGTGTCTTTCACATAAAGACCAAAGGTGACCCCCTGCATAACATTAGTCGCTTCGATTCAGGCTTGTCAAAGGGGAAGCAGCACCCTTGGGCCTGGGTGGAATGTTGCTGGGGAGATCAAGGAAAAGCATAGAAGTCAATGTAGTCTCAAGCTAATATTTTTAAAGTAGAGGTAGGGAGAACTATAGTGGACTGAGGCCTAAACCAACATGAGTTAGTCATGGGCAGGAGATAAAAGGACCTAGATGTAAAAATGTAGAGAAATCGGGGCTTTTGAGTTAGACTGATGTGGATTTTACCAGCTAGTTGACCTTGGGCAAGTGAACTAACCACTCTAAGCCTTAGGTTCCCAAGTTTTAAAATGGAAATGACAGTGACCACTTACATGTTTACCCTGAGGATTAAGAGATAATGTACATGAAAGGGCCTAGCACACAGTAGGCACTCCATAAAGGAGCCCTTAGTGCCACCCAGGAAGGATAGAGGGAAAATACAGGAGTAGGAGCAGTCTCCAGGGAAACTCCAGTCCATGTGAGTCCCCCCCTTCCTTTCTAGAAAAGTAAAATAAAATAAAATCAAGTAAAATAGCTGATAGCAAGCAAAGGGTGGCTTTGCCATGGTCATGGTCATGGCTTTTTAAAAAATATCCCTCCACACCTCCCATCTCTTTTTGCCACCATCTAATCTTTGAGGTGTAGGATTGCATCGGAATCTCCAGCACATCCATGCACCTGAGAAAGTGAAGGGGACACACCTATATCAGCATCTCAGAGAGATCCTTCCTTACCGAGTTGGTGAGGAGGAAGGTGGTACCACATGAACACAGTTTACTCTATATATCCATGGGGCATGCCTAGGACCCAGGCAGAAAGAATTCATTCAGATGTAGTGTCCATATATGAGCAAAAATAACTCAGGATTGGATAGTGTTCTGCTCCACCAGCTAAAAACTAGAACCCTGGCTGGGAGAAGCTGAGAGACTCCTTTACACAGTCCTTCCCAAGGGCAGTAACACCCCCCCCACACACACACACACACACTGCACCCCCGAGGGCAGAGGGTTATTCTAAGAATAAATCTCAGGAACTAGAGACACCAGGAGATCCCTCCTGTCTTGCAGCCAATGTGGAAGTTTTCGCTCATAGCCACCCGTGAATGTGTGGGTTGGTTTTATTCAGTGGCAGCTGGCGGTTTTCATGGTGGAATCCATTAGCACATACAGATAGATGGCAGAGATTGAGGAAAAGGAAGCTTTTAACTAGGGCAGAGTAACCCAACGGGATGAAGTTGCATTTGTGCCCAGGCTCCCCTGAGCCCTGCTTGTACCCAGCTTGCCCTCTTGCAGCAGTCAGTGAAACCATGCCATCTGACAGAGCCAGCATGGCAGAGCGATGTCTCTTGGACAAACCAGGGAGAATGAAGGACGGGCAGAGAGCCTGGGCTCTAGGATGTACACACTCCTGTTCCTTCCCTGTGTGGGAAGGAATGAATCAGAGTTTCAAGATGTCCTCCTTCATCTTTCCATCAACTCCAGCTCTCTGATCTTCAAAGGCCTCTGTGTGCAGACTTCCTGAATAGAAACGTTGCTCACTCTTGTGCTGGGAGTAAGAGGTCCTGCGTGCACAGGAAGCACCACTGCATCCGGGAACTTCTTGAATCAAAGTCATCTAGTTGTTCCATAATTCAACCACCACCTCCGTACAAAAAAGCTCTTTAGCTGTGGTGGCGGCTGATAATGCAATGAGACACCATCCCCTCTGTGAGCTAATGACATTTGTGGGGAGATGACAGGTGGGTATGAAAATGGAATCAGATGGAGTGGGGGGCAGGCTCTGTCTTCATTCCTTGGTCTTTGCTGCTTCCATTGCTCACCTCCCGAGGAATAGCGGGGGATGTTATCTATTAGTCTGTGCACCAGGATTTTCATCTAATTTCATAATGAAGATGTTGCTCCATCAGATACAGATGACGTGTCAGCAGAAATGCAAAGGGCCATTTTTATGTGTCAGTGGCCTCGGCGGGGGCCCGCACCAGCCTGGGATAGTGTAGAAAGTGCTGGTTTGAGGGAATGGCTCTGCCACACTGGATTGATCGTCATGGATAAGCCAACGCTCTCTTCTCTTTTCCGTATGAGGAATGCCTGTACGCTCTGTGAGGGCAGGAGCCCTTTCTACCTCTCCATTGTTGTACCCACATGCCGGAAACATGGTGAGCACTCAATATGAGTGAATGTGTGAATTCCATCCACTTGCTTCCCAAGCCACCAGTGGTGAGTGCCCAGCCTTTGTATACCTGCTGATACCTCACAGCTGAGACCTCCATCAACCCTGGTCCATTTTCAAGGACTAGTCCTTACACGAGAGTGAGGAATTAGATGGCTCAGATATGAATCCATGAGTCAAAGCATCAAGCCAACTCAGCTGTTACCTGGCTGTAAATCTGGGTTCATATTTCCAACCTTTAGGCACCTCAGCTTTTCTTTGTGGGATACCAGAGACTCTAATGGTTCCTGCCTTATGGTTTCGGGAAGGTCAAGGGGACAACGTCTCTCACAGGCTAAGAACAGAACCTGGCACACAGGAAGACTTGGTAATCATTAGCCATTATAAAGTTCTAAAAGAGGCCCTTAGTGTTCTTTCTCTATATTTGAGCGCTTCAACCCAGAAACCTACTGGGGATCGAGTTATTCTAGGACTTGCCAATCCATCTCTCAAGGACATGATCCTCTCAGCAGTTCAAGTTAAGATTGCTCTCCGTTTTCCTTCATGTCTTCTCTTGCCACGATTTCCCACAACCTGCTCTCTCTTGGAGCTCCCTGGTATTCCCATTGGACCCCAGTGTTTGCCTGTGCTAGACTCAAAGATCTTTTCTTTGTGGAAAGACATACGTTTCACAGATGACATCTTCTTCAGATATCCAAAGCTAGATGAGAGCCCCACCTCCAGAGTCACAAATTTCAGCTCTGCCATTATCTAGCGGGAGAACCTAGGTGTATTAATAACTCCTAATACCTCAGCCTCCTTAGCTGTAAACTAGAGGCACTGATAGTATTCATTACAACTTTTGTAAAGATTAAGTGAGTTGATTCCCTTGAAGGTCTTAGAATAGCTCTTTCTGCATATTAAGTACTCAATAAATATTACATGTTACTATCTGTAGCCACCATATGTACCCCCCTAACACATCCACACATACAGCCATTTAATTATAGGTAAAACTCCTTCTATTAGATATCATCTGCCTATGGGTAGCAGGTCATTCCCACATACAGAGATTTAATGCTGCTTCTTCTCTTCTTTCCCAGTAAAAACATAAGGTTTACTTTAAAAATAAAGTGCTTTGAACAGGCACTCTTTGGCATTGGTTTGTCATCTTCTCCCTCCCACCCTTCTTCTTTAATGTTTTAGACCTTGAGTTTCTAACATAAGCCAAAGGGAATGGGTACCTCTCTGGATGTCATAAAAGTGGATTCTATTATTAATTCTTCCAAAAATTAGTGTGTAGCACAGAGAAAATAGCTTCTCTCAAGACTTTGATTCCCTCAGCTGAACAGTAATGGCTGGATAGCAGGTGGTGTTTTTTATTCTCCTTTAATTCAGATACTCTATGAATATGACTATAAGTTGAAGGTCCCAGAGAATCTGGTCATGATCTGGACAGACTCTGATTCCTGGTGCCTTGAGTGGGAATGTGCCCACCTGTGATTTCTGTTTGGATTTCATGGCATCATGGTGGGGAAGTCCACCAGCTCTCTCTTACCAGCGTTGGAACGGAGTCCGGAGATATCATGGCCTTTGAATATGAAATATCATTGTTTTGATTTTTTCCTTTTTAATTATTTGAGATGTACCGTAATTGGCATAAAAAGGTTGTGCTGATATGTAGGTCTTGACAAGCAGTGAACAGACATCCCTGATTTTCTCATTTATAGGAACTGCTTGGGGTACTTCCTGGGGGTGAGGGTAAAGAGAAGAGTTCTTTGCTCCCCCAGATATGGCCATTTTTCCCATCCTCAGTAGGAATGTGTAACCAGAATATGTCACACATCTTCTTCCCCAAGGGGTGTGGCTCTTGTGCATTTAATACAGCCTGACCCAATCACTCATGATTTTTTTTTAGCTTTTCTAATCTGTTTCCTTTTTTTTTTTAAAAAAAGGAATAACATGAAGTAGAAACTCTTTACTCTTATCAATTGCTTATTCATCAAGCCTAAACTTTCCCATATGGTATTCAAGCCTCTCTATAATTAGGCTAAGAACCATCTACGTCAACACCCATCACAAATTATAGAGACTATTTACTGGTTTTTATTCTGCAAATACCTACTTCCTCAACTCAGTTGTGAATCAGCTTCCCCCCACATCCGCCCTTATGCCATCAGAGTCCAACCCCACTCGTTGTGATTCACCCCAGAACTGCAGTGAGCAGATTAAGTATGCTATCAGAAGTAACGTCGGTATCATGTCATGATGGTTAGTACCTTGTGTCAACTTGACTAGGCCACAACACTTAGATATTTAGTGAAGCATTATATTCCTGTGAGAGGAGTTTTTACATGGGGTTAACATTTAAATCTATAGGCTTTGGGTAAAGCAGATGGCCCACCATAATGTGGATGTGCCTCATCCAATCAGTGGAAGACTTTAATAGGAAGACTGGGAGGATCCAAGATGGCAGCAGGGTAGGTAGAAGTTATACTCACCACCTCACAGGACCAAAGTGGAATTACAAGTATAATATAGAACGATCAACCTGAAAAAATAACTGAAAATGAGCTGAAGAGAAGTCTTATAACCAAGGATTTATACAAGAAGCCACATCAAGACTGGTAGGAAGCGTGGACACATGAAAAGGGCTGGCCCTTTGCCAAGGTTGGAGGCTGAAAAACTGGAGAGAAATCTCAGCAACAGTTTCCCTCAGGGAACATGGGGTCTCAGCACAGAGCACCAAAGCTGAACAAAAGTGCCCACATAACATCTGCCTGTGAAAATCAATGGGGATTCTGATGGCCAGGGAGAGACAGGAGTCTGTTAGAAACCCAGGTGCCCTCTTAAAGGGTCAGCACACAAAATCTCATTTGCAGCCACTCACCCTGGGCTCTGGTGGAGGCACAGTGGAGCTGATTAGAGTCATATGAAGAGACACTTAGGTTTTTCGCTCCAGAGAAAGAGCTGAAGGGAAAGCTGCTAGGGTCCCTGTGCTGAGACCCCCTTCTATACCAGACACCATCTTTCCAGGGTGGGACACTCCCCTCAATACTGCATCAGACCGGGAGAATGCAATACAGCGGGGCCTTGACTTACGAGTGTCCCGACTAACAAGTTTTTTGAGATATGAGCCATCTCTCGGCCGATTTTTTGCTTTGAGTTGCGAGCTAAAATTCCGGTTACGAGCGAGCTTCAGATACCCCACCACTAGTTGGCGCATCGAACGTCACAGTGAACACCACAACATCAGCCCAGCATCACGTGTCTCACTCGTTCACTTTCTGATTTGATATACGAGTAATTTGAGTTACAAGCTCTGTCACAGAAACGAATTAAACTCATAAGTCAAGGCCCCACTGTAGTCCCCTCTTAGATACTCCCTGTAGCTCCACCCTGGGGAGCTAATGCCCTGCAGAGGTGTCAGCTGTGTGGTCCTACATCAACACACATCATAATAAAAAAGGCAAAGGTTAATGACAAAGAGAATCTTCAAAGCAGCAAGAAAAAGATAGCTACCTAAAGGGAGTTTCCATAAGACGATCAGCTGATTTCACAACAGAAACTTTTTAGTATTGACACAAAATATTCAAAGTGATAAAAAGCAAGGACCTACAACCAAGATTATTTTACCAAGCAAATATATTATTTAAAATTGAAGGATAAATATATTCCCAGACAAGAAGACTAAATGAGTCCATTACCACAAAACCAGTATTACAAGAATGTGAAAGGATCTTAGAAAAGAAGAAGAAGAAGAAGAAGAAGAAGAAGAAGAAGAAGAAGAAGAAGAAGAAGAAGAGGGAAGGGGGGGAGGAGGAGGAGGAGGAGGAGGAGGGGAGGGAATGTGGAAGAGAAACATAGGTGTAAGGAATAAAATGGAAATAATTACATACCTATCAAAAATTACTTTAAATATAAATGGCTTAAGAGCGCCAATCAAAATACATAGGGTAGCTGAATGGATAAGAAAGCTGTCCACAAGAGACCTACCACAGAATGAAAGATGCCCACAGACTGAATGTAAACATATGGAAAAAGGTATTTCATTAAATGGAAATTTTAAAAACTTGGAGTAGCAATACTTATATCACACAAAATAGATTTTAAAACAAAGTTTTTAATAAGAGACAAAGAAAGACTCTACATAATGATAAAGGGAGCAATACAACGAGTATTGCTTTATAAAGGGAGTATAACCTTTATAAACATTTCTGCAACCAACATAGGAACACCTAAGTATATGAAGCAAATCTTGATGGACATAAAGGAAGAGATCAACATTAATACAGCCATCATAGGGGATTTCAACACCAGATTGTCATTAATGAATAGATCTTCCAGACAGAAAATCAACAAGGAAACAGTGTCTTAAATGACAATCTAGATCAGATAGATGTTAATGGTATCTTCAGAGCATTTCAACCCAAAGCTGCAGAATATACATTTTTTTTTTCAAGAGAACATAGAACATTTTCAAGGATAGACCAACGTAAGGAAACAAAACAAGCCTCAATACATTTAAGAAGTTCAAAACCATACAAAGCATCTCCTCTGACTCTAATGGTATGAAACTAGAAATCACAAGAAAAAAATACAAAACACATGAACATATGGAGGCTACATAATATGTTACTAAGCAATGAATGAGTTAACAATGAGATCAAGGAAGGTATAAAAAAATACCTTGAAACAAATAAAAATGAGAACACAACAATCTCAAATCTACGGGACACAGTGAAAACACTCCTTAGAGGGACATTCATAGCACTGCAGGACTACCTCAAGAAACAAGAACAATCTCACATAAGCAATCTAAACTTATACCTATAGATATCCCCAGCTTTGGGGGCAAAGGAAATTAGAGTGAGACGGGGTAGGAGTCAGTCTTCAGCTGTCACAGAGGAGCAAACATGATGAATTTGTCTCCTGAACAGTCAAGTTGGAAATTACATGCCTGAGGCAAAGGAGTTTATGTTGATGTCATCCTGGGGTAATAACCGGAAAGCTCTGGGTTAGCCCCGGTGACCCTTGACTCTGGGAGGAATTCTTCCCAATTGCCTGTTGACATGGTACTGTCCCTGGTACCTGGCACTGTACTCCAAAGTCCAGCCCCCTGGACAGGAAACCCTGTAGGGGGAGCTTTGTTGCTAATCCCCAGCCTAAACTTCTCTTCCTCAACTCCTGGCTAATGATCCTGGTCCTAGCACCTGCTGAGCAGGGAATAATCCCCTTCCCTCATTTGCATAGTTACCTTGCAGGTATTTATAGCCTCTGGTCATCTAGCTCCTGAGCCCTCTCCTTCTCTAGACTATAATTTAGCAGTAGACCCAGGTCTGTTCCTCATGGAGCTGAGCATGCCCAGTTCTGTTGCCAGAGCTGGTGCAGGAAGGACTGGAGCCTCATGAAGGTTTCAGAAGCTGTTCAAAGAAGTCCCTCTCAGAATCGGTCCTCTTGGTTGTGCTTTACTGAAAGTTTTATGATTTGTCTGTTGGGTTGGAAGAGATTTAGAGATTTTCCCCAAGGGCAGTATGCATGTGTGTGGAGGGAGGGGAGGGAAGTAGAGTAGAAAGAGGGAAATTGATTTTCCTGTGTCCCAGTCTCTATCTCTGGTCCACTGTGGCTTGGTGGCAAAACCAAAAAGCAGATAAAACACAAATCATAAACACTATACACAGATACACACACACAAAAAAAATCACAAAATGCCCCCTTATAACATAGATGCTTCTTTCAGTTATTTATGATTCTAAGGCCACAGACCACTGAAACGTAAAGAAGACTATGTATGAGATTTAGAGAGAAGAAAGGAATTTGGGACAACCATTTAAAAGATGCAGGAGAAGAGGGATAGCTTGAACCAGGCATCTTTTTGGAAGTTTATCCATAAAACCCTAAGTAGCTGAATTCATCTCTTCCTGTGATTCGAAAGGTGAAGAATAAAAATCAGTATTTTTCAAATAAATTTTTTTTTTCAAAAACATAAGAATATTTTGAACTTGAAGCCTGCTGTGTTCTTCCTCAGACATATGATGCTACTAAGCTAACAGGTACGACTATTTCCCATCCCCACCTTGCTGAAACCCTCTATTGCCTCCTACATGGCTACATTAACCTTGTTATTTGGCCTTCAGTTTCAGCATAGCATGTTGAAGATTGGGGTTTACAAGTGGGTGTGGTATCAAGACAACATCAAATGCAGACTTTTCATGCTGTTTTCAGGGAAGGTTTTGATGGGGGGGGCCTCTAACCTGATAGAGCACCTGAATCAATCTGAAAAGTAATCGTATTATTTAAATCTTAGAATACATATATTTAGGTGGATAGGGGGTTAACTTTCTCAGATGTGACTAGGGGGCTAAGTTTTTCTCAAGTTTCCTTTTCAAGGCCTGTGTGAAGCAATGGAGGAGGTGACTCAGCTGTGGATCCAGCAAACAGAATGGATAAGCAAGGTCAGGCCGACCCACCAGGAGTCAAAACAACATCCCATCAACATCATTTCATCTCCTCAGGACAATAGCTAGAGTCTGAGGACCTCCAGGACTACATGTACCTGCATTCCTCACCCCCACCCCTTCCCCTTTATAATCCTGTCCCCTGCACCTTGCTGTGAAGACAGGATTGGATGCTTGTAAGCACCCTGTCTTCTTGGTGGGCTAGCCTTCTCAATAAACGCCTTATATTGCCAAAAGCGGTTTGGCTCAGTGGATAGAGCGTCGGCCTGCGGACTCAAGGGTCCCGGGTTCGATTCCGGTCAGGGGCATGTGCCTGGGTTGCGGGCACATCCCCAGTTGGAGATGTGCAGGAGGCAGCTAATCGATGTTTCTCTCTCATCGATATTTCTAACTCTCTATCTCTCTCCCTTCCTCTCTGTAAAAAAGATCAATAAAATATATTTAAAAAAATAAAAATAAACGCCTTATAGGATTCAGCCCTGCCTTTGTTATTGGACACAGTGACAAGCAGCCCGAGCCTCACCGGGGTTTTCCCAGTTGGTTTCCCACCTGGTGAAGAAGCCTGGCAGGGGAAACATTTCCAGAAATAGGGCAGGGGCCGTGATGCTGCCCAAGGCGCTGCCCTGTGAGGAAGGCCGCATCATCTGTGTGATATTCCCACCAGAACGTGCGGCCTGGGGCTGGTCAGAGGAAAGATGGACAGACCTACGTGCAGGGCCCTCCTCTGGAACAGAAGGTCTGGGGACACACAAAGCCTGTAAGAATGTGGAAGACAGGCCAAGCACCTGTTCCAGGTTGAAGGAGACTGAGGTACAACTGAATTTCCTGTGTGCTCGGGGGCCAATCAGGGGCCAGAAAGGAAAAGAGACATGGTTATGACAGTTGGCCACATGCCAGTGATTACTGTGGGTTGGAAGGTGGCTTTGGCATCAGATAGATTTCCTGGTTGGGGGATAGGGAAGGAAGGTAGACTTCTTATTTGGGGGAGGTGAACACTGAGTTATTTAGGGGTGATGGGGCATCATATCAAACACAGATCTCTCTCTCTCTCTCTCTCTCTCTCTCTCTCTCTCTCTCTCTCTCTCTCTCTCTCTCTCTCTCTTTCTCTCTCTCTCTCTCTCTTTTTCTCATTCTCACCCAGGAGAAAGGAGCAGGAGCTTCAGAGGAGAAGTCTGCCCCTGACCTACCACAGTGACTAAGAGTGAAGACTTAGCTGTGGTCCCACCTGCTTTTCTTGTCCTGATCGTTGTCCTCTCCCCATCTCTAGCTACTACCTTGTATCTCCTTCTACAGGACATTTCTTTCAATTGTCTATTACATAAATCCATGATCTCCCTGATAATACAATTTCGCTTCCGAGGATACCACAATTTTATTAGGAAACACTTGAAAAGGAAATGTCGTCCAGGCTCAAAGGTATCAATCTCCAGACTGTAGACTTTCCAGCCCTGGAAGTAGATATCAGAGCCCTGGCAAGCCTCACACAATGGGTTTAGTGAGAATCTTGCCACGTGAGAAGAGGCTAGCCCTGCTGGAGATCTGAATTCTCCCAACACCTCTCTACCCCGTACTCCAAAGGCTACTTTGTGCCAAAGATAGTTTGATACGGAGGATGGAACCCTTTAAGTAAAATTCCACAACAGAGCATTAGAAAGATGGGATGAAATACACACAAGTTATTAAATATTATCATCAAGATGAGTACTAAATCAGACATCTTATGGCTTCTGATGATAAATTCCATTTATCCCTTAAGCATTTAAAGGAAGAAAAATGGAGGCCCGATAGAGATTTCAGCATCGCTGTGTGGGTGTTGCATGCCAGGACAGCCACAGAAGGGCCCTCTGCTGTCCCTCTGGTACTCTGGGTGCAATCTCTGGCAAGTGAGAGCATTTCCAGGAGGTTTTTGCAAGCCAGGAATGCTGGGCACATTCCTTCTGGGAGTGAACTTGAAGACAGCCTGCCCTTTAACAGCCCAGATCAAGCTAAGAGAGAGGCGAGGTGAGGGAAAGCAAGGTGGCGAGTGTGTGTGGGTCCTGGCCAGCAGCTCTGACCAGGCCGCATCCTTCAAGAGGAGACATGACAGGAAGAGAAAGAGAGGTCATTGTGGGTCAGTGAGTTGGGCACAATTCCAGTAGAGCAAGCATCACTGCAGCATCAACTACACTTTGTGTTCCTATAGCACTTCATAGCTCATACATGTAATCTCATTAAATCGTACACTACTCCTCTGGCATAGCCACGGTGATTTTTATTCTAAAGAGAGAGAAAATGCAACGTCTCTCATGGACCTAGGTCTTTCTCTGCTCCTACCCAGGCTGTACTCCTAGGCAGTATCTCTTTAAAGGCAGTCCTAGCATGAAGACAGAAGACAAAATCTTCCACTCTCCTGACATTCCTCATGACAGAATGTGACCTGCTTTTGCCTTTGAAATGCCTCATATGTTATCCTTCTAGAAGGTTTCTCTAATTATGTTTTGCTGGGGCTAAGATGGAAATTAATTGGTCTTTTCGCGATCACACATCAGGTGAGTAATAGAGCCAGGCATCAGAGGACCAGGGAGAGATTAGAGATTGTTTGTAAGCCATCCGCAGCCGGGTGGCTGGAAGGTGGTGAGAGATGAGCAGGACACACCTGAGCGGGCCTCTGAATGTGCCTCCAGCAGCTGGTTCAGTGACAGGGATCTTTCACCAGCTTGATGTGGCAGTATTTTGCCACATGGGGGCCGCAGCTGTTGACTCAACATGTATGCACACACGTCCGTGTACACACCCCCACGCAGCGCAAATGTGCAGCCTTCTGCAATAGCACTGTTTATTACACTCTGAGGAGTGTTGACTTTTGGAGGAAGACCAGATAAATCACTTTGAAGAAGGAGAAAAGGGAAAAAAATAGATGACAAAGCAAAAAAAACAACTACTTTCTCCCCTCTTTAAATGCCACCAGAAAATGTCAAGGAAATCATTTTACTGGAAATAACAGAAAAGTTCAAAACAAGATCACAAAGTGTCACTCCCTTGGCCCAACTCTCCCTTGCACACAAGGCTCCTCTTCCCTGCCTTGTAGCAGCCTCACTGCCTCTCCATCCCTTACCCCTCAGGCTGCCCCTTCTCCGTCCTCCAGAGGAGGAGGAACCAAAAAAATAGCCCAGCCTTTTACTAGTGGGGAGAATAGAGAATAAACAAAGGGAAAAAGAAATGAGTGGGTAAGAGATCTTTCTCTGCCCACCGACCATGGCCATCTCTGGGACAATGTCCATTGGAAACTATATAATAGCGGTTTATCATCATTTTCAATGTCATTGTTATCAAAGCCTTTATTAAATGACTCATTGTGCAAGGTTATCTACAGGTCGCTATAAACAGGGAAGTACATAGGGATACTTTGCCTTCTTATAACATAAAACCCATCCCATATTTCACAATCCTGCATTAAATGACTCATTGTGCAAGGTTATCTACAGGTTACTATAAACAGGGAAGTACATAGGGATACTTGTGCCATCTTATAACATAAAATCCACCCCATATTTCACAGTCCTGTGAAGAGCTTCCCTGAGTTACTTTCTATTCCACTTCTGTATAATAGCAACCATAGCAGTGCTTGGCCAAAGGGACATGGGGCAAGAGATTTTTTGCATTATTATAGATTTTTTTTTGTTCAGTTATTCAGCCATCTGACATCCTAAAATCAATGCAGAGTCTACTATATTATATCCCAGGCCCTCGGTGTGGTCTAAAGACAGAGCAATAAACAAACCATGAATCCTGCCAAGGAACTCACCAACTACTGTAAGTGTGATATGCAGTTGTTGTTTTTTTTACTTTTGAAATATAGAAAAAATTATCTTTACCAAAAAAAAAAGAAAAGAAAAGTTTCCAGAAAATGCAATATATGAGGCCAATAAGTTAGGTTTTTCATTAAAGTAGGGGAGAAAGATTGATGGAAGAAAACTTTTAAAGGAGAACATATTCATCCTGTCGGATGTGTGGTGAAATGAGGCTCAGCGAGGGTA